>NW_024499307.1:262012-330494 GCF_017590055.1 Onychostruthus taczanowskii
CCCCCCAAAAAGGGGAAAAAAAAAAAAAGGGGGGGAAAAAAAAAAAAAAAAAAAGAAGAAAAAATCCCAATAAATAAGAAAAAAACCCCACAAAAATAAAAATAAAAATCCCAAAATAGAAGGGGAAAAAAAAAAAAAAAAAAAAAAAAAAACCCAAAAAAAAAAAAAAAAACCCCCCAAAAAAAAAAAAAAAAAACCCAAAAAAGAAGGGAAAAAAAAAAAAAAAAAACACAAAATAAGGAACCTCCGCAAAAGTCAGGAAATAAACGCCAAAAATAAGAAAAAATCGGGAAAAAAAAAGGAAAAACCTCCCCAAAAAGGGAAGTTTTGGGGTTCAAAAAGCGAATTTTTGGGGTTGGAGGGAATGTTTGCGGCGCGGGTTTTGTGTCTCCGCAGGGAAAGGTGCGCCAGGCGCGGGCGGAGTTTTCCGGGCTGGAAAAAAGCTGGAAAAAAGCGGAAATTCGGGTTTTTCCACCTCGGCGCGAAGGGAAAGGCGCCCCGGGGAGCCGCACCTGATTGATTCGGAGTTTTGGGGTTTTTTGGGGTTTTTTTGAGGGGTTTTTTTGGGTTTTTTTGAGGGGTTTTGGAGCCTCCGGCAGGGAAAAAAATGAATTTATTTTGGGGAAAATGCCTGAAATTGAGCCGGGGGTGGGGAAATGCGAATTGAGGCGGTTTCGCCTCCCCGGGAAGGATTTTGGGGAGGAAAAGGCGAAATTCCAGAATTCCGGCCGGGGGCAGGGAGGAAAAGCAAAATAAATGTGGGGAAAGGGCGGGAAAAAAATATGAAAAATGGCCAAAAAGGGAAATTCCGCCCCAAAGCGCCGCGCTCCGCTCGGAGCACCTCTGCTGCGTTTATTTCCCACCCCAGGGTTTATTTTGGGCATTTTTTGGGTTTATTTTGGGCTTTTTTTGGGTTTATTTTGGGGGGGTTTGGGTTTATTTTGGGGCTTTTTGGGTTTATTTCACGCTGGAAGGAGCCGGTATCGATTTTTTTTAATTGTTGTTATTTTTTTCCGTGTTTTTCCTCGGGAGAAGGGGAAGGGAGGGAGGGAGAAAGAAATGAGAAAAATGGAAATAAATGGAATTAAATCCCCTCCGCGCCGCTCGCAGCGGGCGGGAAAATGGGAATTTTGGGGTATTCCACGGGAAAAATGGGGGGAAAATCAGAATTTGGGGTTTGGGGGTCTCTGGGGAATAAAGGAGGGAAAAGGAACAATAAAAGAGAGGGATTGTCCCAAAAAAAAAAAAAAATCCTGGAGAGGCTGGATCCGCCCCGGAGCTGCTGAGGCCGCGAAAATGAGGGGGGAAATGGAAATAATGGTCAAAAAATGGTGAGATAAGGGGAAAAACGGTGGGAAAGTGACCAAAAATGATAAAATGATGATCAAAAATGGCAAAAAAATTGATATGAAATGGCCCAAAAGTGATAAGAAAGGGTAAAAGAATGATAAAATGATTAAAGATGACGGAAAGTGGTAAAACTGGCAAAATGAAAGGGTAAAAATGAACAGAAAGTTATAAAATAATGATGAAAAATGACCGTAAATGATACGAAATGGCCCAAAAATGATAAGAAGACACAAAACAATGATAAAAATTATCAACAAATGATAAAACAAGGATAAAAATTATCAACAAACGATAAAACGACAAAAAATGAGCAAGGAATACAAAACTCGATCAAGCAACGGCAGAAAATGACCAAAAATTGGTGGGAAATGACCCAAAAAAACGACGGGAAATGATCAGAACGTGATAAAAAGTGACCAAAAATTGTTTGAAAAGGCAAAAAAAGATTTTAAATGGTTAAAAAGGATGCCAGGAAAAGGTGGGGGCGGCTCGGAGCCGCCGTCTCCTGCCCAGCCCGTCAGGTTTATGTGACACAAAATCTAATGGCGATTTATTGGGGCGACGCCGCAGCGCTTTTGCTTCATCAAGGAGGTCATTAATTAATTAATTAATGAGCGGCGCCGCTCCCCTCCCTCCTCCCCCCCACCCCGGAGCGGTTTTGGGGTGAAAAACCTGAATATTGCTGGCGAAAAATGGGAATTTTGGGGTTTCGGCAGCGCTGGGGGGGCTGAAAAGCGTCGGAAAAAATGGAATTTAATTCGAGGTGGGTTTGGGGTTTTTAGTGATTGGTTTGGTCCGGGGGGAAGAGGGAAAATGAGGGGGAAAAGGGGAAAAATAGGAGGAGAAATGTGGGAAAAGGGAGGGAAAAGGAGGAAGAAAGGAAATAAAAGGAAGTGGGAGATAAAAGGGAAGAATAAAGGAGATAAAAGGGAGAGGAAATGGAAGAAAAAATGAGGGAAAAGGGGGGGATAAAAGGGAGGAAGAGGGAGGAAGAGGAAGGAAAAAAAGGAGAGAAAAGGGGATGAAGAAAGGAATTGAAAGGGAGGAAGAAGGGAGGAAAAATGAGGGGAAAAGGGAGAAAAAAGGGAGGAAAAAAGGGGGGAAAAGGGAGGAAAAAAAGGAGGAAAAATGAGGGAAAAGGGGGGGATAAAAGGGAGGAAGAGGAAGGGAAAAAAAGGAGAGAAAAGGGGATGAAGAAAGGAAGTGAAAGGGAGGAAGAAGGGAGGAAAAATGAGGGAAAAACGAGGAAAAAAGAGAGGAAAAATGAGGGGAAAAGGAGGGAAAAAGGGAGGAAAAATGAGGGAAAAGGGAGGAAAAAAGGGAGGAAAAATGAGGGAAAAGGGAGGAAAAAAGGGAGGAAAAATGAGGGAAAAGTCCCCCGCTGTCCCCGTCCCCCCGCGCTGTCTCCGCCGCTCCCGGGGCGGCCCCGCGGACGATGGGCGAGCACAACCTGCTGAACCCCGGCTTCGTGGGGCCGCTCCTCAACATCCACACCGGCGACGCCTTCTACTTCCCCAACTTCCGCGCGTCCGGCGGCCAAATCCCGGCGCTGCCGTCGCTGCCCTACCCCCGCCGGGACAACTTCGCCTCGCTGCCCGCCTGGGCGCCCTCGGAGCCCTGCGGGCCGTACCCGCAGCCCTACCTGGGCTTCGGCCGCGCCTGCGAGCTCGCCCGCGCCGAGGAGGGCAAGTGCTGCTACCGGGAGGGCGACAAGGGCCGCGAGGGCAGGGACGGCGCGCTGCTGCCGCTGGAGCCGCTGCCCGCCGCCAACGCGGGCAACGGCGCCAACCCGGGCAACCACCTGGGCCATTTGGGCAACCTGGGCAACCTCGGAGGAGGGTTCGGCAAGTTCGAGTTCGCGGGGCCCGAGGGCGGCGCGCAGGAGCCGCCGAGCTGCGCGTCCCTGGAGTCGGACTCGGGCTCCTCGCTGCTGGCCGAGGGCAAGGGCGACGCGCCGGGGCTGGGCTCGCCGCTCAGCGCCGCCGGAGCGGGTGAGGCGGACGGGGTTGGGGTTTTGGGGTTTTTGGGGGGCGTTTGGGGGGATTTGGGGGGTTTTGGAGGGTTTTCTTGGTGTGTTTCCCCGAGAATGAAGGGGACGCGCCGGGGCTGGGCTCGCCGCTCAGCGTAGCCGGAGCGGGTGAGACAGCGCGGGATTGGGGATTTTTGGGGGTTTTTTGGGAGTCTCTGGGTTTTTGGGGGGGGTTTAGGGTTTTTTTGGAGGGTTTTCTTGGTGGGCGCTGGAAGGGTTCCCAGGGAATGAAGGGGACGCGGCGGGGCTGGGCTCGCCGCTCAGCGCAGCCGTAGCTGGTGAGACAGCTCGGGATTGGGGATTTTTGGGGGATTTGGGGGGTTTTTGGTTTTTTTTGGGGTTTTCTGGGGGATTTGGGGGGTTTTCTTGGTGGGTTTTAGAAGGGTTCCCCGGGAATGAAGGGGACGCGGCGGGGCTGGGCTCGCCCCTCGACACCGGTGAGAGAACGCGGTTTTAGGGTTTTGGGTTTTTTTTTTTTTTGGGGTGATTTTGTGGTTTTGGGAGTTTTTCGGGGGGTTTAGAGGGGCTTTGTGGTGGGTTTCAGAAGGGTCCCCCGGGAATGAAGGGGACGCGGCGGGGCTGGTGCCGCCCCTGAACGCCGAGCTGGTGACAGAACGGGCTCTGGGGTTTTTTAGGGTGGTTTTGGGTGTTTTTGGGGTGGTCTTGGGTTTTTTTGGGGGGGAATTTGGGGCTTTTTGGGGTTTTTTTTGGTGTGTGCTGGAAGGGTTCCCCCGGGAACGAAGGGGACGCGGCGGTGCCGCCCCTGAACGCGGGGAGAGGTGGTAACAGAAGGGGGTTTTGGGTTTTTTTGGGGGGGAATTTGGGGCTTTTTGGGGCTTTTTTTGGTGTGTGCTGGAAGGGTTCCCCCGGGAACGAAGGGGACGCGGCGGGGCCGCCCCTGAACGCGGGGAGAGGAGGTAACAGAAGGGTTTTTTGGGTTTTTTGGGGGGGTTTTTTTGGGTTTTAGAGGGTTGTTTCGGTGGGCGCTGGAAGGGTTTTCCCCGGGGACGCCGTGGGGTCGGTGTCACCCCTGAGCGCTGGGAGGACGAGGGTTGGGTTTTTGGGGTGTTTTTGGGTGTTTTTGGGGTTTTTTGGTTTTTTTGGGAGGTTTTTGGAAGGTTTTGGGCGTTTTTAGGGGATTTAGAGGCGTTTTCTGGCGGATGTCGGAGGGATTTTGGAGGAGTTCCCTCCGGGAATAAAGGGGTCGCGCTCGGTCGGGGGTCACCCCTGAAATTGGGATTGGAAATGGGGATTTTTGGGTTTTTTTGGGGGGATTTTGGTGTTTGACGGGGTTCTGTGATGGGTATTGGAGGGGTTGGGAAGGGATTTCCCCGGGAATTTGGGGTTCGCCGGGGTTGGTGTCACCCCTGAGCACAGCGAGCGGTGGAGAGAGCCCGGGAATGGGATTTGGGGTTTTTTTCGGGTTTTTTTGGTTTTTTTTGGGGGGTTTGTAGTTTTTTTTTGGGGGTTTTAGGGTTTTTTTTTTTAGGATTTGGGTTTTTTGGGGTTTTTTTGGGGGGGTTTTTTTGGGTTTTTTGGGTTTTTAGGTTTTTTTTTGGTGGGTGTTGGAAGGGTTTTCCCCTGGGGATGAAGGGGACGGAGCGGGGCTGCGGGCAGAGCCTGGAAATGGGATTTTTGGGTTTTTGGGGGGTTTTTTTTGAGTGGTTTTTGGGGTGGAGGCGTTTTGGGGTTTTTGCAATGATTTTTTAGGGCGCGTCCCTGGGAATAAAGGGGACACGGAGGGGCTGGGGTCACCCGGCAGCGCTGCTCAGCTCCCAAAAAAGGCGGTTTGGGGGTTTTAGGGGGTTTTTGAGGGTTTTTGAGGGTTTGGGGGCTTTCTGGGGGTGTTTTGGAAGGGTTTTGGGGTTTTTAGAGATTTTTTTAGGGAATTTTGGAAGGTTTTTCCCAGGGAATAAAGGGCGCACAGCGGGGCTGGTGTCACCCCGAACCTCGGCAGTGGCGATCAAGTTCTGAAAATGCGGATTTTTTAGGGGTTTGGGGCATTTTGGTGGGGTTTTTTTGGGTTTTGGAAGGGGTTTTTGGTGGTTTTTGGAAGGATTTCCCTCGGAATTTGGGGTTTTGTGGGGTCAGTGTCGCCCCCGAATGCGCAGAGCCGTCCTAAAAAAGGGGGGATTTGGGGTTTTGGGGGGGTTTAAAAGGTTTTCCCCGGGAATTTGGGGTTCGGAGGGGTTGGTGACACCCCTGAACCGCGACAGGGATGGTCAGGGTCCAAAAAAAGGGGGTTTGGGGTTTTTGGAGGGGTTTTTGGGTTCTGTATGAAGTTTGGGGTGTTTCGAAGGGACTTTTTGGTTTTTTGTAGGGTTTTGGGGTGTTCTGTAGGGTTTTTCCCAGGGGGTTTGGGGTTCTCTGTCACCCCTGAGCGCTGGCAGCGCCGCCAAGGTCCTAAAAACCGATTTTTGGGGTTTTTTTAAACTGGGATTTTGAGGGAAAATTTTGGGTTCGGCGGGGTTGGTGTCACCCCTGAGCCTGGGCAGCGGCGGGAAGGAGCAAGAAAGGAGAATTTTGGTTTTTTTTGAGGGGGTTTTGGGGTGTTCTGGGGGATTTTGGGGTATTTTAGAGGGATTTTGGGGCATTGTAGAGGAATTTTGGGGTATTTTAGAGGGATTTTGGGGCATTGTAGAGGAGTTTTGGGGTATTTTAGAGGGGTTTGGGGGCATTTTAGAGGGATTTTGGGGTGTTTTAGAGGGATTTTGGGGCATTTTAGAGGGATTTGGGGGTATTTTAGAGGGATTTGGGGGTGTTTTAGAGGAATTTGTGGTGTTTTAGAGAGATTTTGGGGTATTTTAGTGGGATTTGGGGGTGTTTTAGAGGAGTTTTGGATGAGGAATTTTGGGTTCGGCGGGGTTGGTGCCGCCCTGAACCCCGACAGCACTGGAATTGGGATTTTTTGGGTTTTTTTTTTTGGGTTTGGGGGGGAAATTTGGGGTTCCCGGCGGCGCCGCTGTGGGGTCAGGCCGCTAGGGGTAGCAGCGAAATCCCGAATGTTTTATGGGGTGCCGCCGCTTTTAACAGAAAAGGCCGTAAACATGTAAATATCCCATAAAAAACCAAAAAAAAACCCCAAAACTGCGGCCAGAGTAAATATCCCATAAAAAACAAAAAAAAAAAAAACCCAAAACTGCGGCCAGATGCGGCGGCAGCAGCGGGGACGCGGAAAAATGGGGAAAAAAAGGAAAAATCCCTAAAAATAACAACATCGGGAAGCGCTTTTGGGGTCACTGGGGAGAGAAAAGGGGGGAAAAAGGAGATTTTGAAAGAAAAAACAACACGGGGCGGGTTTGGGGGGCGGGAAAGTGGAAAAAAAGGGAAATCCTTAAAAAACCCCAAAAATCAAAAATCCCAGAGCTGGGATTTGGGGTGAGCCACGGATTTTGGGGTTTTTTTTTCCCAATTTTTTTTTGGGAGAATCCCAAATTCCTCGCGGCTTTTGGGTTTTTTTTTCCCCAATTTTTTTTTTTTGGGAAGAATCCCAAATTCCTCGCGGCCCCAAAGATTTGGGGACTGCGGGGTCATGGGGATAAATGTAAAGTGGATTTTTGGGGGGAAACGGAAAAAAAAAGGGGGTTGCAGAGGGTTTTTTGGGGGGAAGAAGGGGAAAAAGGCGTTTTGGGGAGCGATTTTTGGTGGAAAAATGGAAAAAGGGGATTTTGGGGAGGGTTTTTTTGGGGGGGAAAGGGACATTTTGGGGAGTATTTTATGGAAAAAGGGCATTTCGGGAAGGGTTTTTTGGGGGAAAACACGAATTGGGGATGGGGGTTTTAGGGAAAAAAAAGGGAAAGACATTTCGGGGAGGTGTTTTAGCGGGAAAAATGGAAAATTGAGCATTTCGGGGAGGTTTTTTTAGCAGAAAAAAAAGGAAAACTAAGCATTTCGGGGTGTTTTTTAATGGCAAAAAAAGGAAATTAAGCATTTCGGAGAGTTTTTTTAGCGGAAAAAAAGGAAAAGTGAGCATTTCGGGGAGGTACTTTTAGGGCAAAAAGGGAAATTAAGCATTTCGGAGTGCTTTTTTAGAGGAAAAAAGGAAAATCGGGCATTTCGGGGAGGTTTTTTAGAAGAGTGGGGGTTTTAGGGAAAAAAAAGGGAAAGACATTTCGGGGAGGTGTTTTAGCGGGAAAAATGGCAAACTGAGCATTTCGGGGAGGTTTTTTTAGCGGAAAAAAAGGAAAATTGGGCATTTCGGGGAGTTTTTTTAGCAGAAAAAAGGGAAAATTGAGCATTTCGAGGAGGTTCTTTTATGGCAAAAAGGCAAATTAAGCATTTCGGAGTGTTTTTTAAGCGGAAAAAAAGGAAAACTGAGCATTTCGGGGAGGATTTTTAGCAGAAAAATGGAAAATTGGGCATTTCGGGGAGGATTTTTAGCAGAAAAATAAAGGAAATTGAGCATTTCGGGGAGTTTTTTAGCGGGAAAAAAGGAAAATTGGGCATTTCGGGGAGTTTTTTTAGTGGAAAAAAGGAAAATTTAGCATTTCGGGGAGGATTTTTAGCAGAAAAATAAAGGAAATTGAGCATTTCGGGGAGTTTTTTAGCGGAAAAAAAGAAAAATTGAGCATTTCGAGGAGGTTCTTTTATGGCAAAAAGGGAAATTAAGCATTTGGGAGAGCTTTTTTAGCGGAAAAAAAGGAAAATTGAGCATTTCGGGGAGGATTTTTAGCGGACAAAAAGGAAAATGGGGCATTTCGAGGAAGTTCTTTTATGTCAAAAAGGAAAATTAAGCATTTGTGAGAGTTTTTTAAGCGGAAAAAAAGGAAAATTGGGCATTTCGGGGAGGTGTTTTAGCAGAAAAATGGAAAATTGGGCATTTCGGGGAGGATTTTTAGCAGAAAAATAAAGGAAATTGAGCATTTCGGGGAGTTTTTTAGCGGAAAAAAGGAAAATTGGGCATTTCGGGGAGTTTTTTTAGTGGAAAAAAGGAAAATTTAGCATTTCGGGGAGGATTTTTAGCGGAAAAAAAGGAAAATTGGGCATTTCGGGGAGTTTTTTTATCGGAAAAACGGGAAAAGTCGTTACGGGGCTGCTTCTTTCGGTGAAAAAGCGGGGAAAATGGCTTTTTTGCGGGGGAAAAGCGGGGTTTTGAGGCGCGGCGCGCTCTCGGCAGGCGCGCCCTGGTACCCGCTGCACACGAGGTCGCGGAAAAAGCGCAAGCCGTACTCGAAGCTGCAGCTGGCCGAGCTGGAGGGAGAATTCCTGGTGAACGAATTCATCACCCGCCAGCGGCGCCGCGAGCTCTCGGACCGCCTGAACCTCAGCGACCAGCAGGTGAAGATCTGGTTCCAGAACCGCCGCATGAAAAAGAAAAGACTCCTCCTCCGCGAGCAGGCGCTCTCCTTCTTTTAAAGGAAAAAAAAAAATATATATATCGCCGGTTCGGGCGAAATCGGGGTTCAAAATCCGCGGGGAAATTGCAAGGGGAGGCGAGGAAAAATGAGATGTTCCCGGTGGAAAAAAAAACCCCGCACGGAGACTCTGAATCTCGTCCCGCCCGCAGGGAGGATTAAACGGGGAGCGGAGTTTGAAAATAGGAGGAAAAGAGGAATTAATTGTAAATAATGGGGAGGGAAAGTGCCCTGGAGGCGGCGAGGAGGAGGAGGAGGAGGAGGAAGGGGAGGTTTGGTGGGAGCTTTGCCAGGCCGAGCTCAGGTAGGAGCGGCGGAATTCCCGGATTTCCCCCCAAAAACCCGGCCTGGGATTAGCGGGGAGGGGGAAAAACCGGCGAAAATTCGGGATTTTTTGGGGGGGAAATGGAGGCGGTGCCCGGAAGGATCGGAAGTGGGAATTTTTGGGGTTGAAAGGAAGGAATTTGGGGGAGATCGAGGTGGAGTCCTCGATCTGTAATTCGGGTGGAAAACGGGAATTTTTTTGGTCAAAATGAAGGAAATTGGGGGGGAAAATGGGGAAAATCGAGGCGGAATCCTAAAGGATCTGTAACTTGGCAGGAAAATGGGAATTTCTGTGGTTGGAATGAAGGAATTTGGGGGGAAATGGGGAAATCGAGGTGATGTCCCAAAGAATCTTTCATTTCAGTGGAAAATGGGAATTTTTAGGGCTGAAATTCGGGGTTGGATCGCTCGAGACAAAGCCCGGCTGGAAATTAAATTTCTGGCTGGAATTGGCTCCCGTCAGGGCAGGAAAAAAAAAGGAATTTTTCTGCTTTTTGGAGACTTTACCCTCCCTCTCTCCCGATTTTCCAGTTTTTGTTTGTAATGCCCCAAAATTCCGTCTTCCCCCTTCCCAAAAATCTTTTTTTTTTTTTTTTACTGCCGTGGAAAATCTGGGAATTGGGCAGGAAAAGCAGAATCCGATTTTCCAGGAGTTAATCCCCGAATCCCGGCAGAGCTCGGGACATTCCCGGCCTCTTTTTTCTCCCTCAAAGCCGATTTAAACCCCCCAAAACGGGAGAAAATTCCTTTTTTTGGAAGGAAATCCAAACCAGCTCCAAACCCCGCGGGTTTTGGTAAAAAATTAAGTTTTTTCCTCCCGAAAAATCCCGATTTTTTGACCTTTCCGGGGACCAGGAATGGGATTTTCCCCTTTTTTTTTCCCTCCTCATTTTGGTGTTTCCGATGGAATTTTTTGCTCGAGGCATTTTTGGGATTTTCGGCATTTAGGGAAGGGGATTTTCCTGCCATTTTGGGGAGGGGAAAGCCGGAAAATTGGGGGAAAATCGGGAAAAAATGGGATTTTTCGGCGGAGGAGGCAGATTTAGGGATAATTCTGTGGAAAATCGGGATTTTCCCACGCGCCGCGTTCGCGGTCACGGCAGCGCCGCTTTTATGGGAGAATCCCGAAAAAAAACCCGGGAAAATCCCAAAAAACCGCGGCTGGAAGGAGCTCTGCCCCCTTTTCCTGCCCCTTTTTCCCCCTCGCGCCCTCCCGAGCGTCTCCTTCTCATTTTCCCATTTTTTCCCCCATTTTTTCCAATTTTCCCCCCATTTCCCCCCCTCTTTTTCCCTTCCCCCCCCCATTTTTCTCCTTTTTTCTCCCTTTCCCATTTATTTCTATTTTTTCCCATTCCCACCACAATTATTCCCATTTTTCTTCCCTTTCCGAGTTTTTTTTTGGCCTGGAAAAAAACCCAAACCCACCAATTTTGGGATCAGGATCCCCCTTTCCCCCTTTTTTGACCCCATTTCCCCCATTTTTCCCTATTTTCCCCCATTTTTCTCCATTTTTCCCCCATTTTCCCCCATTTTTCCCAATTTTCCCCCTTTTTCCCCTCTTCCTCTCCGAGCCGCCTCGGGACCGTGCAATAAATCCCCAAAACGCCCCAAAAATCCCCATTTTTGGGCAGTTTCGCTCCAGCCCCGCCACGTGCAATGCGAAATTTCCATTTTTTTGGGGGGAATTTTGGGGTTCCGGGCGCTCCCCGGGGAGATTTTGGGGCCGTTTCGAGTCCTGGGGGTGCGGAAATGGTCGAAAACCCCAAATTTTGGTGAATTTTGGGTCCTAAACCTCTCTGGATGGGGGGGAGGAGGGCGGGACCTCGGAATTTGGGGGGATTTACCCCAAAATCCCAAACGGAGCCGCGGCCTTGGAGGAAATAAAAATGAGATGAAATAAAATGAGAATGAAACGGAAATGAATGGAGAATAAAGCGAGAATTTAAGGGAAAAGTGGAAAGAAAAGGAAAATCCGGGGGAAGAATGAGAAGGAAATAAAAATCAAGGGAAAAAATGGAAAGGAAATGGGAATAAAATGGAAAAGTGGAACGGAAATAAGAATTCATTGGAAATGTGGGCGTGGAAGGAAAATGAAATGGAAAAAAAAGGGAATTAAATGAGAAAATGAAAATGAAATGGAAAAAAAATTAAATTAAATAGAAAGAAAACGGGAATAAAGCGGAAATGTGGAAGCGAAAGGAAAATGAGATGGAAAAAGAGAGAATAAATGGTAAAAAATAACAATAAAATGCGAATTAAAAAGGAAATTGCAACTCCCGACCCTCCCCCCGCACAAGCCGCGGCAGCGGCAGCGATTATTATTATTATTATTATTATTATTATTATTATTATTATTATTATTATTATTATTATTATTATTATTATTATTATTATTATTATTATTATTATTATTATTATTGTTGTTATTACTGCTGCGTCCGAAATTCATCCAAACCGAGAGAAAAATCAAAATATTCTCGTTTTTTTTTTTTTTTTACTTTTTGAAGGTGAGAAGAATTTTTAAAAGTTGCCGAAGTGAAACGTGCAGAGAAATTAAAAATATTGAGGGGGAAAAAATGGGAAAAAAGCTCCAGCTTTTCTGGAGGGAGGAGCTTTTTTGGGGATTTGGGATCCTTCTGTCGGCGGGCCCCGAAACAGCCCCAAAAAAATTGGGAAGAATTTGGATTTTTGGGAGAATTAATTCCAGCGGGAAACCTGCAGGGAGGAGGGGAGGAAATGAGGGGAAAAAGGGGGAAATCGCGAAAAATCGGGTGAAAAACTTCTTTTTTTTCTTTTATTTATTTATTTTTTTTTTTTCTGGCTGGCTGGGCCTCGAGGAGCCCCGGCGGGGTTTTAATTAGCGCGGGTTAATTAATGAATGGGCGAGTGAAGGAGTCTCGTTGAGGGGAGATGGATGGAGGCCGCGGAAAGGAGGGCGGGAGTGAGGGGAAAGGACAGGAAAATCTGAAAGAAAAGGGAAAAATCCGAAATAAATGGGGAAAAATCTGAAATAAAAATCTGCAATAAAAGGGAAAATCTGCAATAAAAGGGAAAAATCCGAAATAAAAATGTGAAATAAAAGGGGAAAATCTGAAATAAATGGGAAAAATCTGAAATGGAAAAATCTGAAATAAATGGGGAAAATCTGAAATGGAAAAATCTGAAATAAATGGGGAAAATCTGAAATGGAAAAATCTGCAATAAAATGGAAAATCTGCAATAAAAGGGAAAATCTGCAATAAAAGGGAAAAATCCGAAATAAAAATGTGAAATAAAAGGGGAAAATCTGAAATAAATGGGAAAAATCTGAAATGGAAAAATCTGAAATAAAAGGGAAAAATCGGAAATAAATGGGAAAAATCCGAAATAAAAAGGGAAAATCTGAAATGGAAAAATCTGCACTAAAAGGGAAAATCTGAAATAAAAGAGGAAAACCCAAAATATTTTTTCCTTTATTATTTCCCCCCTCAACCCTTTTTTAGTCCTTTTTTTTCCTTTTTTCCGCCCTTTTCCTCCTTTTTATTCCAATTTCCCCTTTTCCTGCCCATTTCCCCCTCCTGGAGGGACTGAGATTTTGGGGTCCTGCAGGACCTTGGATCCATTTTTGGGGTTTTCACAACAAACCCCAAATCCCAAACCCCAAACCCCAAACCCAAAAACCCCCAAAATCCCAAACTCCAAATCCCAAACCCCACATCCCCAACCCAAAAACCCCCAAATCCCAAAACCCCAAACCCCAAACCCCAAACCCCAATTCCCTTTTCCCGGCCCATCCCGAGCCGGATTTTTTGGGATTTCTGCCCCCGCCTTTGGGGTTTTTATGGCTCCCAAATTCTCTTCATGGGGCGCGGCTGAAACAAAACATCTGCTCCTCCCCGAACCAAAATTTCCTCCAAAAAAAATCCCTTTTCCCCCATTTCCCACCCCAAAATCGAGCGGAATCCTCGCCGCCCTAAAATCGGCCTTTTGGGGTTTTTTCTTTACCCCAAAAAATTAAAAAATCCTGATTTTCCCAGCTCGGCTTTGTTGTTTTGTGGGGTTTTTTTTAGGGGAAAATGGATTTTACGGAGGATTTTGGGGGGAAAAAAAGGGGGAATTGGGGGAAAACTCCGCTGGTTTTTTGGGGTCGGAGCGGATTTTGGGGGAAAATGCGAGCAAGGGAAGAAGGCGCTGAAAAAAAAACCCCAAATTGAAATTGAAGTGATCCCATAAATTCCCTTCCCCCTCCCGCTCCGCCCAACCCGAACCCGCCAGAAAAGGCGAAAATTCCCATTTTGAGGCGCTTTCGGGGCTTTTTGGGGCCGGGCTCGCCACTATTTTTGGGGTTTTTTTTAAATCCCGAAGGTTAAATTGGGATTTTGGCGATTTTTGCGCCTTTCCCGCCGCCTTTCGCGGGATTTCCGCGGGATTTTCCGCCGGGATTTTCCGGCTGGGTGGGCGGGCAAAGTGAAGGTCAAGTTAAGCTCGGCCTAAGCTGCGCCCGCTCCGTTTTTTCCCTTTTTCCCCCCATTTTTCCCACTTTTTTCCTCTTTTATTTTAACTAAAATCCCTTTTCCACCCCCGCTTTCCACCCCCAAATCCACCGGGTCGATTTTATGGAAGATTTTCCCTCCAAATCCGGATTTTTCCGCTTTTTTTTTTCCCCTCCACGAGTCTTAAAATCAATTTCCCTGTTTTTCCTACTTTCCCCCCTATTTTTTCCCTTTTTTCCCCCATTTTTCATCTTTTTTCCGCCTTTCGCGGGATTTCCGCGGGATTTTCCGCCGGGATTTTCCGGCTGGGTGGGCGGGCAAAGTGAAGGTCAAGTTAAGCTCGGCCTAAGCTGCGCCCGCTCCGTTTTTTCCCTTTTTCCCCCCATTTTTCCCACTTTTTTCCTCTTTTATTTTAACTAAAATCCCTTTTCCACCCCCGCTTTCCACCCCCAAATCCACCGGGTCGATTTTATGGAAGATTTTCCCTCCAAATCCGGATTTTTCCGCTTTTTTTTTTCCCCTCCACGAGTCTTAAAATCAATTTTCCCTATTTTTCCTACTTTCCCCCCTATTTTTTCCCTTTTTCCCCCCCCTTTTTCATGTTTTTTCCCCCTTTTCTCCCCATTTTCGCCGCCGAGGGGACGAAAAACCAGCAGGAAAATCCAAATTAAGGTTAAAAACCCGAAAACAGCGAAATTCGCTCGGTAAGAGAGGAAACAAAAGGGGGCGGAGGGAGGAAAAATCCGAAATTTCCCTCAAAAAAAAAAAACAAAACAGAAAAAAAACCAAAAACCTTTAAAAAATTGGGATTTTTGGGGGGTTTGGGATTTTTAGAGGCGGCGGAAGAGGGGGAGGGAATGGGAAATTTGGGATTTTAGGCGGATTTTGGGGATTTTTGGCTCCGGGGAACAGCGGGAGAAAGGTTTGTGTTAAATAAAGAAAATCCAAGGAAATATGGGGAAAAAATCCCAAAATTCTCCCCAAATTCTCTTTATCTCCCTCCCTTCTTCCCCGCAGCTGATTCCACCCCAAAATCCGGGAAAATGGAATTAAAATAATTTAAAACTGAAATTAAAACGGAGGTGGGGGGTCCGAAAATTCCAAAAAATGGGAAAAAAATTCCCGAAATCCCCCCAAAACGAAAGGATCGGGACACAGCTGGGCCGGGAGGGGAATTTGGGGGATTTTGCCCCAAATTTTACCCCAAATTTCTCTCTCCGGGTGGGCCGGGGACAGAAAATGGAAAAAAATCGAATTTTTGGAGTTTTTTTGTTTGATGTTTCGAGGGGGTTTTTTTTCCTTTCTTTTTTGGGGGATTTTTTCAGTCTTTATTTTGAATTTTTTCCTTTTTTTGGGGATTTTTTCCCCCTCTATTTTGTTTTTTTGGGCTTTATTTATGCTCTTTGTTTCTCTTCTCGCCCCTCCCCGAGCTGCGACAGCACCAAAAAATGGGAAAAACTCCAATTTCCCCCCAAAAAACCCCAAACATCCTCCGATTTTCACCCCTCAAAAACGAAAAAAATTAAAAAATAAAATTAAAAACAATCCGAACTCAACCCGCGGCGGGGGTGGGAGAGCGAACAAAAAAGCGATTTTGCAGAAATTTGCCCAAAATTGGAATTATTTTCGGGAAATCCTTGCCGAAGTCTTAGCGGGATGGGTAAAACGGCGAGAAATGGGGGGAAAAAAGTGAATTTTTGTTGTAAAAATGATGAGTTTGGGGTTTTCACGGAGGCACCCGGGGTGGAAATTCGCTTTTTTTAAAAATAAAAATGGGAGAAAAAGAAGCAAAAGAAAGAGGAGGGGAGAAAAGAATAAAATGTGGAAATTCGCTTTTTTTAAAAATAAAAATGGGAGAAAAAGAAGGAAAAGAGAGGAGGGGAGAAAAGAATAAAAAAAAGAGGGAAAAAGGGATTTTTATCCCGTTTTGAATGAGATGAAAGAAGGGAAAAAAGCCAATAAAAGTTTAATTTTGCAGGGGAATAAAGAGAGAAATGAAGAAATCAATCAAAAATCTGATTTTCGAGGGATTTCCGGCCCTAATCCCGGGGATTTGGGGAGGAAAATGCGAATTTTATTGGGGAAAGGGCGCGGGAATTCACTGGGATCCAGGCATGGGTGGGAAAATGAGAATTTTCGGCTTTTTTCCCCAAAAATTTATCCTTTGAGAGGTGAAAAAAACAAAAACAAAAACAACAAAAAAAGGATTTTATAAATAAGAATCCCGAATTCCGCGAGTTTAATTTAAAAAAATTTTAAAAATCGGGGAAAAAACCAAAGTTAAAATCCCGAATTTGGTTCCCAAATTTTCATTTTGGGGCCATTCCGCCCAGATTTGGGGTCGCGGGTTAAAAAATCCCTATTTTTCCCCCCAAAATTCCCGATTTTTTCTGTTTTCCCCCCGATTTTGGCGGCGCTGCCGAAGCTTTCCCGAGGAACCGCTGGACAATAAAAGACGCGGCGCTGCCGAAGCTTTCCCGAGGAACCGCTGGACAATAAAAAGAAAAAAGGAATTCCCGAGGTTTCGAGTCCTTTTTTGGGGATTTTTGGGTTTTTTTTGGGGTTAAAAGCGGCGGGATTGGGGAAGGGGGGAGGGGGTTGGGCTTTGTTTCCTTCCCGGCCCAAATTCCCGGGAATTTCACCCGAATTCCCCCAAATTTCGACCCTCGGAGCCGGGTTGGGGGATGAAAAATGGGAATGGTTGATGGGATGTGGGAAAATGGGGAAAAATGGGGAAAAAAAGGGGAAAATGGGGAAAAAAGGAAAAAATGGGGAAAAAGTGGGGAAAAAATGGGGGAAAAATGGGAAAAAAATGGGGGAAAAATGGGAATAAAGGGTGAAAAAATGGGAATAATTGGGGGGAATAGAGAAAAAATGGTGAAAAGAGGAATAAAGGGTGGAAAATGGGAATACACGGGGGGAAAACGGTGAAAAAATGGGAATAAATGGGGGGAAATGGTGAAAATGGGAATAAAGGGTGGAAAATGGGTGTGGATGGAGGGGAAATAAAAATAAAGGTGGAAAATGGGAACAAACTGTGGAAAAGTAGTGAAAAAAGGGGAAGAAATGGTGGAAAATGAGAATAAATGGTGAGAAAAGGGGAATAAGGAGTGAAAATTTTGAATTCTTTATTTTTATTATTTATTTTTTATTTTTAATTATTTTTTTCACTCATGATTTCTTTCATTCTTTGATTATTGATTCATTTCTTCATTATTTTATTGGTTTTTTTCATTATTTATTTCACTCTGACGTTATTTATTTCCTTCACTCGTTATTTATTTCCATTTTTAAAATTATCTGCTTCCTTTTCTCATCATTTCTTCCCATTTTTACGTCATTTATTTCCTTTTCTCCTTCTTCATTTCACATTTTATTACCATTACCGTTCCTTTTTTATTATTTCCACTCCAGCCGAGGAAATCCGAGCAGGAAAACCCAAAAAAAAAACCCCCAAAAACCTCCAAACCCGTGCCTAAAAATCGCTTTTTTTCTCCCTCAGGCCCTTGATTTCCAGGCCCTAAAATCGCTTTTTTCACCCCAAAACCGGCAGCGACTCAAACCCCGCTCGGGCGAGGTAAAATCGGGCTAAAATCTCTTGAATTTTATTTTTATTTCCCTTTTTCGGGGGATTTTTTAAGTCACTCCACCCCCTTTTTATATTTTTTTCCCTTTCAAACACCTTTAAATACATATTAAATTTTTTTAGCCCTTTAAACTCTTTTAAACCCATTTTAAAACATTTTTCCCATTTAAACTCCCTTAAATAATTTTTTAAAATATTTATTCCCTTTTAAACTCCCTTTAAAATATTTTTAATATTTTTTTGCCCTTTGAACTCCCTTAAATAATATTTTTAATATATTTCCCTTTTACACACCCTGAAATCCATTTTCCAAACATTTTTCCCTTTTAAACACCCTAAAATCTATATTTTTCTCCTTTTTTTGCCTTTTCAACTCCCTCCAACCCCATTTTCAATATTATTTTTCCCTTTAAATCCCTCAAATCTCATTTTTTAACCCTTTTTTTGCCTTTTCCCCATCGCAAACAAAGAATCCTTTCTCCAACCCCAACAAAAAAATCTCCTTGAAGCGAACTTTGGGCTGAAAAAAACCGGATTTAACTGCGGCTCGGGGCTAAAAAAACCCAGATATTCTTGGGGGGAAAACAGAGGAAAATAAAGAAAATAAAGAAGATTTATTGGGAAAAGTTCAAGTCCAGGCTCAGCCCAAAGACAAACAAAACTCGGGTTTTTCTGGGTCCATTTCCAGGGATTTTTTTGGGAAGGGAAAGGCCCCGAAAATCCACAAAAATCCCCAAATTTTGGGGCTTTTTTTGGGGTTAAAATCGCGTTTAAATGATTGGGATCGCTCGTGGTTTATGGGGGAAAGCGAGGCCGGAATTTGGGGTTTTCCGCAGGATTTTGGGGTTTTCCGGGGGAATTTTGGGGTGGGAGAAGATCCCGGGTGTGGTAATGGGGGAAAAATGGGAATTTCGCGTTAATTTTGTGCGCGAAACAAGGAAAAAAAAGCAAATTTTGTGTTGATTTTCGGTGGGGAAAAGGGAAAAAATAGAATTTTTAATTAATTTCGGGTGAAAAAAAGGGAATTTGTGAGGGGGAGGAGCACCCGGTTGTGGGAATGGAGAAAAATGGAAATTTCGCGTTAATTTTCGGGAGGGAAAATGGGGGAAAAAAGGAATTTTCCGTTCATTTTGGATGGAGAAAAGAGGAGAAAAAAAGGGAATTTCAGTGGGGAGAAGCCCCGCTTGTAAAAACGAGGAAAAATGGGATAAAAAGGGAATTTCCAGCTTCAATCGCGGCCGCGGCTCCTTCTCCATCCCCGCGGCGCCGAAAAAATCCCAAAATCGGGAAAACCCAAACCCCCCGCTGGGGGGGATCGCATTTTGGGGTTTCCAAACCCCCAAAAATCCGAATTTTTGCCGTTTTTCCCCTGGGCCTTTCTTCCCTTCGCTCCCACGAGCGCGGCTTTTCCTGCCCTCCTTAGGCCGGGGCTGCCAAAGCCGGGCTTAAACCGCTCCGGCGCTTAAATTTTATTGGGGTTTTTGCTTTTTCCTGCTTTTTTTTTCCCCTTTTTTGGGGTTGTTTTTTTCTTTTTTTGTTTTTTTTTGGTTTTTTTTTTTCAGGAATCGGAGCCGCCGCACTCCCGGTTTATGGCGGTCACTTCTGGTGGTCAAATTCAAGTGCTGGGGCCCTGCAGGAAGCGGCCAAATCCCCGCCTAAGCCCGGCTTTAAAGCCTAAACCCGCCCTGAAAGCGCCGAGCCTCGCTGCAAACCCGAAGCCGGGCTTTAAAACCCAAAACCCGCCTTTAAACCCTTAAAAAACCCCTTTTTACACCCCAAAGGCCCAGTTCAAACCCCCAAAACTCGCCTAAAAAACCCTTTTTACACCCCAAAAGCCGAGTTCAAACCCCAAAACCCGCCTAAAAAACCCTTAAAAAACCCTTTTTACACCCCAAAAGCCGAGTTCAACCCCCCAAAACCCGCCTAAAAAACCCTTTTTTACCCCCCAAAAGCCGAGTTCAACCCCCCAAAACCCGCCTAAAAAACCCTTTTTTACCCCCCAAAAGCCGAGTTCAACCCCCCAAAACCCGCCTAAAAAACCCTTTTTTACCCCCCAAAAGCCGAGTTCAACCCCCCAAAACCCGCCTAAAAACCCCTAAAAAACCCCTTTTTACACCCCAAAAACCGACTTCAAACCCCCAAAATCCGCCTTTAAAACCCCAAACCCGCATTTAAACTCCTAAAAAAACCCTTTTTACACCCCAAAACCCGACTTCAAACCCCCAGAACCCGCGTTTAAAACCTCCAATTTACCTTTAAAATCCCAAATTTGCGTTTAAAACCCCAAACCCGCCTTTAAACCCCTAAAAAACCCCTTTTTACACCCCAAAACCCGACTTCAAACCACCCAAATCCTCCTTTAAAATCCCACATTTGCCTTTAAACCCCAAACCCCCGCTTTTTTATACCCCAAAATCCGGCTTTAAAACTCCAAATGCCCGCCTTAAGCCCTCCTTTAAACCCCCAAAATCCCGATTTTAAGTCCCCAAATCCCGGTTTTCCGTCCCCAAACCCGCCTCTAAACCCCAAAAACCCCTTTTCACACCCCAAAATCCAGCTTTAAAACCCCAAAACCTGCCTTTAATTTTTACACCCCAAAACCCGACTTCAAACCACCCAAATCCTCCTTTAAAATCCCACATTTGCCTTTAAACCCCAAACCCCCGCTTTTTTATACCCCAAAATCCGGCTTTAAAACTCCAAATGCCCGCCTTAAACCCTCCTTTAAACCCCCAAATCCCGGTTTTCCGTCCCAAAATCCCGGTTTTCAGCTTAAAACCCCAAACCCGCCTTTAAACCCCTAAAAAACCCCTTTTTACACCCCAAAACCCGACTTCAAACCACCCAAATCCTCCTTTAAAATTTCACATTTGCCTTTAAACCCCAAACCCGCTTTTTTTTATACCCCAAAATCCGGCTTTAAAACTCCAAATGCCCGCCTTAAACCCTCCTTTAAACCCCCAAATCCCGGTTTTCCGTCCCCAAACCCGCCTCTAAACCCCAAAAACCCCTTTTCACACCCCAAAATCCAGCTTTAAAACCCCAAAACCTGCCTTTAAACCCCAAAACCTGCCTTTAAACCCCAAAATCCATCTGAAAAACTCCCAAGCCCGGCTTTAAATCCCCAAACTCGGCTTTAAAACTCCCAAGCCCACACCCAGGCTCGGCTTTAAATCATTTTTCGCTCCGAATTTGGGGTTTATTTGGGGCTTTTTGGGGTTTCGGGATTTTGGACCAGCTCAAATTCCCCCTCTGGTTACAAAACCCGCGCTCAGAGCCTCCCGTGGTGTCCAAAAACCCAAAAAAAGCGAATTTTTAACAATTTTTTTTTCCATTTTGGAGGGAGATCTTCCAGAGGAGGGAATTGAGGGGGGTAAAAAAATAATAATTAAGCTCATAAAAAATCCCTGAAGATCGTTAGTTCGGAGTTCGGGATTAATATCGCCCCATAAAAACCCCGCTTAAAGCCGCGCTGACACTTTAATTAAAAGTTTTGCCCCAAAACGCCATAAAAATTAAAAAAAATAAAATAAGATTAGGAACAGGGAAAAATTCCTGGATTCCGGCTCGGAGCGGCGGGGTTTTATTTGTTTTTATTTCGCTTTTTATTTCCAGTTTTATTGGGATTAAAAAACCTCATCCCGCAATTCCTGGGATATTTATTTGTGTTTTCAGCCCGCCCCGATCCCTTATAAAAATAAAAAAAAAAGGGATTTTATGGGAATGGGGAGGACAAAGCCAAAGGAAAAGGGTGGGGAAAGCCCGAAATTAATGGGAATTATTTGGGCTGCGAGAATTCCCAAGGAATCCCCCAAAATTCCCGGCGGGGCTCGGGAGGCGCTGCCGAAATTCCCGGGATTTTTGTCCTCGGGAATTTTTGCCAGCGGTGCTCTTTTCTCCACAAAAATCCAATTTTTTCCCCCGCATCGCTGCGGAATTTGGGGATATTTGGATTTTCAGCCGCTGCCCCGCTCCTCCAGGGAGGGTTTTTCCCCACTTTTCCCATTTTTTTTCCCTGGAATTCGGTGACCCCTTGGGAAAAAAAAAACCCAACTGAGGGTGGGTGGGAGAGAAATAAATGGAATTAAATTGGGAAGAGGCACGCGGGAACCGGCCGGGAGCGAATTTGGGGCGGAGGTGGGATTTTGGGGGGAAATTCCCATTATTTGGGGGG
Source organism: Onychostruthus taczanowskii (assembly GCF_017590055.1). NCBI lineage: Eukaryota > Metazoa > Chordata > Aves > Passeriformes > Passeridae > Onychostruthus > Onychostruthus taczanowskii. The sequence goes on from NW_024499307.1 coordinate 283,302, forward strand.
AAATTCGCTTTATTTGGGATGAAATTCCCATTATTTGGGGATGAAATTCGCATTATTTGGGGGTGAAATTCGCATTGTTTGGGGTGAAATTCCCATTATTTTGGGGAAAATTCCCATTATTTGGGGGGAAATTCCCATTATTTGGGGTGAAATTCCCATTATTTGGGGTGAAATTCGCATTATTTGGGGGAAATTCGCATTATTTGGGGATGAAATTCCCATTATTTGGGGGTGAAATTCCCATTATTTGGGGGAAAATTCCCATTATTTGGGGTGCGTTTGTTATTTTGGGGTGAAATTCGGGTGATTTCGGTGTGGGTTTGTTACTTTATTTCAATTTTTTATCTCGGGGAGCGAAGTGAAGCCACGGCGGCGGTCGGGGCTTTTCATCCTCCTGAAATTTCCCTTTTCCCCCTTTTTTTCCCTTTAATTTTCCTGCTGGATTTGGGACAAAACCCCCTAAAATCTTCTCATTTATTGGAATTATTGGGAATTTCCGTCCCCTTTCAAACAAATCCCGGGCCGGGATCAATTCCCGCCCAATTCCCCATTTTTTTATTCAATCCTATCCCAAATTCTCATTTTTTCGGGCGGAGATTCCCGAGGGTCTCCCTGGAAATAAAAACGATGTAAAAAATAAAAAAGCCCACCGAATTTCCCGAGATTTTTCCGTGGGGGAAGGTTCAGAATTCCCAGCCCAGGTGAAATCCCGATTTATCCCGAATTATTCGGGGGAATTTCGCTCCTCCAGCACCGCGGGAATGCGGCGGGCAAACCCCGATCCCGCAGGAAATTCAGATTTTTTTCATTTCCCGAACGATTTTTTTCATTTCAAACCCATTTTTTTATTAAATTTCCCCCAATATCCGGCCGCGGTCCGATATTTCGATTTTTTTTCGGGATGAATTCCAGCGGGACGGGATCAGAGGGGATTCCAGGCGCGAGACAAACGACTTTAATCAAAATTCTTTTTTTTTCTTTAATTTTAATTCGGGACCAAACGAGGGCAGCGCCGCCATTGATTGACAATAAACCCGCGCATGAAATATTCAATACCGGGATAAATATTTCAGCCAGAAGGGAGAGTTTGGAATATTGATCAGGCAGAGATTTCATTCCTTTATTTTCCTGGATAAACCGCGAAACCCGCATCAAAATTCATTCAAAATATCATTAATAATATCATTAAAAATTCATTTTTAAATCCCTTTTCTTTAATTTTAATTCGGGACCAAACGAGGGCAGCGCCGCCATTGATTGACAATAAACCCGCGCATGAAATATTCAATACCGAGATAAATATTTCAGCCAGAAGGGAGAGTTTGGAATATTGATCAGGCAGAGATTTCATTCCTTTATTTTCCTGGATAAACCGCGAAACCCGCATCAAAATTAATTCAAAATATCATTAATAATATAATTAAAAATTCATTTTTAAATCCGTTTCAAAATCCATTTAATATTCACTTAAAATATTTTTAAAATTTCACTTTAAATTCATTTTAAATTCATTTAAAAGTGATTAAAAACTCCGGGCCTGCACCGGGTTTAAAGTTGGGAAACTTCGCGCGCTCCGGAGCGGGAATTTTTTTCCATAAAAATCACGTGTAGAAGGAGTAATTAGCGTTTGTTAGGGACTCGTTAATTAGCGCTAATTCCCCCGGCCGGGAGGGATTTGTAATTTCGCTGAATTCCTGTTTATTGGGGAAAAAGTTCCCCCTGAAACTCCCGAGGTTTTATGGAGCTGCCTGAAGCTTTTCCAGGACGGCAATAATAATAATAAATTAGAATAATCAGAGTGATTAAAATCTCGATCAAAATGGGATTTCCCGGCCCTTGGAGGCGGCGGGAGAGGAAAATGGGGAAAAAAAGGGAGAAAAGGGGGAAAAATGGGGTGGGAAAAAGGAGGAGGAGGAAGAAAAGAAGGGGGAAAATAAGGGAAAAATGAGAGGAAAAGGGAAGGGGAAAAAGGAAGGGGGAAAGGGAAGGAAAAAAGGAAAGGGGGAAAAAGGGAGAAAAAGGAAAAAGAGCCAGAAGGGAGGGAAAAATTAAAAAAGGAGCGAAGAGGCGGAAGGGAAAAGGGGGAGAAAGAGGAAAAAAGGGGGAGAGAAAAACGGGGGAAAAGGGGAAAAAAGGGGAGAGAAAAACGGGGGGAAAGGGGAAAAAAAGGAGAGAGCGAGAAGGGGACAGGAGAGAAAAAAAGAGCAAAAAGGAGAGAAGGAAAGAAAAGGGGAAGAAAGAGGGGGAAAAGAACAAGAAAGAGGAAAGAGGGAAAAAAAACCCAGAATGAAATTGGAAGGAAAAGAAAAAGAGCGAGAAGAGGGGAGGAGAGAGAGAAGAAAAGAGAGCGAGAATGGGGAAAAGAAGGAAAAAAACGAAACAAAAGTGAAGAAAACGAAAAAGAGCGAGAAGAGGGGAGGAGAGAGAGAAGAAAGAGAGCGAGAAAAGGGGGAAAGGGGGGAAAACGAAACGAATGTGAAGAAAACGAAAAAGTGAGAGAAGAGACACAGAAAGGAAAGCAAAGAAAAGAAAAAAAAAGCAAAAAGGGAGAAGGAACGAAAAGGGGGAAAAGGGCAAGGAGGGGGAAACAGCAAGAAACGTGCGAAAAATGGGAAAGAAAAAGAAAAAGAGCGAGAAGAGACACAGAAAGGAAAGGAAATAAAAGGAAAAAAGCAAAAAGGAAGAAAGAACGAAGAGGAGAAAAAGGGCAAGGAGGGGGAAACAGCAAGAAACGTGCGAAAAACGGGAAAGAAAAACAGCGAGAAGAGGAGGAGAACGATTAAAAATTAAGAAAGGAGGGGGGAAAAAAATTAAAAAGCGGAGGTGCGCGGGCGGGGGCGCGGCGGGGATGCTGCAGGCGCTGCGCGGCCGCGGAGCTGGCTCGGGCGCGGCGCTCTTACCCCGCGCGGCCGCGGCGCTCCCGGCCCAGAAATGACAATTTCTGCTCGGGCATCACGTGGCGCTGGCCAGCGACTGAGACGGAGCTCGCGTCATCCTCGCCTCCCCAAAATTCCCTTTTTTTTTTCCACCTCCCTCCCCTCCCGCCTCCTCCCTTTCCACCAAAAAAAAAAAAAAAAGAAAAAAAAAAAAACACCCTCTCAACCCCGAGCAGCGCGCGGCTTATATATAAAAAAACAAAACCCCCCAAAAAAAAAGCCCCTGCGCGGCGCCGGGGCCAGCATGTTCAACTCGGTGAGCCTGGGCAACTTCTGCCCCTCGCCGGCGCGCAAGGAGCGCTCGGGCGGAGGCGGCGGCGACTTCGGCGAGCGCGGGGGCAACCTGTACCTGCCCGGCTGCGCCTACTACGTGCCCGAGTTCCCGTCCGTGCCCCCGTTCGCCCCCGCTCGCCAGATCCCGTACCCGTACGGCGCCAACCTGGCGCAGGTGCCCCGCGAGGTGCCCTACGCGCTGGAGCCCTCGGGGAAGTGGCACCCGCGCGGGAGTTACGCGGCGTGTTACCCCGCGGAGGAGCTGATGCACAGGGAGTGCCTGCCGCCCGCCGAGGTGCTGATGAAGAACGAGAATTATCATCATCACCACCACCATCATCATCACCACCACGCGGCCGCGCCGCCGCCGCCGCCGCCGCCTCCGCCGCCCGCGGGGTTTTACTCGGCGGCCAGCAAAAACTCGGTGCTGCCGCAGGGCTTCGATCGATTCTTCGAGAACTCCGCGCCCGACGGCGAGAAGAGGCCGCCTGGCAACGCGAGGGAGGAGGAGGAAGAGGAGGAAGAGGAGGAGGAGGAGGAGGAGAAGGCCAAGCCCGGCTCGGCCGCGGCGCCCTGCCCGTCGGGAGCCCAGGAGCGCCCCAAGAGCGGCGCTCAGGGTAGGTTGAGCCGAGCTTAGCGGGGCCGGCCCAGCCCGGCCGAGCTTTTTTATGTGGACTTTTATAAGCGCGGCCGGCATTTTATGAGAAGCTCCGAAGCGCTTTCTTCTTTCTCTCCCTGGTTTTTTTTTTTTTTTCCTTCTTTTTACGATGGCGGAAAAAAAAAATTAGGGAGGAAAAAAAAAAAAAAGCGGTGGGAGAACAAAAAAAAAAAGGAAAATAAAACGTAAAGCGGGGATGTTAAACGCGGCCCCTCGCTGTCTCTCGGCGCAGTCTGTGAAATTTTAAAAGCGCGGCCGAGTGACAAATTTGAACTTTGATCGTGAACTTAGGCGGGCGTTTTAAAGGCTCGGCCTCGCCGAGGGTGAGAGGCAATTGGGCAGAACGCGCGGGCTTCCCCCGCCGCTTCCCGCGCTCTGCGGCCGCTTCTTTAATTAATTCCTAATTAAAACTCGCTGCCGAGCCCGGCCGGGCCAGGGGTGAGGGAGGAATGGCCGGAATTCGGGGGAAAAAGGAGAATTTTCCGCGATTTTTCCGGGCGCGTCCTCCCCTCGCGAGCCGGGCTTTGGCAGGAGAGGATTTCCCTTTGGATGGCCCCAAAACCGCCTTTGAAATTCAATTTGAAATTGGGGTCTTTGATTTGATTTGATTTGATTTGATTTGATTTGATTTGATTTGATTTCCCATCCCCGGGCACCGCTCCGCGGGAATTCGGGTTTGGGGAATTTTTTGGGGATGTTTTGCCTTTTGGGGTGATTTTTTGGGTTGTTCTGCTTTTTGGGATCTTTTGGGGGCATTTTTTGCATTTACAGATTTTTTATTAATAAATTTTCCCTTTTGGGAGCCTTTTTTGGGGCTCTTTTGCCTTTTGGGATCCTTTTTTTGGGGCTGTTTTACCTTTTGGGGTATTTTCGGCCTGTTTTGCCTTTTAGGATTGTTTTGGGGGATGTTTTCCCTTTTGGAATATTGTTCAGGCTGTTCCGCCTTTGGGATTTTTTTGGGGGGAAGTTTTCCCTTTTAGGGTATTTTTCAGGCTGTTCTGCCTTTTGGGATTTATTTTTTGGGGTGAATGTTTTCCCTTTGTCTTTGATTTGATTTGATTTGATTTGATTTGATTTGATTTGATTTCCCATCCCCGGGCACCGCTCCGCGGGAATTCGGGTTTGGGGAATTTTTTGGGGATGTTTTGCCTTTTGGGGTGATTTTTTGGGTTGTTCTGCTTTTTGGGATCTTTTGGGGGCATTTTTTGCATTTACAGATTTTTTATTAATAAATTTTCCCTTTTGGGAGCCTTTTTTGGGGCTCTTTTGCCTTTTGGGATCCTTTTTTTGGGGCTGTTTTACCTTTTGGGGTATTTTCGGCCTGTTTTGCCTTTTAGGATTGTTTTGGGGGATGTTTTCCCTTTTGGAATATTGTTCAGGCTGTTCCGCCTTTGGGATTTTTTTGGGGGGAAGTTTTCCCTTTTAGGGTATTTTTCAGGCTGTTCTGCCTTTTGGGATTTATTTTTTGGGGTGAATGTTTTCCCTTTTGGGATTTTTTTGGGGTGATGTTTTCCCTTTTGGGGTGATTTTTTCCCTGCTGTTCTGCCTTTTGGGCTTTTTTGGGGGGGATGTTTTTCCTTTAGGGATTTTTTTGGGATGTTTTTCTTTTGGTCTTTTTTTTGGGATGTTTTCCCTTTTGGTCTTTTTTTGGGATGTTTTTCCTTTAGGGATTTTTGGGGATATTTTCCCTTTTGGTATTTTTTTGGGGGATATTTTCTCTTTTGGGCTTTTTTTTGGTTGTTTTCCCTTTTGGTCTTTTTTTGGGATATTTTCCCTTTTGGTCTTTTTTTTGGGATGTTTTCCCTTTTGGGCTTTTTTTGGGATGCTTTCCCCTTTAGGGATTTTTTGGGGATATTTTCCCTTTTGGTCTTTTTTTTGGGATATTTTTCCTTTAGGGATTTTTTTGGGATATTTTCCCTTTTGGTCTTTTTTTTGGGATGTTTCCCCATTAGGGATTTTTGGGGATGTTTTCCCTTTTGGTCCTTTTTTTGGGATATTTTCCCTTTTGGTTATTTTTTGGGCTATTTTTCCTTTTGGTCTTTTTTTGGGATGCTTTCCCTTTTGGTCCTTTTTTTGGGGATGTTTTTCCTTTAGGGATTTTTTTGGGATATTTTCCCTTTTGGTCTTTTTTTGGGATGCTTTCCCTTTAGGGATTTTTGGGGATATTTTCCCTTTTGGTCTTTTTTTGGGATATTTTCCCTTTTGGTCCTTTTTTTGGGGTGTTTCCCCCCGCGCCCCCGGCCCATCCCGAGCCCCGCGCTGCGGTTCCGCCCCTCGCGGGCCGCGCTGGATCGATCCCGGCTGCGGAACCAAATCCGCGCTCCCGCTCCCGACCTGACCCGGCCGGGGTCCCCTCCCTCCCCCAAACCCCGCCTGACCCCCCCCAAACCCGGCTTTTCCTCAAAAAAAAATCCCCAAATCTGCCTTAATCCCTGCGCGGGGCGGAAAAATTCCTGCGGAATCCGCCCCGCCAGCGCTCCCAGGGCGCGCCAGCCCTCCCAGGAATCCCGAATTTCAGCCGCTCCCTCCGCGGCTTTGGGGGGATTCGGGCGCTTTTTGGGGGGATTTGTTCCGTTTTGGGGGGATTTGTTCCTTTTAGGGTGGTTATTCCTTTCGGGGTTATGTATTCTTTCGGGGTATTTGTTCGTTTTGGGGGGTATTGATTCATTTTTGGGGTGTTTATTCCTTTGGGGTATTTATTAATTTTGGGGTACTTATTCCTTTCGGGGTTATGTATTCTTTCGGGGTATTTGTTCGTTTTGGGGGGTATTGATTCATTTTTGGGGTGTTTATTCCTTTGGGGTATTTATTAATTTTGGGGTACTTATTCCTTTCGGGGTATTTATTAATTTTTGGGACATTAATTCCCTTTTGGGGTTATTCATTCCCTTTGGGGTGTTTACTCCTCTTGGGGTTATTTGTTCCTTTTGGGGTTATTTCTTTCTTTTTGGGTTATTTCTTCCTTTTTGGGTTATTTGTTCTTTATTCCTTTTGGGGCTCCCCACCCCCTCCTCTTGGGGTTATTTCTTCCTTTTTGGGTTATTTCTTCCTTTTTGGGCTATTTGTTCTTTATTCCTTTTGGGGACACGGATTCTTTTTGGGGCTCCCCACCCGTTTTTGGGATAATTTATCCTTTCAGGATATTTATTCCTTTCTCGGCCTACCCATTTCTTGGTTTTTTTCATTATCTTTATCCCATTTTCTGGCTACCAATGCCTTTTTTAATTACTTATTTTGCAGGCTATTTATCCCATTTTCGGGCCAAGAATCCTTTATTAAATTATTTCTTTTCTCAGGCTATTTATCCCCTTTTTGGGCTCCGCATCCCTTTTTGAATGACTCATTTTTTCAGGCTGTTTTTCCCTTTTTCGGGCCACCCGCCTCTTAATTCCTTATTTCTCAGAATATTCATCCCATTTTCGGGCCACGCGGTCCTTTTAAATGATTTATTTTTCAATATAATTATCCCATTTCCAGGACCCCATTCCCATTTCCAATTCCACATTCCCAGGTTTTTATCCCACTTCCAGCCCCCCATTCCCATTTCCACTCCCCGTTTTTTTCCCCCTATTTCACCCCAATTCCAGCCCCCCATTCCTATTCCCACTCCCCATTTTTCCCTCTATTTATCCCAATTCCAGCCCCCCATTCCCCCCTCCGCTCCCCTTTTTTTTCCCTCTATTTCACCCCACTTCCAGCCCCCCATTCCCATTCCCACTCCCCATTTTTCCCCGCTATTTCACCCCGAATTCCAGCCCCCCATTCCCCCCTCCAATTCCTATTTTTTCCCTCTATTTATCCCAATTCCAGCCCCCCATTTCCCCCCTATTTCACCCCAATTCCGCCCCCAGGCGCCCCCAGGACGCGGAAGAAGCGCTGCCCGTACTCCAAGTTCCAGATCCGGGAGCTGGAGCGCGAGTTCTTCTTCAACGTCTACATCACCAAGGAGAAGCGGCTGCAGCTCTCGCGGCTGCTGAACCTGAGCGACCGCCAGGTGAAGATCTGGTTCCAGAACCGCCGCATGAAGGAGAAGAAGCTGAGCCGGGACCGCCTGCAGTACTTCTCGGGGAACCCCTTGTTGTGAAAGCCCCCCGAAAAAAAAAACAAAAAAAAACAAAAAAAAAAGCGCGGCCGCGCGGGGGACCGTGGGGGCCGCGCAGCTGGAGAGTTTGGCTTTTTATTCGGAGCTTTTCCTCTTTTATTCTGGTTTTTTTCTTACATGGATCCATTTAACACAAGTGTGAAATATAATTATATAAAATATAATTGTTCATGTTGTGTAAGATTCCTGAGAAGTAAGAAAAGTAAGATTACATCTTTAACCAAGACTTCATCTTGACTTAGGTCACATGAATGGGGTTCACAGGCTTTCTGGATTTTACAGACTTTTTAGCAAATCAACAAAAGTGTTTACCTGCTTTATTTGAAATTTAAAAACTTGCTTCTGAAACATTCAGCTGTCACAATCAAGGCAAATTCACATCACAGATCTTGATTCCTGTATGTAATACATATTTTTGTTTACTGCATGTCTAGCTTCATGCAATTAAATACCCTTGATCACTTATGAGCTCCTGCTGTGCAGCATGGTCTCACACAATGCATCACAAGGCAAAGTTATTGGCAATCAGCATCTATGAATAAAGCACATTCTCCAAAGTCTTCTTTTTGCATTATATTTGGACCTGTGGAAACAATGTATTTGCAAATCAAGACAGAAATTCTTTTTTTTTTTTTTAACAAACACTAACAATTTATAGGAAAAAAACATAGAAAGTTGGTTAAGAAGCAGTAAGTCCACAGGAAAAGCCAGAGGATTTTGTAAAAACTAGAGTTTAAAGGAAATCTTGGTTTATTATTGTAATGTCATACAAAAGTCCTGTTTGGGTTTTGCGTTTATTTATTGGTTTGGGCTTTTTTGAATTTTTTTTGTTTTTTTTTTTTTTTTTTTTTGTTTTTTTTTTTTTTTTGTTTTTTTGTTTTTTTTCCCGGGATTTTTTCTGCTTTTTTTTTTCTGATTTTTATTCTGAATTTTTCCTGATTTTCATTCTGAATTTTCCCTGATTTTTTCTGATTTTTTTTTTTTCTTTTTTTTTTTTTTTCCTGGGTTTTTCAGGTTTTTTCCCGGATTTTTCTGATTTTTTCTTATTTATTTCTGGTTTGTTGTGATTTTTCCTGGTTTTAAAAATGCTTTTTATTTTATTTTAATTTTTCTGATTTTTTCCTGTTTTTAGCTGATTTTTCCCGGTTTTTTCCCTGATTTTTCCTTCTTTCTCCTGATTTTCCCTCTTTCTCCTGATTTCCCCAGATTTTTTCCTTATTTTCCCTTATTTTTCCTGTTTTTTTTTTCTTGATTTTTTCTTTTTTTTTTTTTCCTGGGTTTTTCAGGTTTTTTCCCGGATTTTTCTGATTTTTTCTTATTTATTTCTGGTTTGTTGTGATTTTTCCTGGTTTTAAAAATGCTTTTTATTTTATTTTAATTTTTCTGATTTTTTCCTGTTTTTATCTGAGGTTTCTCTGATTTTTTCCCGATTTTTTCCTGATTTTTCTTTATTTCTCCTGATTTTCCCTCTTTCTCCTGATTTCCCCAGATTTTTTCCTTATTTTCCCTTATTTTTCCTGTTTTTTTTTTCTTGATTTTTTCTGTTTTTTTTGTTGATTTCCCCCCGAATTTCAAGGACTTGAACTCCATGGACTTTATTTAATTTTATTTTTTCCTTTTTTTTTTTTCTCCCCGGACATTCTGTGATTCCTTTTTATATATATTATATTATTATAATATTATTATTATTATTATTTTAATTTTAATTCTCCTTCAGCCACACGGGAATTTTCAACCCAACCACGGGGCCGCCGCTGCCCTGGAAATCCCCATCCCCAAACCCCCCAAATTTGGGGCCAAAAAGGAGAATTCCCCCAAAACCCCCCAAATCCCCTCATCTTTACGGCAGAATGGGCACGAAACTTCATTTTTGGGCCAAAATCCAGGCAGAAAATTCCCATTTTCCCAGCGCTCTGTGCATAACCCCGGCGCGGTTTCCTTTCCCATTTCCGTTTTATTTTCATTTTCTCGTCGGGAAAAAGGAGGCGAAGAAGAAGCGGAAAAAAAAAAAACCTGAAAAGGTGAAAAATCCTCCAAAACCCGCGGATTTGTGTGCGCGCGGAGCGCGGGGAGGCGCGGAATAAAGACGTGCTCGGCCTGCTCTCCGTCAGGGTTTTATTTGACATTTTATTGCAATTTCGCTTTGAAAGCCGCGCCGCGGCCCTTGGGGCCGGGATCCCCCAAAATCCCCAATTTCCTCCCGGCCGCGGAGGGTCCGCGGGGTCCCTGCCCATTGATTTCATTGATTTCTTCTATTTGCTGATGGGGTTTTGTGGTTTAGTTTGGGTTTAAATTGGGTTTATTTCATTTTCTATTTCTTTTTAATTTACCCTCCTCCTATTTTTTTACCCATTCCTCCCCTTTCCAACCCCCTTCCCTCCCAATCCAAACCCTTTTTTCCCTTTTTTTTTTTAAATTTCATTTCCCCCTCCCGCCCTCCCCGTCCTTGACCAAAGCAGCCCCGAGCGCCCCAAATTGGGGCGGATTTGGGGAATTCCGCGCCTGAGCCGCGGCGCCCAAAGCGCAACGGCAAAGTCAAGTTTTGCCCAAACCCCAACAAGTTCACAGCCACAAACCCCGCGGGTTTTTTTGTTTTTTTTCCCACTTTTTTGTTGTTTTTCCGCCGTTTTTTTGTTGTTTTCCCGCGCGCTGGGGAGGGACAAAGGGCGCGGCTTTGGGGTCAGAAACCGCGATTCCGGTCTCGGCGGTTTTATGGACTTTGGGGGGGATAAAAGCCCAAAAAAAAAAAAAATCCCATTTATTCCGTTTATTCGCGCGCTCCTGTAAAATTCCCGGCTGCCTTTCAAGGCGCGCCGCTGTTAAACGAGTTAAAAACAACAAAAAAAACCCAAAAAAAACCCGAAAAAATCCGCTTTGATGGCGGCCGCGTTTTATGGGGGAAAACACGGAGGAAAAAAACCGCAAAAATGCGGCGGGTGCGCGCCCGTCGCAATTAAATCGCAATTAAATCCTAATTAAAAACAAATTAAATCCAAATTAAATCCGTGCGAGGACTGCGAGGGATCGGCCTGGGCTGGTTCTGATTAAAACGGGGGAAGGAATTTTATTTCTTTTTATTTCTCTTTGTTTATATTTATTTTTGTCTTTATTTTTTCTCTTTATTTCTCCTTGTTTCTCTTTTTTTTTCTCTTCTATTTTATTTTGCTTTATTTCTCTTTATTTCCCTTTATTTCTCTTTGGTTTCGCTGCTTCTGCCGGGCCCAAAACTTGGAAAAATTCGATTTTTTTTTGGAAAGGAAAATTAAAATAAACGCAAAGATCAGAGGCGGCTTCGCGGCCTGGGGGGAAATACCCCAAAAAAACCAAAATAACGCCCAAAACAGTAAAAAAAAAACAAACAAAAAACCATTTCCAAGATGGCCAAAAAAAGCTAAAATGGGAGGGGGAAAAAAAAAGAAAATTAAAGGAAAGAAAAGCAAAGATAAATGTGTTTTTAAAAGACGAAATAAAGCAAAAAAAGAGGTAGTGTTTTTAAAAGACGAAATAAAGCAAAAAAAAAGATGTTAAAAATAGCGCAAAATTAAATATTTTAAGAAGAAAAAAACAAGAAAATAAAAATTAAAACAAGAAAAAAAAAAGCGGGAAAAAATAAAATTAAAAGCTTCAAAAAATAAGGAAAAAATCTCAAAAAAAGCGCAAAATAAAACGCAAATAAAACTAAAATTTCAAGCCGAATAAAAAGGCCGAAAACCGCCCCAAAACTCCGATTTTCCGCGGCGCGCTCGGGGTTAAGCGGCGGAACCGCGGCGGGACAAAGGCCCCGTCTAGACAGGCTCATTAACGCTCATTACCGCCGCGCCGTTAATTACCGTCTGGCCGCGCCGCTTCCGCCCGAGCCCCGAGCGCGGCGCCGACTTCGGCCGCTTCCCTCGCTCCTCTTTGCCCTTTATTCCCATTTTTTCACCCATTTCCCCTTTTTATTCCCATTTTTCCCTCATATTTCCCCTTTTATTCCCATTTTTCACCCATCTCCCCCTTTTTATTCCCATTTTTCCAACCTTTTATTCCCATTTTTCACCCATTTTTTCTCTCATTTTTCCCCTTTTTATTCCCATTTTTCCCTCATATTTCCCCTTTTTAATCCCATTTTTCCAACCTTTTATTCCCATTTTTCACCCATTTTTTCTCTCATTTTTCCCCTTTTATTCACATTTTTCCCCCATTTTCCCCCCTTTTATTCCCATTTTTCCCCTCATTTTTCCCATTTTTCACCAATTTTTTCCCTCATTTTTCCCCTTTTATTCCCATTTTTCCCCCATTTTCCCCCCTTTTATTCCCATTTTTCACCCGCTTTTCCCCTCCTTATTTCCATTTTCTCTCATTTTCCCCCTTTTATTCCCATTTCCCCCCTCTTTATTCCCATTTTTCCCAATTTCCCCCCATATTTAATTTTTTTTCCCCAAATTTTCCCCTTTTATTCCCATTTTTCCCCTTTTATTCCCATTTCCCTCCCATTTTCCCCCTCTTTCTTTCCATTTTTCCCAATTCCCCCCATATTTCAATTTTTTCCCCAATTGTCACCCTTTTTATTCCCATTTTTCCCCCATTTCCCCCCTCTTTATTCCCATTTTTCCCAATTCCCCCATATTTCCATTTTTCCCCATTTTCCCCCTTTTATTCCCATTTTTTCCCAATTCCGCCCGCCATATTTCCATTTTTTTCCAATTTTCCCCCTTTTATTCCCATTTTCCCCCCATTTCCCCCCATTTTCCCCTCTTTATTTCCATGTTTCCCAATCCCCCTCCCCATATTTCATTTTTTCCCCCATTTTTCCCCTTTTATTCCCATTTCCCCTCAATTGTTTGCCTCTTTATTCCCATTTTCCCAATTTTCCCCCTTTTATTCCCATCCCCCCCTTTTTCCCCTTTTATTCCCATCCCCCCTTTTCTTTTCTTTTTCTTTTCTCATTTTCCCCTTTTATTTCCATTTTCCACCTTTTATTTCATTTTTCCCCCCTTTTATTTTCCTTTTTCCCCCATTTTCCCCCTTTTATTCCCCGCGATTTTGGGTGGGAAAATGGTTTTCCCCCATTTTCCCCCTTTTATTCCCATTTTTCCCCTTCTATTTTCACTTTTTCTCAATTTTTTCCTTTTCATTCCACTTTTCCCACATTTATTCCCATTTTTCCCCTTTAATTCCTATTTTTCCTCCCTTTTATTCCCATTTTCTCCCTTATTTCTCTTTTTTTCCCCTTTTTTTTTTTCCGCTCTCCCTCCCCAGGCCGAGTTCAAAGTTGGTTTTTATTTTATTTTATTTTGGGTTTTTTCCCCCAGAAAAAAGGCGCTGGCGCCGTAAAAGCGAATTTCTGGAGAGTGCAGGGAAGGCTCGTGAAATATTCCAGGGGAAAAAAAGGGAAAAAAAGGAGAAAAAGGGCAAAAAAGGAGAAAAAGGGGAAAAAAGGGGAAAAGGGAAAAGAAAACGAAAAAAGGGGAAAAAGGGAAAAAAGGGGAAAAAAGGGGAAAAAGGGAAAATCACGATGAGGGCGAGACGCGGATTGAGACGAGAATGGGGGAAAAAAAAAACCCCAAAAAATCAAAATATTGAGATTTTTCTTCCAAATTCCCCCAAATCCCGGCGGTTTTGGGTGGAAAACGGAGAATTTTGGTGTCTCTGAGCTTCAAAGGACGAGCCGCGAATTGAGGTGAGATTGGGAAAAAAAAACCCCAAAAATCCAAATCTTGGGATTTGTCTCGAAAATCCCCGCGATTTTGGGTGGGAAAATGAAAATTTCGGCGCCTTTGAACTTCAGGGGGTCAAGGCCGCCCCCCCCCCGCGGCCCCGCTCCGCCCGAGGCCCCGAAATTCGCTTTTTTCCACCCAAAATCCCCCCGGGCCTGCGCTCGGCGCAGCTCCGCGGGTAAAATCCGCGATTTTTACAGGGGCTCGGATTTATTGATTCTCCTGCTTTTTATTTAATTTTATATTTTCTGCTGAGTTTATTCCCATTTTAAAAATTTTTCATTTATTTCTGTTTTTCCTTATTTTATTTTTAATTTTATTTTAATTTTTCTTCTTTTAAATTCTTATTTTATTTTTTATTTTTTATTATTTTAAATTTATTTTAAAATATTTCTAAGTCATATTTTATTTTTAAATTTTTTGTTAATTTTTTCATTATTTTTAATTCCTATTTTTATTTCCTTATTTTTATTCCTGTTTTTACATTCGCATTTTTTGTTTCTGTTTTTATTTCCTCTTAATTCCTTTTTTTCCCCCCTTATTTATTTTCCTATTTTCTAAATTCATTTTAATTCCGATTTTGTCTTCTTTCCTTTTTAATTCCTGTTTTTAACTTCTTTCATTTTATTTTATCCTCTTGTTGTTTTTTTTTTTTTTTAATTGCTGCATTTATTTTCTGCCAAAAAATAAATCGGGAAATAAATAAATAATTAGAGAAATAAATAAATTAATGGATAAATCTAGAATTAAACGGATAAATATAGAAATAAATAAAGAAATACGTAAAGAAATCAAATAAATAAACGCGGCTTAAAAGGAGATTTGGCTCCTTAAAAATGCCCAAAACCCCCCAAAATAGCGCCCTAAAAATCGATAGAAAATAAATCCCCACCCCCAAAAATGGGAATTCCAGCCCCAAACCCCGCGGAACTGGGGGGAGGCGATGCCGGGGATTTTGGGGAGGAATCCGGGCTTTTAAAGGGATAAAAAAAGGGAATTTTGGGCGATTTTGGCCCGAAATGGCGGCGCGGCCGCAGCGAGAATTCCACAAAAACCTCGGAGCGCGGCGGAACCCCCGCGCCCAAAAAAAAAACCCCAAAAAAAGCGAATTTTGGGGGGAAAAAATTGCGCTAAATTGGGATTGCGGCGGGGAGCGCGGGGAGGGGGGAAAAGGTGCGAAAAAGGCGAAAAATTCGGATTTTCTTCCTCCTTTCGAGGGGCCCCGCGGAGCCTTTTGATAAAAAATCTGCTCCAAAGATGCGCCCTGATCAAAAACGGCTGCGAGGGGGAAAAAAGGGAGGGAGAATCCTCGGAGGGGTGGGAAACACTGAGAAAAAATGTTAAAAATTGAATATATAATTAAAAATTCTGTTAGCGCTGGCAAAGGTTAAAAAAAATCCAATTATTTCCTTCGAATCTTAAAAAAATTCCATTTTTTCCCCCGCAAAAATTCAGTTTTCCCCTTGAAGTATTCAAAATAAATTCAAATTTCCCCTTGGAATCTTCAAAATAATTCGTTTTTCCCCCTTCAAAAATTCAATTTCCTCTTCGAATATGAAAAAAATGTCAATTATTCCCTTCAAAGCTTGGAAAAAAAATCGATTTTATCCCTTATTATTTCCTTCGAATCTTAAAAAAATTCCATTTTTTCCCCCGCAAAAATTCAGTTTTCCCCTTGAAGTATTCAAAATAAATTCAAATTTCCCCTTGGAATCTTCAAAATAATTCGTTTTTCCCCCTTCAAAAATTCAATTTCCTCTTCGAATATGAAAAAAATGTCAATTATTCCCTTCAAAGCTTGGAAAAAATCGATTTTACTCCTCAAAAATGTAATGTTCCCCTCAAAATGGGAAATAAAAACAAATTGTTCCCCTCAAATTGGGTTTGAAAAGGCCGAAATTCAATTTATTCCCATTAATCTGGGGCGGATTAACGAATTTTGGGGATAAAGGTGCGAAAATTTCATTTTTTGGGAATTTCTTCCCATTCCCAGCAGCTTTCGGAGCATGAAAACCGGATTTAACCCAAAAATCGCAATTTTGAGGCGAAAAAAACTCATTTTTCTCTCCTAGACGGGTTAAAAATGGAATTTTGGGCGTTTTTCCCCCAATTCCCGCATCCCGCCTTTCAGCGCTCGCTCCTCGCCTGCATTTTTACGATTTTTGGTGAATTTTGGTGATTTTCTGGCTTTGTTTAAGAGCCGGCGCCCCCCGGCTCCAAAAAACGCCGAAATAATTGGAATTTTCCCCAAAATTCCCGCCCGCGCTTCGCCCCTCCCGCGGCAGCGAAATAAAATCCGATTTTTGTCTGTTCGTTCAGCCCAAAAGCGAGGTCAAAAATCAGAATTAAAGGCAAAAAAATCTCCTTTTTTGGGGGTTTTGGGGGGTTTTTGGGGATCATTTTCTGGCTTTGTTTAAGAGCCGGCGCCCCCCGGCTCCAAAAAACGCCGAAATAATTGGAATTTTCCCCAAAATTCCCGCCCGCGCTTCGCCCCTCCCGCGGCAGCGAAATAAAATCCGATTTTTGTTTGGTCGTTCAGCCCAAAAGCGAGGTTAAAAATCAGATTTACAGGCAAAGAAATCTCCTTTTTTGGGGATTTTGGGGGGTTTTGGGGGATTGGGTTTGGGGCGGATTTATTTGGGATTTTTTTGGGGGGAGTTGGGGGTTTTTTTGGGCATAATTTGTGGGAATTTTAAGGGGAATTTTTTATTTTTGGGAGTGGGGGAGAAGATTTTTGGGGGTATTCCTTGGGATTTTTGGGATTTTTAAATTATTTTTTAGGATTTATTCTAATTTAATTTTGGGGGATTTTTTTTTTTTTTTGTGGGGGTTGGAGATTTTTTTGGGGGGGTTTGGAGGGATTTTTAAGGGATTTTTTTATTATTTTTGAGAGGATTTTGAGGGTTTTTTTAAATTTATTTTTTAGGATTTTTTTGGGGTTTTGTTTGTTTGTTTGTTTGTTTGTTTTATTTTCGGGCCTTTTTTTAAGGGAATTTTTTCATTTTTTTTCCTGGGATCCCGCGCGGGGTGGGGGGTCAAACAAATCCTGGGAAATGCTTCCAGAATCCCCGGATTTGGGGCGGCCGGAAGGAGCGATTGTAAAATTTGATGATTTCTGGAGCGGCGCGTTTACACTTTCTGAGCCAACAAATAAAAAAAAGTAAAAAAGGCGTTGAGGTTTTTTATTTAAACTTTTTATTTTTTGGCGTCGCTGGGTTCGTTCTCCCCCCCGGGCCGTAAATCAGAATTATTTCCGGCGTTGGGGATAAAAAAATAGAAATTTAAGGTGATCGTTAAAGGCGAGAACAAGTTCCTGGAAAGGGGAGGAAATGTAAAAAAATGTAAAAGTTGGGATAAAACGGGGGAAATCAAAATAAAAAAAATAGAAATTTAAGGTGATCGTTAAAGGCGAGAACAAGTTCCTGGAAAGGGGAGGAAATGTAAAAAAATGTAAAAATTGGGATAAAACGGGGGAAATCAGAATAAATCGGGGGAAATTGGGGGGCGTCGCTGGGTTCGTTCTCCCCCCCGGGCCGTAAATCAGAATTATTTCCGGCGTTGGGGATAAAAAAATAGAAATTTAAGGTGATCGTTAAAGGCGAGAACAAGTTCCTGGAAAGGGGAGGAAATGTAAAAAAATGTAAAAGTTGGGATAAAACGGGGGAAATCAAAATAAATCGGGGAAAATTGGGGGAAAATCAGAATAAAACAGGGGAAATTGGGGAAAAATAAGAATAAAACTGTGGAAATTGGGGAAAATCAGAATAAAACAGGAGAAATTCGGGGGCAAATCAGAATAAAACTGGGGAAATTGGGGGAAAAATCAGAATAAGTCAGGGGAAATTGGGGAAAATAAGAATAAAACTGGGGAAATTGGGAAATTGAGAATATATTGTGATTATTAAAGGCACACAAAGACTTTCCTAGAGGGGGGAAAAAAAAAGAATGTTCGCCATTAAAAATGGGAATAAAACACAGAAATTCGGGGAAAAAAAAAAAAAAAAAAGGGAAAATGGAGGAAAAAATAAAAATAAACCAGGGGAAATTGGGGAAAAATCAGAATAAAACTGGGGAAATTGGGGAAAAAATCAGAATAAAACTGAGGAAATTGGGGAAAAATCAGAATAAAACTGGGGAAATTGGGGAAAAAATCAGAATAAAACTGAGGAAATTGGGGAAAAATCAGAATAAAACGGGAAATTGAGGAGAAAATAAGAATAAATCAGGGGAAATTGGGGAAAATCAGAATAAACCAGGAGAAATTCGGGGGCAAAATATGAATTTAATGTGATTATGAAAGGCACACAAAGACTTTCCTAGAATGGGATGTTTGAGGTGAAAAAATCCGAATAAAACGGGGGAAATTGGGGGGGAAATTGAGAATATATTGTGATTATTAAAGGCACACAAAGACTTTCCTAGAGGGGGAAAAAAAAAAGAATGTTCGCAATAAAAAATGGGAATAAAACACAATAATTCGGGGAAAAAAACCCCAAAACAAGGAGAGCTCGGGAAATAATTGAGGTTAAATGGTGAGACGGGGAATAAAAAAGGGAGCAGGAAAAGCCAAATCTTTAATTTTGGGGGGATTTATTGGCCCAAAATCGTCGTGACGTGACCCAAAATTGGGTTCCCATCTCCAAAGGGAGGAGGAAAAGCGAAATTCCCTCTTTTTTTTAGGGTTTGTTGGACCTAAACCCCCTGAATTGACCCCAAAATGTCCCCTAGCCCCAGGGGGGTGAGAAACGGGGAAATCCTCAATTTTTATGTTTTTTGGGCAAAAAAACGCCCTAAATTGGCCCAAGAAGGGAAAAATCTCCGTTTTCCCTGGGCTGTTTCGGGCCTTAACTGCCCCAAAAATCGTCCCGCACCTCCCAGGGGGCCAGGAAGGAAAAAAATTATCCGATTTTGGGGGTTTTAGCCCAAAAAAGCCCCAAAAAGGCCGAGTCGGAGCCGCCACGAGCCCGGGCGCGGAAAGGGCCGGAATTGCCAGGAAATGGGGAAATTCCCAGGAAATGGGGGAATTCCAAGGAAATGGAGAAATTCCCAGGAAATGGGGAATCAATTTTTATGTTTTTTGGGCAAAAAAACGCCCTAAATTGGCCCAAGAAGGGAAAAATCTCCGTTTTCCCTGGGCTGTTTCGGGCCTTAACTGCCCCAAAAATCGTCCCGCACTTCCCAGGGGGCCAGGAAGGAAAAAAATTATCCGATTTTGGGGGTTTTAGCCCAAAAAAGCCCCAAAAAGGCCGAGTTGGAGCCGCCACGAGCCCGGGCGCGGAAAGGGCCGGAATTCCCAGGAAATTGGGAATTCCAGGAAATTGGGAATTCCCAGGAAATGGGGAAATTCCAGGAAATGGGGAATTCCCAGGAAATGGGGAAATCCCAGGAAATCCGGAAATTCCAGGAAATGGGGAAATCCCAGGAAATGGGAAAATTCCCAGGAAATGGGGAATTCCAAGGAAATGGGGAAATTCCCAGGAAATGGGGAGATTCCAGGAAATGGGGAAATTCCAGGAAATGAGAAAATTCCCAGGAAATGGGGAAATTCCAGGAAATCGGGAATTCCAGGAAATGGGAAAATTCCAGGAAATGGGGAAATCCCAGGAAATCCCAGGAAATGGGGAAATTCCCAGGAAATTCCAGGAAATGGGGAAATTCCCAGGAAATCCCAGGAAATTCCCAGGAAATTGGGCAATTCCCTTTTTTTCCCCTTCCGGAAATTCCAGGAAATGGGGAAATCCCAGGAAATCCGGAAATTCCAGGAAATGGGGAAATCCCAGGAAATCCGGAAATTCCAGGAAATGGGGAAATCCCAGGAAATCCGGAAATTCCAGGAAATGGGGAAATCCCAGGAAATCCGGAAATTCCAGGAAATGGGGAAATCCCAGGAAATGGGAAAATTCCCAGGAAATGGGGAATTCCAAGGAAATGGGGAAATTCCCAGGAAATTCCAGGAAATGGGGAATTCCAAGGAAATGGGAAAATTCCCAGGAAATCGGGAAATCCCAGGAAATCGGGAAAATTCCAGGAAATGGGGAATTCCAAGGAAAAGGGGAATTCCAGGAAATGGGGAAATTCCCAGGAAATTCCCAGGAAATTGGGCAATTCCCTTTTTTCCCCTTTCGGGCTTTTCCTGCCGCTCCCGGATTTGTTCTCCGCAGTTGGAATTTTTCCCCGCGGGAATTTGATGAATTTGGTTCCTCTCCCCCCATTAACAGCCGCCTTTAATCCGAATTTCAATTATTTTGGATTTTCAGCGATATTCCCTCTCCAGGACATTTCCCTCCCTTTTCCCCCCAAAAAACCCGGAATTCCGAGTAATTTCCAGCTCGTCATTAAGGAATAATTTGATTTTTTAGCATTTATTCGCCACTTCGCGGCCCTAAGATGCCGATCAGGAGCGGAAAACGGCCTTAAAACCTTCCAAAAATGGCAAAATCCGCTCAAAAATCCGCTGTAAATCCGGATTGCCCCAAAAAATGAGATCTTGAGCGCTTTCCCCCCCATTTTCCCACCCGTTTTTGGGGAGTTTCGCTCCGGATGTTCCTGCGTGGAGCAGAAAATTCAAAATATTTCAATCCGTCAAACCGGGATGAGAGGACGAAAAAAACCGGGAAAATTTCCGGGAGAGAGAGAGAGAAAAAATGGGGGAAAAAAATTCAAATTATCGTCCAGGCTGACAAGGCGGGGTGAAATTTGGGTGTCCCAAAACCGCGAGGAAATTCTAGGGCGGAAAAAATGAAAATAAAAAGCAAAATATAAATCAAACGGGCGGGAAAAATAAAATTAAATGGGAAAAAAAAAATAAAATAAATACGAAACCAGGAGGGGAAAATAAAATTAAAAAGGGGGAAAATGAAAAATAAAAATCAAACCGGCGGGGGGAAAAAATAAAATTAAATGGGAAAAAAAAAATAAAATAAATACGAAACCAGGAGGGGAAAATAAAATTAAAAAGGGGGAAAATGAAAAATAAAAATCAAACCGGCGGGGGGAAAAAATAAAATTAAATGGGATTGGAGGGGGGAAAAAGCAGAATAAAATAAAAATCCCGCGCGGGGCTTTAATTTCATCGGCCGTCAATGAAACTTTGGGAATTTGCCATAAAATCCATAAAAAGCGGAGATTCCTCCCCGCGCGGATCCCCCGAGCGAGGCCATAAAGTCGCAATTCGCTTTTTTTCCCTTTTTTTTTTTAATCTTTTTTTTTCCGAGGGAGCCAAATGGCGCCGGAATCCCGGGAAGTTTCAACGCGCGGCGCTTTTAGGCCTAAAAATTGGGATTTTTGGCTCGTTCCATGCGGGAAGGGAAACCTGGCGGTTTTTTTTTTTTTTTTTTGGGAATCTTTGGGAAAATCCCCGAGAATGTCCCGGAATGTCCCTCGGGGCTTTGCCCTAAACCGTCACAAATCGCCCCAAACGGTCAAGTTCCACTTTGCTTTTTTTTTTTCCCCCTTTCTTTTCTTTCCCCTCATTTTATTTTTCCCCTTTGTCCATTCCTTTTTATTATTAATTTCCCCCCTATTTTTTTTTCCTGTTCTCCGGCCCTTTTTCTTGCTGGTTTTTGGTTGTTTTTTAAATATTTTTTTCTTTTTGTTTCCCTTGAAAGTGACTCTGAACCCGCCTCTTTCTCCCCCGTCATGATCTTGAAATTCCCGGCCTATTTCCCCTTTTTTTTCCCATTTATTTCGCGTTTTCCCGATCCCCAAACGCTGGAAAAAACCCAATTCCGGAATAATAAACGAAATAATTTGGAGGCGATTGCCAAAAACCCCAATTCCGGCGGTTTTGGGCATCAAATTTTCGCTGGGAGATTTAAAATTCCAAAAAAAATCCAACTTGAGGAGCCCTCGGTGGGAGCGGCGCCGCGGAAAAAGAGGAGAAAGGAAAAAATCTGGGAGAAAAACCCCAAAAAGTAACTTTAATCCGTAATTAGCTGCTGGAAAACAATGAAAACTCCTTTTAAAAAACTGCAGGGAAAGAATGGAAATTAAATTAAATTAAAATCCGCCCCAATCCGGAGAGTTTCTCTTTAAAAATCTTTTTTTTTCCGAGCGTTTTCGGCTGGATGGAGAATTCCCGCAGCAAAAGAGGCGGCGGCGGCTGCTGCTCTCCAAATTCCGGCTTTTTTCCCAAATCCGAGCTTTTTTTCCCCCCTCTCCGGAGGGATTTTTTTCCCCCCTTCCCCCCCGGTGCGGTTTTATCCCAGAAATTCCAGACATTCGGGAATGAGAGCGGATAATTAAAAAAAGCTGCTGGGGCAGCGCAAGGGGAGGCGAAGCTGCTGCGCGGCGGGGAAAGGGGGGAAAAATTGAATTAAAATTTAAAAAACACGACGAAAAATAAGGAAAAATAAAATAAAATTTGGATTTCACCTTTTTTTTTTCCTCCGTCAGGGGAAGCCGCTCGGGAAAATCCCAACCTGCTGCGGGGAGCTGCGGGAGAAACTGGGAATTTTTGGGATTTTCCCCCCAAATTTCTCCCCCCCAGCTCCCGCCCCGATTTTTTTCCTAAAGGGCCAAAACCGAGCGCGGCCCCCAAAGCCCCCCCGGCCCCTGCAGAGCGCGAAATAATGGGAATAAAAACCAAAATTCGGCCGAGCAGCGGCGGCTCCGGGCGCGGAGCGGCCCCGAGGAGGAGGAAGGAGCCGCGGAGGGAGGAAGGCGAAGGATGAGGAAAGGGAGGGGGCATAATTAAACCATAATTAAACCACAAACAAACCACAATTAACCCCCCTCCCTATTTTCGCCCGCAAAAAGCGGATTTTCCACCGACAGAACTAAGAAATTTTAAAAAACCCCAACAAAACGAAAACAAAAAAAACCGCACACAAAACCCCACACTTTTTTTTTTATTCTTTAAACCGAACTGCCCCGGTTTATCGCCGCTATAAAAACCCGCGGGGGGGGCGGATTTCTGCCGGGGAATGAGGATTTTGGGGCGGTTTTGGGCCCCGGCCGGGCGCGGGCAGATGTCGCTGTTGCTCCGCGGAGCCGCCGCCGCTGGCGACAACTTGACCCCGGTGACGTCCGCGCCGTCTGAATCACCAAGGCCATTTTCAATCCTCATTGGCCTGGGCGTCACGTGGGGGTGAGGGCTGGAAGGCGGAAAAAAAAGCAAAAAACGGCAAAAAAATTAAAAAATAAATAATAATAAAAAAAAAAAAGAAAAGAGGCGGGGTGGGCGTAGTGAAAGCGATGCGCGGGTAATTACCGCGCTCGGATTTTTTTTTAATTTTTTTTCCCTCCCTTCCCTCTTTTTTTTTTTTTTTTTTTTTTTTTTTTTTCCCTCTTTTCTTTTTTTTTTTTTTTTTTTTTTTTTCCCCCCCCTCCCCCTTTTTTTTTTTTTTTTTTTTTTTTTTTCCCCCCTCTCTCTCTCTCTCTCTCTCTCTCTCCTCCTTCCCCCCCTCGCTAAAAAAAAGATGTCAGCCCCCGGCTGGAGTATTCCTCCCGCCAAGCGCTCCCGGAGAAAATGTCATGTCCCAGCAGCGCGGCTCCCGGCGCCTTCCTGATGGAGCCGCTGCCTCGCCCCGACCCCTTCGCCCCCGGCCCGGCCATTTTCGCCCAGCCCGCGGATTTCTCGCCGCTGCGGAGCTGCGCGGCGCTGCCCAAAGGCGCCGAGGCCTCGCCGGGCTCCTTCCCGTCCTACCTGGCTCACCTGGACGCGTTCCGCGCCGAGCCGCGCCCGCCGCCGAGCTGCGCCTTCCCCGCCGTCAAGGAGGAGAGCGGCTGCTGCCTGTTCGCCCAAAAACGGCCCAAAAGCGCGCAAAACGCCGCCGAGGGCGCGCTCTTCGCCGCGCCGCTGGGCGAGCCCTGCCTGGCCGAGCCCGAGGCGCCGCCGGCCGGTTATTACCGCTACCCCTCGCTGGAGAAAAGCCCCGATCCGGCGGAATTTCGGCCGGGATTCGAGGGCGAGCGGCTGGAAGCGGCGGCAAACGAGGGCGGCTCGCCCGGATTCCAGCGCGATTTCCCCCAAAACGCCGGCGCGGAGCGGCCGCAGGGGGAAATTAAGTCGGAAAAAGCGAAAGCGAGCGCGGGCGAGGCGGAAAAGGAGAGGGGGAAAAGCGCGGACACCGGCAGCGCCGATAATTCCGACAGCGAGGCCAAAGGTAGGGGAGGATTCGGCGTTTTGTTCCTTGGGTTTTTTGGTGGTTAAGGGGTTAAAATTGTCCCGGAACGCGCTCGCTGCCCCGCCGGATTCTCCCGCAGAAATTGGGGTTAAAATGATCCGGATGGAGGAGGTTTTATGGGGGGAAAATGTCTGTATTCGGCCTCAAACTGGGGTGTTGAAAAATATATGTATTTATGTGTTTGGGAAGTGAGGGGAGAAAGGGGAGCAGAGAGCGCGAGAAAAAGGATGGAAAATGCGAGTTTGGTGCGGAAAAAGGATGGAAATTCGGACTTTGGTGCAGAAGAGGATGAGAATTTGGTGTTTGGTGAGGAAAAAGGATGGAAATTTGGTGTTTGGTGAGGAAAAAGGATGGAAAAGGGAGATCGGTGCTTGAAAAATGATGGAAATTTGGAGTTTGGTGCAGGAAAATGTTGGAAATTCAGACGTTGGTGTCAGAAACAGGATGGAAATTCGGAGTTCGGTGCAGAAAAAGGACGGAAATGCGGATTTTGTGTTCTTTGCTTTGGAACCGCGGAGGTTTGGGGGGCTCGGGGGGCTCTGGGGAGCGCTTGTTGTCATTTTCCAGGGGGCGAACCCCGATCCTCCCCCTTTTTTTTTTTTTTTTTTTTTTTCCTCCCTCTCTCTCTCTCTCTCTCTCTCTCTCTCTCCTCCTTCCCCCCCTCGCTAAAAAAAAGATGTCAGCCCCCGGCTGGAGTATTCCTCCCGCCAAGCGCTCCCGGAGAAAATGTCATGTCCCAGCAGCGCGGCTCCCGGCGCCTTCCTGATGGAGCCGCTGCCTCGCCCCGACCCCTTCGCCCCCGGCCCGGCCATTTTCGCCCAGCCCGCGGATTTCTCGCCGCTGCGGAGCTGCGCGGCGCTGCCCAAAGGCGCCGAGGCCTCGCCGGGCTCCTTCCCGTCCTACCTGGCTCACCTGGACGCGTTCCGCGCCGAGCCGCGCCCGCCGCCGAGCTGCGCCTTCCCCGCCGTCAAGGAGGAGAGCGGCTGCTGCCTGTTCGCCCAAAAACGGCCCAAAAGCGCGCAAAACGCCGCCGAGGGCGCGCTCTTCGCCGCGCCGCTGGGCGAGCCCTGCCTGGCCGAGCCCGAGGCGCCGCCGGCCGGTTATTACCGCTACCCCTCGCTGGAGAAAAGCCCCGATCCGGCGGAATTTCGGCCGGGATTCGAGGGCGAGCGGCTGGAAGCGGCGGCAAACGAGGGCGGCTCGCCCGGATTCCAGCGCGATTTCCCCCAAAACGCCGGCGCGGAGCGGCCGCAGGGGGAAATTAAGTCGGAAAAAGCGAAAGCGAGCGCGGGCGAGGCGGAAAAGGAGAGGGGGAAAAGCGCGGACACCGGCAGCGCCGATAATTCCGACAGCGAGGCCAAAGGTAGGGGAGGATTCGGCGTTTTGTTCCTTGGGTTTTTTGGTGGTTAAGGGGTTAAAATTGTCCCGGAACGCGCTCGCTGCCCCGCCGGATTCTCCCGCAGAAATTGGGGTTAAAATGATCCGGATGGAGGAGGTTTTATGGGGGGAAAATGTCTGTATTCGGCCTCAAACTGGGGTGTTGAAAAATATATGTATTTATGTGTTTGGGAAGTGAGGGGAGAAAGGGGAGCAGAGAGCGCGAGAAAAAGGATGGAAAATGCGAGTTTGGTGCGGGAAAAGGATGGAAATTCAGACTTTGGTGCGGAAGAAGGATGAGAATTTGGTGTTTGGTGAGGAAAAAGGATGGAAATTTGGTGTTTGGTGAGGAAAAAGGATGGAAATTTGGTGTTTGGTGAGGAAAAAGGATGGAAATTTGGTGTTTGGTGAGGAAAAAGGATGGAAAAGGGAGATCGGTGCTTGAAAAATGATGGAAATTTGGAGTTTGGTGCTTGAAAATTGTGGAAATTTTGAGTTTGGTGCTTGAAAAATGATGGAAATTTGGAGTTTGGTGCTTGAAAATTGTGGAAATTTTGAGTTTGGTGCTTGAAAAATGATGGAAATTTGGAGTTTGGTGCAGGAAAATGTTGGAAATTCAGACGTTGGTGTCAGAAACAGGATGGAAATTCGGAGTTCGGTGCAGAAAAAGGACGGAAATGCGGATTTTGTGTTCTTTGCTTTGGAACCGCGGAGGTTTGGGGGGCTCGGGGGGCTCTGGGGAGCGCTTGTTGTCATTTTCCAGGGGGCGAACCCCGATTTTCTCCCCTTTTTTTCAAGGGGAATTCTTCATTTCCGCGCGCGGGGCGAGAATTGCTTTTCTCTGGCGCTGGCTCGAGGTCAAAAAGAAAGAAAAAAGAGAAAGAATTGAAATGAAAATGATGAAAATGATGAAAATGATGGAAATAAAAAGGCGCGGGGCGGAACCGGCAGCTCCAGGCGGGAATTGCGGCTCCTTCCAGGGCTGGGAAGAGGCTCCGGGAGAGGAAAAAAAGCTTTTTTTAATTGAAATCTTCAGTTGGTTTTGTCTCCTTGGCGGAGGCACAGAAATGTTTCTGTCGTGCCGAGCAGATGTTTTGGGTTTGGGATTCTCCCCAGGCGAGGCTCGCACGGAAAGCCGCTGGATTTTGCCGGAGAGGCTGAAAATTTTGGGATATTCGGGGTTTATTCCCTCTTTGATCCCAAAGCGGGCAAGTCCAGGGGCGGATTCGGCCAGCGGGAATGACGGGATTGGATTTTCTGGGGGAAAAAACACAAAAAAATCTCGGGAAAATCCCGCTCGGATCTAAGCCTGGCTTTGCCTGTGCTGTGGGGATTAAAATATCCCAAAATTCCGGCTCCCAAAAAATCCTGACCCCACCAAAAACTCTCCTCCCACACCAAAATCGGCCTTGGTGGGAGCAAAGCCCAGAAATTCTCTTTTTTCCCCCTCTTTATTTCGAATAATTCACATTTCTGATCTGGCGTTTGGAGGGGAAATTATTTTATCTGAGGGCTGAGCTGCGATTGCACAAAAAAACCCCGAGAATTTAAAAAAATTAAAAAAAAAACAAAAAAAACACAATAAAAACCCCACCAAAACAAAGGGGAAAAAAGCAAAGTCAAGGTTATCAAAACCCCGCAAAGTTAATCTGCACAAAAGCGCCAGGAGACGTTTTAGTGGGAGATAACCCAAAAAAATAAAATAATAATTAAAAAAAAAAAAAGAAGGTTATTTTGGGCTGGGTTCGCTCTGTGGGCGGAAAGAACGGGAACAGAAAGAAATAAAAAGGGATTTATCCGCTCGGCTGTTGGATTGGAGGGGGATGCGCCGGGCCGGGCGCATTTGGGAGATTTTTGGGGTCGCTCTCGGAGAAATTTGGGGTTGGGACGGTCAGAGGCGATTTGGGGCGGATTCGGGCGATTTCTGTTCATAAAAACCTCCCCAAGCTGCGAGTTTCCTTTCTGCCGAGCCCCAATTTTGATTTTTTTTTTAATAAAAACCCTTTTCTGGTGGAATTTCAGCGTTTGGGGGAGGGGGCTGGGAGGTTTGGGGGCACCCGAGGTCCTGGAGGGCGAACCCCGAATTTCCAGGGAATTTCCCCAAATGCGGGGCCGAGGATTTGCTGCGATTCTCTTGGATTTTCCCCAAATTTGGGCTCAGCTCCCGGCCGGATTTTCCCTCCCCATGACCAAATTCAAGGATCCTCCGGTGTTTATTTAGGTGAACCGCGACGTTTTCCCCAAATTCCCCCGATTTGCCCCAATTTGTGCCCTGGCAGCGCAGCCTGGAGGGGGAAATGCCAAAATTCATTTATTTCACCCCAAAACGTCCCCAAACCGCGCCGGTTTCAGCCACAGCGAGCGCCGAGAACGATTTGGGGTTTTTGGGGTGATCTGGGGAACCCCGAAATTCACCAGTGACCGCAGGGAGTTTTTAATTAGCGCTGGTTAATTGAGATTTCACCCCGCGCCCTTTGCGGGTTCCGCTCTGGAGGCGCCTCCGCCACGGATTTTCTCCACAAAACCCCTTTTTTTACCACCCAAAAATCTGATTTATGTCCCCTAAACCCCGATTTATGGACCCCAAAATCCCGGTTTATCTCCTCCAAATGTGATTATTTTCCCCAAAATCCCGATTTCTCTCCCCCGAACCCTGATTTATCTCCTCCAAACCCGATTATTTTCCCCAAAATCCCCATTTCCCTCCCCAAACCCCGATTTATCTCCCCCAAACTCGATTCTTTCCCCCAAAATCCCAATTCCCCTCCCCAAATCCCATTTTATCTCCTCCAAACTCCATGCTTCTCCCCCAAAACTCCATTTCCGCCCCCAAAACCCCCATTTCCGTCCCCAAACTCAATTCTTTCCCCCAAAACCCCACTCCCCTCCCAAAACTCCGATTTTTCTCCTCCAAACCGAATTTATCCCCTCAAAATCTGATTTATCTCCCCAAATCCCCGATTTTTCTCCCCAAAACCCGATTTATCACCCCAAAACCCCGATTTATCTCTCCAAATCCCAGAATTTTCTCCCCAAACCCCGATTTTTCTTCCCCAAACGCCGATTTATCTCCCCCAAACCCCAGTTTATCTCCCCAAATCCCCGATTACCCCCGATTTTTCTACACAAAACCCGATTTATCTCCCCCAAACCCCCGATTTTTCTCGCCAAAACCCAATTTATCTCCCCAAAACCCGATTTTTCTCCCCAACCCCCGATTTTTCTTCCCAAAACCCGATTTACCTCCCCCAATCGCCGATTTTTCTCCCCAAACCCCAGTTTATCTCCCCAAAACCCCGATTTTTCTCCCCAAAACACGATTTTTCTCCCTAAAATCTGATTTATCTCCCCAAAACCCGATTTTTCTCCCCAATCTCGCGTCCCTTTTTCAAGCCCGGCACCCCCCGCCCCAAACCCGCTCTGGCGCCGCCCAACGCCGTCATTTAAACCCGGCTTTAGGGCCGAATAAACCTTGATTTTCACCCGAATAAACCTTTATATAAACTCGATTTCAGGCCGAATAAAACTTTATTTAAACCTGATTTTCCAGCCGGGTAAAACCCCCGTTATTTAAACCCGATTTTGGGGGCGAATGAACCTTTTTTAAAGCCGATTTCCAAACCGGATAAAATTCTCTATTTTCACCCGGTGTTGGGGGCGAGTAAACCATTTTTGTAACTCCATTTTTGAGCCAGAAAAGCCCTCATTTAAACCGGATTTTCGTGCCGAATAAACCTTTATTTACACTCCACTTTCGAGCGGAGAAAACCCTTTTTTTTAACCCGACTTTCGCGTGGAAAACCCCTCATTTGAACCCGATTTTGGTGCAGGAGGAACCTTACTTAAACTTGATTTTCTGGCCTCATTCACCTTTATTTTAACCGACTTCCGACCGGGGTAAAACCCGCGTTTAACCTCGACTTTCGCGTTGGAAAATCCTTACTTAAACCCCATTTTCGTGCCGGCAGAACCGCCTTTGTAAACTCAATTTTCTCTCGGAATAAAAACCTTATTCAAACCTAATTTTGGGCCCTAAAGAAACCTTGTTCAACCCCGATCTTCTTGCCGAAAAGCCCTTGTTTAAACCCGATTTTGGAGCCGGGAAAACCTCATTTAACCCCAACTTTCGAGCCGGAAAAAACCTTTATTTAACCCCTATTTCCGCGCTATAAAACCCGTGTATAAACCCGATTTTCTAGCGGAAAACCCCCAAATAAAAACCCCCTTTTCTTGCGGAAAAAGCCCCAAATAATCAAATTTTTTGGGGAAAAAGAGCCTTTATTTAAACCCGATATTTGGGCCTAATTCGACCCCATTTCCGTGTCTTAAAGCCCTTGTATAAACACGATTTTAAAAAACCCCAATAACCCCATTTTCTAGCAGAAAACCCCCCAATAACCCCATTTTCTCAAGGAAAAAAAAATAAACCAAATTTTCTTACAAAAAGCTCCCCAATAACCCAATTTTCTCGCAAACCCCCCTATTTTCTCACGTAAAAAAACCCATATAACCCAAATTTGCTCACAAAAAAAACCCCAAAACCCCAATTTTCTCACGAAAAACCCCCAAACCGCCAGTTTTCTCACAAAACCCCTCAATTTTCTCACCAAAAAACCCCAAACCCCAAATTTTCATACAAAGCCCCCAATTTTCTTACAAAACCTCCCCATTTTCTCACAAAACCCCCCAATTTTCCCACAAAACCTCCCCATTTTCTCACTGAAAACCCCCATTTTCTTACGAACCCCCCCCAAATCCCCAACTTTCCCACAAACCCCCCCATTTTCCCACAAAACCCCCCATTTTCTCACAAAAACAACCCCCCAAAACCCCCCATTTTCTCACAGAAACCCCCATTTTCTCACAAAACCTACCCCCCAATCTCCCCATTTTCTCATGAAAAGCCCCCCAATTTTCTCACTGAAACCCCCCCAATTTCCATTTCCCCCAGCCCCCCTCCCCGGTGACGGCCCCTTGTCTCCGGCAGCAGCAGCAGCGGCGGGGGGCTCGTGGCTGACGGCGCGCTCGGGCCGCAAGAAGCGCTGCCCGTACACCAAGCAGCAGACGCTGGAGCTGGAGAAGGAGTTCCTGTTCAACATGTACCTGAGCCGCGAGCGCCGCCTGGAGATCAGCCGCAGCATCGCGCTCAGCGACCGCCAGGTCAAGATCTGGTTCCAGAACCGCCGCATGAAGCTCAAGAAGATGAACCGCGAGAGCCGCGGCCGCGAGCTCGGCGCAGCCTGCGCCTTCAGCTGAGCGCCGCGGGAGCGCGCCCGGCCCCCCGCCGCCGCTCGCGCTTCTTCCCCTTTTTTTTTCTTTAATTTTTTTTTTTTTTAATTTTTCCGATTTTTTTTAATTTTTTTCCCGTTTTTTCTAATTTTTTTTTCAATTTTTTTTCTTAATTTTTAGGGCTTTTTTAAAGTTTTTTTTTGTTTTTTTTTGGTTTTTTTTAATCTGTATTTTGTTCCTGTTGTTATTTTATTTTGTTATTTTATTCTCTTATTTTATCCTGTTCTTTTATCTTGTTCTTTTATCTTATTTTGTTATTTTCTCTTGTTATTTTTTTTTCTTATTTTATTTTGTTCTTTTGTCTTCTTATTTTATTTTGTTATTTTATTTTGTTATTTTATCTTGTTCTTTTATCTTATTTTATTTTGTTATTTTATTTTGTTATTTTATCCTGTTCTTTTATCTTGTTCTTTTATCTTATTTTATCCTGTTATTTTCTCTTGTTATTTTATTTTGTTATTTTACCTTGTTCTTTTATCTTGTTATTTTATTTTATTTTTATTTTGTTATTTTCTCTTTTTATTTTATTTTCTTATTTTATTTTGTTATTTTATCCTGTTCCTTTATCTTGTTATTTTATCTTATTTTATTTTGTTATTTTGTCTTGTTATTTTATTTTGTTCTTTTATCTTGTTCTTTTATCTCGTTATTTTATTTTGTTGGTTTTTTATATTATTTTATTTTGTTCTTTTATCTCGTTATTTTATTTTGATGTTTTATTTTGGTTTTTTTAATCTTATTTCATTTTGTTATTTTGTCTTGTTATTTTCTGTTATTATTTCCTGGTTTTATTTTATTATTTCATTGTTTTATTTCCTTGTTTTATTTAATTATTTTATTTCTTTATTTTATTTCATTATTGTATTTCCTTATTTGTTATTTTGTCTTGTTATTTTCTGTTATTATTTCCTGGTTTTATTTTATTATTTCATTATTTTATTTCCTTATTTTATTATTTTATTTCCTTATTTTTGTTTCATTATTTTTATTTCTTTATTTTTTTCCTTATTTTATTCCATTATTTCATTTCGTTATTATTTTATTTCGTTTGTTTTATTTTCTTTTAGTCCTCTTTTCTTTTCTGTCTTATTTTATTTTATGTCCTCTTTTACGATTTTCTTTTATTATTTCCCTTTATTTTATTATTCTATTTGATGATTTCATTTCGGTATTTTATTTGATTATTTTCTGTTCTTATTATTTCATTTCATTCTTTCGTTTCATTCTTTCATTTCATTTCATCCTGTTATTTTGTTTTGTTCTTTTATTTCGTTATTTTATTTACTTATTTTATTTTCTTACTTTATTTTGGGTTTTTTGTTTGGTTTTTTGTTTGTTTTTTTGTTTGTTTGGTTTGATTTTTTTTTTTTTTTTTTTTTTTTTCCTCCCCCCCCCCAACTCTTTTCTTTTCTGTCTTATTTTATTTTATGTCCTCTTTTACGATTTTCTTTTATTATTTCCCTTTATTTTATTATTCTATTTGATGATTTCATTTCGGTATTTTATTTGATTATTTTCTGTTCTTATTATTTCATTTCATTCTTTCGTTTCATTCTTTCATTTCATTTCATCCTGTTATTTTGTTTTGTTCTTTTATTTCGTTATTTTATTTTCTTATTTTATTTTTCTTATTTTATTTTGGGTTTTTTTGTCTGGTTTTTTGTTTGTTTGGTTTGATTTTTTTTTTTTCCGTTTTCCTCGCGCCCGCAAAAACCCGACACGCCGAAAGGGCGAAAAAAATCAAATAAAACAAAAGGACCTCGAGTGGTTTTTTGCGCTCTGAGCGCCACGAGGGGATTTCGCAGCCCGCGGTTTCTCGGAGGGGAAATAAAAGGTGGAAAATAAAACAGTGGCAAAAAAAGAAAAAAAAAAGAAAAAAAGAAAAAAAAAAAAAAACAAAATCCCGACCTTACCAAGTATTTAAGTTATTTCCGTGCAGCGCAAAGCAGAAGGACTTTTCCCCCAGGTGTGGTTTTTATGTTTAGGAGGGAATAAATGCCTCCCAAACTTTGGTTTTTTTTGGTTTTTGCTTTTTTTCCTCCCCAAATCCTAGAGTAGCTTGGCTGTCGTACAAAAAAAACGCCGAAAAAAGCAACAAAAAAAAGAGAAAATGTGGATTTCGTGTGGGTAAATTGGAGGGGCAGCTGAGCGGTTCCTGCCGGGGAAAACGGTGCCATCCACAAAATAAAATAAAATAAAATATTTAAGGGGAACGGAGAAGGAAAAAAAAAAAAAAAGGTGGGGGGAGGGAAGGGAAAAAAAATATTAAAAAAAAATCAGAGTATTGGGTATTGATGATGGGAGGGGGGGAAAAAAAAAGGCTGAAAAGTCAAATTCTCGTGGCTGTGGTATTTAAATATATCCTGTACGTGTTACCCTGTGCATGTATCTCCCTTCGCGGAGCCAAAATAAATTCCCTAGAACCGCGGACGAGTGGGTTCCTTAAAAAAAAAAAAAAAAAATCACTTATTTATTTATTAAATTTCCCCCCCATTTTTGGGACGGGGGGGGGGGGGGGGGGGGGTGAAGAACCTCTCCTTCCCCACCTCCCCCCCACCTCCGTATAGAACATTTTTTATTTTTTCACCCCTTTTTTTTTCCTCAAGACTCATCCTTTTTAAACCTTCCAGGAGCTTCTCCCGGAGCGCCGGGGCGGGGGGAGAGGATGGATTTTAATAGGAGCGCGAGCCGCGTAACTTTGATTTAAATATTATCCAGGTGACCACAATAAGTCAAGGTCATAAAACAGCGATGTCAGGACGCTCTCGGCGAGCGCTGGAGGTGGATTTTATGATCTGCAAATATAATGCGCCGCGGCAGTAAAAGATGCATTTAAAGGTGACGGTGCGGGAGGGAAGGCAGGCAGAGCCGGCGCGGCGACCTTGGGATGCGCAACTCCCTCCGCGCGGCTTTTTTTTTTTTTTTTGGGGGGGCTGCGCTGGGATTACGCCCCCGAAAAGCCGGGATTTGGGATGGCGGCGGCAAGGTAAGAGCGGAGGTTTCGCATCTCCGCGCGGATTTTGTTTTTTGTTGTGATTCTGATGATTTTTATATATATATATATTATTTTTTTATATCTCGCTCTCTCCGCGCTCGCGTTTTCCCGCAGCCCCGCGCGTCTCCCGCGCGGTTTTGCGCGCCCGGCAGCGGGATTTCCGAGCGGAAATTCACGGTTTTGCCCCAGTTTTTCCTGCCCCCCAAGCCTCCCTTGCCTGGAAACTGCGCGGCGCGGAGGAGCCGCGGGGGCTGCGCGGAAGGCGGGGACTGCGGGACTTTCGGGAATTCCGCAGGATTTGCGGGATTTGGAGCGCGGCTTGCGCGGGGTGCGGAGCCCAGAGCGGGTTTGGGTCGCACTGCCGCAGCCCCGGCGCTGCCGGGCCGCGGTTTTTTGGGCTGGATCCGCGCGATTTGAGCGGGGGAGCTGCGGACGCGGCAGTGCGCGAATTCCGCATTTCGGAGCTGATTTCGGAGCAGATTTCCGAGCTGATTTCCCCAAAATCGCCTCCGCGCCAGCGATTGAATCCGTCTCCATCCAAGACCGCCGCATTAAAACCGCCTCTTTCCGCTGATTTTTACTAATTCTGCCATTTCCGAGCGTTTCCCGAGCTGCGCATTTCGGGCAGGGAGAGGCGCGAGGGGAGCCCGGCAACAAAGGGGCGAATTTCCTCCCTTCCTCTCCTTTTTTCCCCTTTTTCCCCCTCTTTTCCCCCACCTTCCTCCCAGCCCCGTTTCCCCCCGCTCCTCCTCCTCCTCTGGCCGGGTTGTTTTGGTTTTTTTTTTTTTTTTTTTTGGGGGTTTTTTTTTTTTTTTTTTTTTTTTTTGGGGTTTTTTTTTTTTTTTTTTTTTTGTTTTTGGGGGTTTTTTTGTTGTTTTTTTTTTTTTTTTTTTGCCCTTTTCCGCCCGTTCTGACAGAAATCGCGTGGATGCCAGCGCAGCTGATCTGTGGTTTAGGTAGTTTCATGTTGTTGGGATGGGCTTTAGGCTCGGCAACAAGAAACTGCCTTAATTACGTCAGTTCGTCTTCATCAAGGGCAGCACCCGCAGCTCCGCCGGGCGCCCTAAAAAAATAAAACAAAAAACCCCAAAATCCCACCCCAAAATCCCCGTCCTGCTGGGGATGGCCACCCAAACCTGCGCCACCCCCCCAGCGCGCCCCTCGCGGGGATTTTTGCCCTCTTCCTTTGATTTTTGCCCCATTTTTCTTTGATTTTTTGCCCCCTTTTTCTTGATTTTTGCCTCTTTTGATTTGATTTTTGGCCCCGTTTTATTTGGTGCTTTGGCCCCGTTTTATTTGGGTTTTTGGCCCCGTTTTATTTAGGTTTTTGGTCCCGTTTTATTTAGGTTTTTGGCCCCGTTTTATTTGGTTTTTTTGGCCCCGATTTCCCCCCTTTTGTTGCTGGGATGATGAGGACAAAAGCAGCGCTTTTTGCGCTTTTCCACCCCAAATTATCAGCGATGATTGGCAGAGCCCCAGCGGGGGGGTGATGCCTTTTAAAAATGAGAGAAAAAATGGGAAATCATTATAAATAACAAAAAATAGTAAAAATTAAAATTCTCTCCCCTTTTCCTCCCTCCCCGGTGGCGGCTTTTGGATCCCTAAATGTTTAAAATATTCAAATTTTGAGCTGGGAAGGCGATCCGGGGATTTTTGGGGGGGTTTGGCTGAGGAGGGGGTGTCTAGGAGCTCTGATTTTTGGGGGGTTCTGCTGCGAGCGCCCCTTTTGCTGATAACCCCTTAAAAAACCCAAAAGTCGCAGGTGAAAAAGGGGGGAAAAAAGCAGAATTTGGGCAATTTCAACCCCTCCTGTGCCTGCGTCTCCAGCCAGGGATTAAATTCAAAATTCCCCCCCTTTTTTCCACGCTTTAATCTGGATTTCCAGCCGCTCTGTGGAGCCTGGGTTGGGAATTCAGGAATTAAATCCTCTGGAACAAAAACATGGAAAAAAAACCCTCAGGAATTGGGGCTGGAGGAATCCAGGCACGAGCGGAGGGGGAATAAAAAGTTAAAAAGCGTTTTCCCCCCTTTTTCCCCTCTAAAACGCGCCGGGAAAGTTGTGAAAGTTGTGTCAGTGTTTGAATGCCAAAAAAAGGGGGGGAAAAGGGAAAATTGGGAGTGAAACGAAGCAAAAATCGCGGGGAAAGAGGAATCGGTGAATTCCGAAAACGCCAAGGGGCGAGGGTGGAATTCTGAGCGGAAAACCGGGAATTTCGGGAGCCGTTTCCCGCTGGTTTTGGTGCATTTTGTGTCCCGACACCCCAAAAATGCGGATTGTGGCGGAGCCGGGGTGAGGCTGAGAGGCGCAGCTTGGAATTGAGGCAAAACTCGGAATATTTGGGATTTCCGCTGCGGGCAGGTCGGGGCTCGGCCGGAATTGTGAATTTTGGGTGTTGCTTTGGCTGCTGCCTTGTGATTTTTCGCTGTTTCCCCCAATTTTGGTTCCTCCCCTGATGACCTGAGGTTGCTGTGGTCGGAGTTGGTTTCGATGGCGAAAATCGCGATTTTTTCCCTCAAACGGGGGCTGGGGGTTGTGGCCCAAAGGAGAATAAAATGAATGGATTATTTAATATCTGCTCTTTATGCTCTGCGTGGTGTTAAAAATGCTCTGTTTAAAGCTCGGAAAGTCGCTGTTTTGGGGGATTTTGCTGATTTTGCTGGTTTGGGGTATTTTCGTCATCCTGGGGGCAAACCCCGGAATTTAACAGTCGCTAAAAGGGCAAAAGAAGAGGAAAAAAACATCCTGGGGGCAAACCCCGGAATTTAACAGTCGCTAAAAGGGCAAAAGAAGAGGAAAAAAAAAAAAAAAAAAAAAAAAAAAGAAAAGGAAAAGAAGAAAAAACCGACCACACGCTGGTTTAAATTAATATTTCAACAGGAGGAAGGTTGATTACTGGTAGGTTTAACCGTAATTATTTGATATTAGTGCTGTGATAATTGAATGATTTAAAGGATTCATTACATTTATGACGAGTTTCGCCTTCTCGGGATTAACAATCCGCAGATTTCTCCCCCTTTTCCCTCCGAACAGCGTGAACCAGACAAACCAATTTCTATTCTCTGCATATTAAGATTGATTTTTATTTCCGAGCCACCCCTGGAGAGAGAGAGAGACACACAGAGAGAAAGAGGAATAATAAAAAAATAAATAATTTTTTTTCCCTTAAAAAGCAGCGAAATTTAAAATACGCTCAGCAACCCCGACCCCAGAAAAGCCATAAAAAAGTGAAAATCTCCCCCACTGGTTTTTAATTATGAATTTAGAGCGGCGGAGGGGCGCGGGGGGGGATTTATGGCTCCGAGATTTTCCTGGGATGCGCCGGTTTTTTATGGAAAACCAGGAGTGCTGGCCGGGACCCCACGCTGCTCTCCGTCAATTTTCTGATTTTCTTTTTTTTGCTTTGTTTTTGGCTCCGTTCTCGGCCTTCGTTCCGCTTTCTCAGGGTCAGATTTCGGCGATATCTCGGTTTTTGGCGGATTTTCCTGGACCGCTCCGCTCCCGGCAGGTGGAATCCAAATCCCAAATTTCTGTGTGGGCGAGCATCGCCCCGGGCTGCGTTTTCTCCTTTCTGAGAGGGGGAAAATAACCAAAAACCACCTAAAACCGACACCAAAAGGAGTTAAAAACACCCCGAAATGCGCCGGGGTCGCGCTGGTGGATTCCGTGGATTTTTGGGGAGCTGGGCTTTATTTTGGGGGGGATCGAATAAATTCAACTCCTGGGGGGGAGTTGGGGTGGGGGAAATCTCCTCAAGGTCTTGGCGGAGAGAGGAGCCGGAAAAAGG
Source organism: Onychostruthus taczanowskii (assembly GCF_017590055.1). Classification (NCBI taxonomy): domain Eukaryota; kingdom Metazoa; phylum Chordata; class Aves; order Passeriformes; family Passeridae; genus Onychostruthus; species Onychostruthus taczanowskii. The sequence goes on from NW_024499307.1 coordinate 320,543, forward strand.
GAAAAGAGGCGGAAAAAGGGGCCGGGAAATGGGGGGGAAAAGGCAGGAATCGGCCAAAGGCTGCGGCGCGGAGGGACCCGCGCAGGATCCGCGCAGGTACCGCGCTGGGACGGGAGGAATTGCTGGGGATGGGACAAATCCTGTGAGGGGGAAAAACTCTTAAAAAAACCCTTTTAAAATCTTTTTTTAAAAATCTTTTAAAAAAACTAAAGCAACCCAATAAAAAAACCTTTTAAAACCCTAAAAAAAACCCTAATAAACCCTTAAAAACCCCAAATAAAACCTCTAAAGCAACCAAAAAAAAACCCCTCCAAACCTTTGAAACCCTTCAAAAATTTAAAAAATTTAAAAATACCTTAAAACCCGCTTTTAAACCCCCCCAAACCCCCATTTTTCGGCTCGCCCGGCGCAGGCCGGAGCTGCCGGGCCGCAATCCAGCCGCCTCCGCGCTTCCCCCGCCCTCCCCCGCCGCTTTTTTGGGGTTGTTTTGTCTCCTCCGAGGGCACCGGGCGCTGCCCCAACACCTTTGGGGCCGGGGGGGCGCAGACAATGGGGTGGCGCAGACACAACTCGCGCCCGTGGTTATCTATGCTAATTACAGCCTGTCTGGCGCAAAGCTAATAAATGAATAAACGCGGCGGCGGAAAGAACCCAAAAATGTTTCTGCAGGCGCTGTTGGCCTCGCCTCTCTGGGTTCAGGCTTGTTCTCCGCTCGGCTTGGCTTTGCTTTTATTTTCTTTCTTTTTTTTTGTATTTAAATGTTTGTGGGGTTTGTAATTTTATTTTATTTTTTTTCCTTCCCCTCCTCTCTTGACCCGCCGCGCGCCGCACCCAAAAAAAAAAAAACAAAAACACAAAAACACAACCAAAAAAACAAAAAAAAACCAAAACAAAACAAAACAAAAACATAAAAAAGAAATAAATAAAAATAAAAAAAAAAAAGAAAAAAAAAAAAAAAAACAACCCAAAAAAAAAAAAAACAACCCAAAAAAAAAAAAAAACATAAAAAAGAAAGAAATAAAAAGAAAAAAAAGAAAAAATTAAATAAAAAATCCCCAGCGAAGCTGCGGAGGAAAACGCGGATTTTCCGCCTCTGGGTGTTGGGAATTATCCGCAGAGCAAAGACCTGAAATTGGGGTTTTTTTGGGGGGGAAAACCAGAGCAGAACGCGCTTAAAGGAATGGTCGGGAGATTTAATTGCGGCTCGGAATTTATTGCGCGCCCGCGGTAGCTGCAGCGCTGGAGGAATTCGGACATGGGGGGGACTCGGGGGGGGAGAGGCACCCGAGCAGGTAAAAAAAAACCCCGCAGAGGAATTTTCCCGGAAAAAAGGGCGATTTCGGTACCTCCGTGGCGTTTCCGCGATGGTTTCCAGCGGGGAATTGTTGTCCCGGGAAGGTTTTCCGTGGAATAAATGAGATTTTTTTTTTTTTCTCCCTTTATTTTTGGTCGTTTTGTTTTTCCGGAGGGTTTTTTAGCCGGGAGGGAAACGCAGCGAGAGATCCGCGGACGGCCCGAAATTGATTTTTTTTTTTATTTTCACCCGCATTTCTTCACTCCAAGAGACAATCCCGGGATAATCAAATATTCCGCAGCCTCTGGTGCATTGCGGGCCATTTTTTTTTTTCCCCTTTTTTGGTTTTTTTTTAAGGAAAGGAGGGGAGGAGGAGGAACAAAAGGGAGCGAGCGAGAACTTGGGCAGGAGGAGAGGAAGGGACGGAAAAAGGACAAAGAGAGGCAGGAAAAGGGAATTTTATTCAGGGTGAAGGTTGGAAAAGCGGCCCCGGGGAGATCCGCCCTCCCCGAGCGCCCATTTGGGGCAAAATCCCGATTTCGGGGAAAATCCGACCTTGACTGTGGGAATGGAAGCGCGGCTCCCGCGGGGGGATTTGGGGATTTGGGGATTTGGGAATTGGGGATTTTATCCCCCCGCCCCCCAGGAGTTCTCCCTTCCCCGGAGGGGTTTGGGGACCCCCCTGGGAAAAGGGGAAATCTCCGAAACTTCCCCCAAATCCGGGGCGGCTGCGGCTGCCTCTGCAAAAAAAAAAGGAGATTTCAAAAAATCCCAAAAATCTCTAAAAAGGAAAAAAATCCCCCCAAAAGCAGCGCCAGCCTGGCCACGAGCGTGTTTATTCCTTTTATTTTCCTGTCCTCCCACTCCTGCCTTTTTCCCTCCTTTTTAATTTTAATTTTTATTTAATTTTAATTTTAATTTTAATTTTTTTTTTTCTCGGGGTTATATTTTTGTCCCATTTCCTCCCAATCTGGGCAGAATTTGTCAGAGCGGAGGGGAAAGATTTGGAAGATCTCGGCTCGGGAGCATTTTTGAGGCACCAGAGCAGGATTTGAGCTCCAAAAAGATGCCAGAAACCTCCAAGACCGGGCTCAGACAAAGGCAGAATTTCCTGTAACCGCATCTCCTACCTATTTATTTTTATTATTATTATCACCATTATTTATTGTTATTATTTTATATCCGAATTTTTTATCTCCGCCAGGAAATAATAAATCTCCAAACCCCGAGCTGAGCTCGCTCGGCGCTGTCGGAGTTTTATTTTTTTTTTTTCCCCTCGCGGATTCCAGAGCAGGGAAGGATCCGGGGTTCGCCGGTTTCCCCCTCAATTCCCAGGAATCTCCCCCAAAACCGCGGCATCCCCGGGCCGCAATTCCAGCCGGGAAAGGGGAGCACTCCCGGGGCTCCCCCAGATCTTCGCCCCCTCCCACGGCCACGTTTTCCCCTCATTTCGGGGAAAAAAAAACCCCAAATTTTATAGGGATTTAATATAGACTTTATAAGGATTTTATTGCGAGAGGGGTAAATTTTCTTGGGGGGGTTCCCACCGCGGTGAATTTTATGGGGCTCCCCGCCCTGCTGCGGGATTCGGGGGGGCAGAACGCTGCCTTAAAGCGAGGTTTTAACCCCAAAGCGAGCTTCCAGCCCGTTTTTAACCCCAAACCCGCCGCTTTTAGCCCCAAAGCCGCGTCCCCCGCCTCCGAGGCGAGGCTCGAAGGCGCAGCGCCCTCGCTTTGTGCCGCTCCTGCTCCGCATCCCCGCGACACCTCCGGGGGGGCTCGAGTGGAGAAACCCCCTCCCCACGGCGCTCCGGGGGTGCCTAAACCCCGCGTTTTTCCACGTGGAAATCCCGGGAATCGGCGCCTTTGTGCGACATCGGCTCCATCCCGTGACCTCCGAAATCCGCCCCGAGCCGCGGCTCGCGTGGCTCCCCGCCTGCTTTCCCCGCGGAATTCCCGCTTTCCCCGCGGAATTCCCGCATTCCCGGCGGAATTCCCGCATTCCCGGCGGAATTCCCGCATTCCCCGCGGAATTCCCGCTTTCCCCGCGGAATTCCCGCTTTCCCCGCGGAATTCCCGCCTTCCCGGCCCAATTCCCGTTTTTTTTTCCGAGCTCTCAAACCCTCCCGGAGCTCCCGACCCCGCGCCGGGCTCGCTCCCTCCTTCCCCCCTCTTCCTCCTTGTCCTTCCTCCCATCTCTCCCTTCCCCAGGGCCGCTTTTGTGAGGATTCCTCCTCAAAATGTTCCCCCGAAACCGGGAGATCCCGGGCCGGGTTTGTCGCCCACGCTCCTCTCCGCTCGGAAAATGGGGGGAAATAAAGGAAAAATGAGGATTTTTGGATATTTTTTAAATTTTTTTTTACCCCTCTCGTGGAGATGAAAATCCCGGCGAGAGGAGGCCGGGGATTAACGGGTGAACGGGGCTCGGGAAAGGCCAAGGAGGGTCCCGGACCCTCTGGGATATTTTCCTTTTTTAGGACTCGCAGGAGCCTCAAAACGGAGCCAGGCAGAAATTCTAGAGGAGGGCTGCGAGGTAGGACGATTTTTGGGGAGAAATCCGGCGTTTCCCCGCAGAAATTCGCGGTTTTAGCTGAAAATCCCGTTTTTCCCAGCACCTCTGGGACATCCCTTCCTTTATTTTTTTGGTTTTTTTGGGTTTTCCGCGGGTGAGGTGCGGGGTTTGCGCTGGGGAGGATTTTCCACATCGCGGACTCGTTTTGGGCTCATTTTGGGCTCATTTGGGGTTTTTTTCCCCCGTCCCTGCCCCTCGGTTTCCCCAGCCCTCTCCTGCTGAAGCCCTCTCCTCTCGCGCAGCCCGAACGGGTAAAAATGGGTGAAAATCGCGGGGTTTTGGGTGCGGGGGGCTCCAGCAGAGCCGCTCTCAGCGGTGACACTGGGGACACCCCCCCGCTCCTCATTTTCCCCTCTCCTCCCCAAATTTCCCCGTTTCGCTCCCAGCTTCAGGAAACCCGAGGGATGCAGAACGCAGAAAATAATTTTTTTTTTTTTTAATCAGAGCGGTTGTGCTGTTTTTGTTGGTTTTTTCTTTAATAAAATGCTGAGATGTAATTTTTTTTTTTTAAAGGGATTTTATTTTATATTTTTTGCTTCAAAAGAAATCGCCCGAGTCCCTTTTTTGGCGGCTGCGCTGGGCGGGAGCTCCTCACCTACCTGCCTTTCCTTACAAAAGCAAGGTTATTCCCTCAAAAACGCAGCCGGGCGTTTTGGAACGCTCCCAACTCCTCCGCTCGCTCTGGTACCAAAAAAAATTTAAAAATAAAAATTAAAAAAATTTAAAAAAGGGGAAAAGCCAAAAGTTTCCAGGCGTCACACAAAATACAAGAAAAAAAAAAATTTAAAAATAAAAAAAAAAAAATTAAAAAAAGGAAAAGCCAAAAGTTCCCAGGCGTCACCCAAAATAAAAGAAAAAAAAACCATTAAAAAGGCAAAAATAGAAATAGAAATCTCATGTGCCCAGCACGCGCTGCCGCTCCCTCCGCGCCCCCCCGAGCTCCCAACTCCGTCCTGCGCTTTTATTTAATGAACGACACATTTATGAACAATCAAATGATCCTCGTAAAAATTTTATTGAAGGACATAAAAAACATCCCCGGCTCCTCCTCGCCCAGCACCGCAGCCTCAGCCTTGCGAGAGCTCAGCTTTCCCTTTTGGGGTTTTTATTTTTATTTTCTTTTTTAGGGGGATGGAGAAGGGGCTTTATTATTACTATTATTATTACTATTAATAATAATTATTATTTTTATTGTTATTATCGTTATTATAAACCCTCTCCTGTTTTTTAAAGCCGCCCGGAATGATGCATAATTTTATTTTCCGGCTGCTGGAGAGGCTCCCGGCTCGGAGCGGATCCCCGGCGCAGCCCTGGCGAGGAGGCAGCGCTGCCAAAGACGACAAAAGCCGCTTTTTTCGCCCCTTTTCGGCTCCGAGCTCCTCGTCCCCCCCTCTCCGCTCCCCTCCGCGGCTGCGGGCGGGGGTCCCACCTCCCCGAAATTGGCTTTAATCCCCCCGGAGCGGCGCGGGGAGAGGGGACAGAGATAAATTGCGTGGAGAAATAGTTCCTGGGCCACCTTCCGCGGTTACCTTCCACCTTGCCTGCCGCTCGCTCGCAGCCTCGGGCGGAATCTCCCCCCTCCCAGCCCGCGGGGCTGAGCATCCCCGGCCGCCGCGCCGAGCATCCTCCTCCTCCTCTCCTCCTCCTCCTCATCTCCGCCCCCGTTTCCAGCCGCTTTTTTTTTTTTTTTTTTAAAAAAAAAAAAAAAGAAAAAAAAAAAAAACAGAAAAAAAAAAAAAACAGAAAAAAAAAAAAAACAGAAAAAAAAAAAAAACAGAAAAAAAAAAAAAACAGAAAAAAAAAAAAAACAGAAAAAAAAAAAAAACAGAAAAAAAAAAAAAACAGAAAAAAAAAAAAAAGGAAAAAAAAAAAAGCCCTGCGGATTGATCCGGGCGATATTTTTGGGTAAATACAATCACGTGAGGCCGGCAGCCAATGGCGCGGTGGGAACGGCTGAAAAAATAATTACCTGCCCTGATTGTTCTATGAGCAGATAAAAAGTACACATACACTTCATACAATAATCCCATGAATGTAAAAGAGGGGGCGAGCGAACCATGTCGGCTTCGGGCCCCATCAGCAACTACTACGTGGACTCGCTGCTCGGCCCCGAGGGCGAGGAGCTGCTGGCCCCGCGCTTCGCCGGCCCCGGCGCCGCTCGCCCCGCCGCGCTGGTGCCCGACTGCTCCGACTTCCCCTCGTGCAGCTTCGCCCCCAAACCCGCCGTTTTCACCGCCTCGTGGGCGCCCGTGCCCTCGCAGCCCTCGGTGGGCTACCCGCACCCGCACGCCGCGGGGCCCTACGCGCCGCAGGGCGAGCCCAGGTACGTGCGGACCTGGCTGGAGCCGCTGGCCGGGGCCGTGTCCTTCCCGGCCTTCGGGGCTCGGCCCTACGGCCTCAAGGCGGACGCGTTCGGGGCTCCGCGCAGGGCGGAGTGCGGCCCCGCCGACGGCCGCGCCTACGCGGATTTCGTGTACGCGGCTCCCGGCGAGCTGCGGGAGCGAGCGGCGCAGAACGTCCCGTCCTCCCCCGAGTGCGAGGCCGCCGGCAAGCACAAAGAAGAAAAGCACGAATTAGACCCCAGTAAGTCCGAGTCATTCTTGTTTACGACCGCGGAAGGCGTTGCGGCTTCCAGGACCCCACTCAATAAAATGGAATTACCTCGGAGAGGGAGAGAGAGGAGAGGGGCAGAGCGCGACCCTGAAACTCCGCAGGGAGGGTCTGGGGGTTTCGGCGAGCCCACTTTGTTTCGGGCTCTTTGGGGGTTTTTTAAAAATTTTTGAATCCCCCTTTTATTCTTCTATGTTTTTTCCCCTTTTTTTTATTTTTAATTATTCCGCTGACGGGGCTGCTTTGATTCCCCACTCCCCCCCACACTCTAAATTAAACCGATAATAACAATAATAATAATAATAATTAATAATTCTAGGGGAAGAGCTTGCGTGTGCCAGGGTGGGGTGAAGCGCAGGGAGAAGCGTCTTTGGCTCCCAAAAATTCCTTCCCGCTTTCCAGGAACAAGGAAGAGTTTGGGGATGCCTGGGAGCGAGCGTGCGGATGTGGGGGTGGATTTTGGGGTTTTTTTTTTGTTTATTTTAGGGAGGGGAAGGGAACATCTCGGGGTGAACGCAGAGGCGCCCCTTTATCTCCTGGAAAAATCAATAAAAACTCCGGCGGCGCGGTTATTCCTGAATTATCCCCCCCAAAAAAAAAAAAAAAAAAAAAGAGAAAAACCAAAAATTCCTCCACGTGGGAATGAAGGGAAAGGTGAAGCCTGGCGAGGAGGCAAGGCAGGAATGAGGAGAAAAATCGCGATTTTAGGGCCAGCTGAGGGGGCAGGAGGCGGCGAGCGCAGGAGCTGCTGAGGAGGGAGGGGAGAACTTAAAAAAAAAACAACCCAAAACCCCCCAAAAAGCCCCAAAACCCAAAGCAGGAATCAGCAAAACCCCGAATTTTCCCAGGGGCAGCGAGCAGGTATCGGCCGCTGCTGGGAGAGCGAAAATCGCCGGGAATCGCCCCAAAACGCGGCCGAGGGGAGCCGGGGCCGCTTTTGGGGGGATTTGGGGGCGCTTTTGGGGGGATTTGGGGGCGATTTGGGGGCTCTGCCCGTGCCACCGGGGCCGGGGAATCCGGGCTCCAAAAACCTCCCCCGGCTGCCCCAAAACGCCCCAAAACCGCCCCAAAACCGCACCCGCGGGGAGCGGCCGCGGCCCCGCACCCGCGGCGTGAAAACCCCTTTAAAAACTGAATTGAAAAACGCCGAAAACGCCGAAAATAACTAAAAAAAAAAAAGCGATTTTTTTGCGACACCTCGCGTGTCATCCCGGAGATATTAAAAAAGCCAGGGCGGCTTTGCGGGTCCGGGGCAGATTCTGGGGAAAGTCTTGGCGAGCTGAGGTTGTAAAAAGAGTTTATGGGCCTATGAAATGGTGGAATTTTGACTTTTTATGACTTGTTCCTCGATTACAGCAGCAGCAGCAGCAGCAGCCATGTGGATCCTTATTATTATTATTATTATTATTGTTATTGTTATTATTTCGAACCCGGCGCGCCGCTTTTGTTTTTGTTATTTTTGTTATTGTTATGTATATTTTTATTTTTACTAAAGTTTTTAAAAAAAAAGTGAGAACGGCAGCGAAAAGAGAAAAGGAAGTGACCCCCTCCAAAATAAACAGATTAAACCCTTGCGAAGGTCACTTAAAATATTTAGGTAAGAGCTGCTAATTAAACAGGTTCTGGCTGTAGGGCGTGGAAGGGGGAGGGAGAAATTAACAAGGAAAAAAAGCCAATTTTAGCATTGATTTTCCCCAAAAAATATTTAAAAAAATTAGAAAATATTCAAAAAAAATTAAAAAATATATATATATATATAAAAAAAATCTTCTTTCTCAGACAACCCCGTGGCAAATTGGATTCACGCGCGCTCCACGAGGAAGAAACGATGCCCTTACACAAAATATCAGACCCTGGAACTGGAAAAAGAGTTTTTATTCAATATGTACCTCACGCGGGACCGGAGGTACGAAGTGGCGCGGGTGCTGAACCTCACGGAACGCCAGGTCAAAATCTGGTTTCAGAACAGGCGAATGAAAATGAAGAAAATGAATAAAGAGAAAAGCGATAAGGAGCAGCAATAATAATAATAATAATTTTAAAATTATTAAAAAAAAAATAATAAGTTAAAAACGACACACACAGAAAAAAATAAAAAAAGTTTGGCGGAGAGAAACGAGGGTGGAGAGGGGGAAAAGAAACAGCGAGAAAAAAGCAGAAAAAGGGGGAAATAATTTAAAAAAAGGGGTGAAATGTTTCTGATTTTGAATGCGCGGATGAATGTTTAGCGGTAGAGGTTTGGGGACTCGAGGCTTTTCTAAAATGCGACTAAAACTAGGAAAAAAAAAATTAAAAGTGCCCGGGGGGGTTTGGTTTTCTCTTCCTTTCTTCCGCCTTGCTCTGCCCTCGGCAAAAGCGGCACGAGAAGTACTTGAATTTTTATTTTGCTGTTTTTTATTATTATTATTATATTTTATGTTCCTAAATTAAAACTTCATCCAGTATTTTGATTTTTTTTTAACCCGATTTTTTTTTTTTTATTTTTAATCCCGCGTGGGTTTTTATTATTATTATTATATTTTATGTTCCTAAATTAAAACTTCATCCAGTATTTTGATTTTTTTTTAACCCGATTTTTTTTTTTTTTAATCCCGCGTGGATATTTTGTAAAAAAAAAAGGGGGAAAAGGGAAAAGGATTTAAAAAAAATGAGGAAAAATACGAAAAAAAAAAAAGGACTGGAGGGAATGGCGGCTCCCGATGCTGATGTTCTGTCTCGGTGTTGAACGTTCCTGCTGTACCGATTTTGTGTCTTTTATTCTCGTCTCAGACCCGTTCTGTAATATTTGTTCTGTTGCCTATTGTAGAGCAGCTCTGTAAATATACCTTAAAAAAAAAAAGAACAACAAAAAACCACCCGAAAACAACAAAAAGGCAAAAAAAAAACCCGGCCTTGGAGGTGTCTTTTTCTTTAAAAGCAGCCCCGGGCTCGGCCCGAGCATCCCCGAGGGGTTTTTTAATTTTTTTAATTTTTTTTCTTTTTTTCCCCTGCATTTTCCGTGCCCCAAACGCGGCGGTAAAAAGCGCTGAGGTAAGGGATCTGCGCGCCATCAATTTGGAGATTGCGATAATTAATTGTGCTAATTTATGGCCGCGGGCGATCGAAGGATGTGCTCGGAAAAAAAAAAAAAAGGGAAAAAAGGAAAAAAAAAAAAAAAAAGCTGGGGATGAATGGATGAGCTGATCCAGAGCTGGAAATGAGGGGGGGGGAAATAATTAAAAAATCAAATTAAATATCCGGGGTGAGGGCAAGGAGCGGGGGGAGGGGAAAGACAGCAAAAAATCGCCAATTTTGGGGGCGGAAAGGACAAAAAAAAACCCAAATCCGCGACCCCCCCTCCTTTTCTTTTGCTGCGGGAGGGGGGAAATTAATTTTTTAAAATTTTTAAAAATTGGGGGGAGGCTCAGAAAGGTGAAAAAAGCCCCGGGGGGGGGGGGGAAATCCGGGCCCCCGCCGGCCCCCCCTCCTGCCGGGGGG
>NW_024499307.1:330548-351368 GCF_017590055.1 Onychostruthus taczanowskii
GGGGGCACGCGGCGGGCGGGGGGGGGGGGGGGGGGAAATCCGGGTCCGCGCCGGCCCCTCCTCCCGCGCGGAGGAAAGGGCAGGAAAAGGAGCAGCGAGCGCGGATTAATCACAAAAACCCGGCTGCGAGGTGCCTTTCCTTAATTAACTCAGCCTTGAGATCGCCCTAATTAGGACCAGACCCTTCGTCGCCCTCGTCCCGTTTTTCCCCCAAATCCCCCGCGCCGTATCCCCCCCTCTTAAAGAAAAAAAAAATTAAAAATAAATCTGGAAGCGATTATTGCTGCTGATCCGCTGAAATGTCGCTCTTCAGCGTTTCCCTGCTCCTGAGGTTTTTGGGGTTTTTTCCTCCGTTCCTTCCTCCCTCTTTTTTTGTCGTTTTTCCCAGGGTTTTGTCCGCGGGGGGAGAGGCACAAAAATCCTTTTTACTCTCCCAGTTTTGTGCCAGAGGAGAGGGGAAAAAAAGAAAAAAAAACCCACAAAAACCTTAACGAGCGCGTCGCGAAACGCTCAGGGTGGAAAAGATTTTTTTTTTTTTTTTATTTTTTAGCCGAGAGGGAGATTTATGGCCGAAAAAATAAATAAAATAAAACAGGAGGGGGAAAAAAAATAAAAAAAAAAAAAGGGGGGGGAAAAAAAAAAAAAAAAAAAAAGGGGAGGCGGGGGGGTGGGGAGAGGGAAATCTTGCTACCGAAAGGCGATTTTTGGAGGAAATGATTGCGATTATTGTTATGATGATTCTTTTCCGTTCTCCGCCCGGAATAAAGAATAAAACCGCCGCCCTCCCCGCCCGTTTTAGCGTCGTTAATTAATTAATTAATTAATTGATTAATGAGGAGCCGGAGGGCTTTGGGGCCGCGGGAGGGCCGCGAGCCCCGGTCCCGTTCCCGTCCCTGTGCCCCCTCCCCATCCGTGTCCCCCTGCCCCTCTCTGTCCCTGTTCCCAATTTCCCTGTCCCCATTTTCCTGTCCCTGTCCCCATTTCCCTGTCCCCTTTCTCCCCATTTCCTTGTCCCCATTTCCCTGTTCCCAATTTCCCTGTCCCCATTTCCCTGTTCCCAATTTCTCTGTCCCCATTTCCCCGTCCCCATTTCCCCATCCCTGTTCCCAATTTCCCTGTCCCCATTTTCCTGTCCCTGTCCCCATTTCCCTGGCCCCCCCTCCTGTCCCAGTCCCCTCCTGTCCCCCCCCGTCCCCTCCCGTCCCCGTCCCCTCCCCCGGCCCCTTTTAGGGGCTCTTTTAGGGCCCCTTTGTCTGCGCTCCCGGGGCTTCCCTTTGTGGGGCCGCGCGTTCGGTCACGGGCAAGGCCCGCGGAGCCCTCCGCCCCCCTGCGCGCCCCCTGCGCGCCCCCTGCGCGCCCCCGCTGCTCGCATCCCCTCTGCCCCCTGCGCTCCGCTCCTGCCCCACAAAACGCCTCAAACCAACCCAAAAACGCGGCCGGAGCCGCTGGGGATAAATGCCAATCACGGTTCCAAAGCGGCGCCCGGCGGGGCCGCGTTCGGGCGGCCGCGAGCGCGCAAAAAGAGGCGATTTGGGGTTTTTTTTCCTGACATATGGCGCGTGTGTGCAGCCGCATACTGATCCCGCCTTTGTGCGAGCGCCGGGCCCCGAACGCCGCCAAATTCCCGAAAAAAAAGCGGCGGGAATGGCGCTGTTCCCAGCCCCCGAAAGCCGGGAGGGGCAGGCACAAAAAGGCCAAGGTTTGCCCCCAGCCCCAAGGTGAGATTTTTGGTTTTGGAGCAGAGAGAAAGGGGGGAAAAGGGTAAAAACCCACCAAAAAAAAAAAAAAAAATTAAAAAATACAAAGCGTTTTTTGGCGTGGTTTTGGGCCGTGTAATTTTATTTTATTTTTTTCTTTACATCAAATATTATAAATGCAAATTTTTTGGGGGGCGGTTTTTGGGGTGCGTTTTGTTGTTTTTTTTTTTTTTTTTTTTTTCCCTGCCTCTGCGGTTTTGTTTTTTTTTTCTCCCTTTTTTTTTTTTTCTTTTTTTTTTTTTTTTTCCCCCTTTGTGAAGGACACAAAAAAAGGGCCCGGGAGGCTGCAGCTGGCCAGAGGTGCATTTCCGCAGCCCCCAAAAAAATGCGATTTTTACAGCTCTGTTTGTCTCCCTGCTATGCGGGGCTGAATAGGGGCGAACAAAACCGGGCCGGCCGTGGCTAGACGTCTGGCCTTAATTGCTTTATGGGGTAAATAAGGTGCGCGCTCTGCCCTTTGAAACCCGATTTTTGGAATGTTTTGTCTACAAGCTACAAACAACAGACCCCCCTCGGGCCCCGCAGGGGAAGGGGGGGAAAAAAAGGGGGAAAAACAAAAAAAAAAGGGAAAATCAGAGCTGGAGTGGAAGGTAAAATGGGTGGGGAGGGGGTTTTGGGGAGGGAAAAGGGGGTTTGGGGGAAAGGATAGGGGAGAAAATGGGGGAAAATGGGGGGGAAAGGATTGGGGAGAAACGGGGATTTGGGGGGAAAAGGGAGGGAAAAAATAGGGGAGAAAGGGGGGAATTTGAGGGGGAAAAGGGGGAAATAATAGGGGAGAAATGGGGATTTGAGGGGAAAAAAGAGTAGGGGAGAAAGGGGGGAAAATGGGGGAAAAATAATAGGGGAGAAAAGGGGATTTGAGTGGAAAAAAGGGGAAAAAAATAGGGGAGAAAGGGGGAAATTTGAGTGGAAAAAGGGGAGGAAAAATAGGGGAGAAAGGGGGAAATTTGAGTGGAAAAAGGGGAAAAAGGAATAGGGAAGAAAGGGGGAAAATGGGGGAAAAATAATAGGGGAGAAAGGGGGATTTGAGGGGAAAAGGGAGGGAAAAATAGGGGAGAAAGGGGGGAATTTGAGTGGAGAAAGGGGGAAAACGGGGAAAAAAGGCGGAAAAAATAAGCGAGAAAGGGAGAATTGGAGGGGAAAAAAGGGGGGAAAAAGAACGGGGGGAAATAAAGGAGGGGAATTTGTTTTTTTTTTTAATTTTTACATAAATTAATTTAATTTTAAACCCGCCTTTTTAATTCCTTTCCCCCCCCTTTTCTCCTTGAGGTGCACCCGGGGAAATAAAATCTTCCCCCCTCCTAAAAAAAATGAAGATGCTGTTGAAAAAAAAACCCTCATTTTTCAGAGAGGCTGCGGCGCTGATTTTTGCTCATTTCCCCCCCTTCCTCCTCGTTATTTACGCCCCTCACGTCTCGCGCCGCGCTCCGGGGTGGGGAAGCAGAAAATGACATTTTTTGAAGTGAAGGTCAGGGCAAAAGGGAGGAGGGGGCGACGGAAAATCCTCAAAACCCAAGAAATGCCCCCAAAAAAAACCTCAGCCCCGCACCCCAGACAAAGAGCAGCGCCCAAAAATGGGAATATTCCCTTAAAAAAAAAAATCCAGCGGGAATCGCGTTTTCCCCAGAAATCCCGGAGGGGGTGGGGGGCTCTTTTCACCAAAATCGCAATGTTTCTCCCCAAGTTAAATGTGGGGGTTTTGAGGGAAATCCGCGCTTTTATCCAGAAAAAAAAAAATAAAAAAAATTCTTCCCCCCACCCTGAGCTGAAAATTCCGATTTATTTTCGCCCCCGGGTCGGCGCTGGGGGTTTAAAAAAAGCAATTATTGATTAGGGAGGGGAAATTCGGTCCCGGGGAATTGCGGAGCCTCTCCCGTCCTTGGCTGCTCTTCCTTCATTTTGGGGGGAAAAGGGGGCGACGGAAAATCCTCAAAACCCAAGAAATGCCCCCAAAAAAACCTCAGCCCCGCACCCCAGACAAAGAGCAGCGCCCAAAAATGGGAATATTCCCTTAAAAAAAAAAATCCAGCGGGAATCGCGTTTTCCCCAGAAATCCCGGAGGGGGTGGGGGGCTCTTTTCACCAAAATCGCAATGTTTCTCCCCAAGTTAAATGTGGGTTTTTTGAGGGAAATCCGCGCTTTTATCCAGAAAAAAAAAAATAAAAAAAATTCTTCCCCCCACCCTGAGCTGAAAATTCCGATTTATTTTCGCCCCCGGGTCGGCGCTGGGGGTTTAAAAAAAGCAATTATTGATTAGGGAGGGGAAATTCGGTCCCGGGGAATTGCGGAGCCTCTCCCGTCCTTGGCTGCTCTTCCTTCATTTTGGGGGGAAAACGGCGGAATTTGGGAAAAAGGAGCGGGCGCGGGGGAATTCTGCGCGAATCCGGAGGGTTTGGGGTGGATTCGAGGAGAAAAATGGGAATTTGGCGTTGAAAATGTGAATTTTGGAGGCCGGGTGGAAATGGGTTCATTGTCTGCTCCGCCGCCTTGGCCGGGGGGAAAATGGGGGGAAAAAAGGGAAAATCGGCTCAAGGTGGGCTGGGGGTGGCGCTTTTCCTCGGGGAGGTGTGTGGAAAAATTTAAAAAATGTTAATTTAAAAAAAAAATGGAATTTTTAACCCATCCGGAGGTTGGGGCCACCCCAAAGGCGGGAAATGAACCCGAAAATGTGAATTCTGCTGGGCAGGGAAACCTCGGCGCTGCGGAGTTTTGTGGAAATCGGAATTTGAACAATTCTGAAAATAATTTGGGTTTTTTTAAGGTGGGGGGAAGGTTTGGGTGGTGGAATTTTGGGGGGATTTGGGGCGTTTTTGGCGTCTCGACGGCACAAAATCCTTTGGGGAATGCTCTCGTCCCCCCAAGTCTTAAAAAACCCCAAAAATGAACAAAACGCCTCTGATTTGGGGTGATTTCCGTGTTTTCAAGGAGTTTCATCTGCAGGGGGAAAAAAATGAGGCCCGAGGGCTCGGAAATGGGCTGGAAAAGGGGGGAAATGGGAAAAGCGGGGATTTGGGGCTGGAAAAGGCAGAAAAGGGTCCGGGGGTCGGCGCTGGGTTTGTTTTTGCAGCGCGCACAAAGGGCAGCCGGACTTTGCCTCCAAAACGGATTTTTTACAGCCAAAAAATGGAATTTCTCCCACCCCTGGCAACCCCGGAGGATCGGCAGAGGGAGCTGGGGGGAAATTGGGGGGAAAAAATGGAAATAAATGGAATAAATGGAAAAAAAACCCGGCGGTTTTGTGGATTTATTCGCGCCTCGGGACAGCGAGGAGCGGCCGATCCAAGGGGAAAATTCCAGGATTTTCGCTCTTTTTTGGGGTTTTTTGGTGTTTTTTTCTTTTTTTGGGGGGGGCTTTTGTTTGGTTGACTCCGAGCAGCAGCAGGACAGAGAGAAAAATGGGGAGAAAAGGGGGGGAAATGGGAAAAATAGGGGGGAAATGGGGAAATGTTTAAGGAAAAAGGGGGAAATTTGAGGGAGAAAAGGGCAAAATGGGGAAAAATGGGAATAAAGAGGAAAGTAGGAGGGAATGGGGGAAAAGGGAAGAAAAGAGGGAAAAAGGGATAAAAGGGGGAAAAGGAAGAGGGAAATAAAAGGAAAATAGAAGAGAAAATTGAAGAAAACAGAAGGGGGAAAAGGAGAGGAAAAAGGGAAAATAAGGTGGGAAAAAAATTGGGAAAAGCAAAAAAAAAATAAAGGGGGGGAATAAAAAAAGTAGGGAAAAGGGGGAGAAAAGAGGGAATAAAGGGGTGAAGAAGGGAATAAAGGCCAAAAATTCTGGGGGGAAAAGGGGAAATCTGGGAAAAAAAGGGAAAAGCAGAGGACCCCCCCCCCAGGGCCCCCTCCCCGTCCAGGTGGGACCCCCCAGGAATGACAAAAACAACAAAAACCACCCCAAAACCCCCCCGGGGGGCCGGGTTTGGGGTTTTGGGGTGCGGGGGCGTCCCGGGGTCGGGATTTACCTGTGCAGGTGACCCGGGGTCACCTCCCCGCCAGGACGGGGGGGTTTGGGGCGGTTTGGGGGTTTTGGGGGATTTGGGGTCTGCAGGTGCCCCCTCCCACCGGGATCGGGGAGGAGGAGGAGGAGGAGGAGGAGAGCGCTGCCCGCCGAGCGCCGCAGAGGAGTCAAGAGCAGCGGAGCCGCTCGGAGCCGCCATGGAACGCCTCTGAGAGCGCGGTTAAAAACAAAACAACAACAACAACAACCAAAAAACCGGCAAAAAAAAAAAAAGGAAAAAAAAAGACTTCAGCAGTCAGAGGGACAAACCTCGCTTTGCTGCTTTTTTTAAATTATTTTCAGCGTTAAAGTGGATTTTTTTTGAGAGTTAAAGGTGGTTTTTTTTAGAATTAAAGAGTGTTTCTTTCAGGGCTAAAGCGGTGCTGCTTTTCAGGATTAATTTTTTTTTTTTTTTGGGGGATAAATTGCTGCTTTTTTTAAATTATTTTCAGCGTTAAAGTGGATTTTTTTTGAGAGTTAAAGGTGTTTTTTTTTAGAATTAAAGAGTGTTTCTTTCAGGGCTAAAGCGGTGCTGCTTTTCAGGATTAATTTTTTTTTTTTTGAGGATTAAAGCAGGTTTTTAAAGAATCAAACAGAGTTTTTTCAGCATAAACCCGGATTTTTTTTTTTCCCTAATAACTAGCGCGGTGTTTTTTTCAGAACCAACACTTTCTTTTTTTCTTTTTTTTCTTTTTTTTTTTTTTTTTGAGAATCAAAGCGGGATCTCTTCAGAACCAAACCGGATTCTTTATCAGAGTTAACCGGGATTTTTTTCAGAGTTAAACCTGATACTTCACCAGCTTTAAACCGGCATTTTTTACAGAGTTAACCCTGCATTTTTGCAGAGTTAACCCGGATTTTTTTCACGGTTCACCCGGATTTTTTCTCACAGCTCACCCTGAATTTTTTCCAGCGTTAACCCTGATTTCTTTCAGAGTTAACCCTGATTTTTTCCCCGGCGTCCACCTCGATTTTTCCCCACAATTCAACCTCATTTTCCCCCACAATCGAACCCGATTTTTCCCCACAATCAAACCCGATTTTCGCCGGAACCAACGCTCATTTTCCCCCCGATCCAACGCTCATTTTGCTCGGAACCGACCCTCATTTTCCCCCCGAACCGACCCTCATTTTCCCCCGGATCAACGCTCATTTTTGCCCCGAACCACCCCTCATTCTTTCCAGAACCAACCCTAATTTTCCCCGGAACCAACCGTCATTTTTCCCCCGAACCAACCCTCATTTTCCCCAAAACCAACCGTCATTTTTCCCGCGATCCAACTCTAATTTTTCCCCCGGATCAACCCTCATTTTTCCCCGATCCAACCCTAATTTTCCCCGGAACCAACCCTCATTTTTCCCCCGGATCAACCCTCAATCTTTCCAGAACCAACGCTCATTTTCCCCCCGATCCAACCCTCATTTCCCCCCCGAACCAATTCTCATTTCTGCCCCGATCCAACCCTAATTTTCCCCCGGAACCAACCCTCATTTTTCCCCAAAACCAACCGTAATTTTCCCCCAGAACCAACCCTCATTTTCCCCCCGATCCAACCCTAATTTTCCCCGGATCAACCCCATTTTTTCCCCGGGATAAACCCTCAATCTTCCCGGAACCAACGCTCATTTTTCCCCCCGATCCAACCCTAATTTTCCCCAGAACCAACCCTCATTTTTTCCCCTGATCCAACCCTAATTTTCCCCCGGATCAACCTCATTTCTCCCCCGAACCAACCGTCATTTTTCCCCCGGAACCAACCCTAATTTTCCCCGGATCAACCTCATTTTTTCCCCGGGATAAATCCTCAATCCTCCCAGAACCAACCCTCATTTTCCCCCAAAACCAACCCTAATCTCCCCCAAAACCAACCCTAATCTCCCCCTCACCCCCCCTCACCCCCCCCTCACCCCTTTTAACCCCTTCCCCCCCTCTCTCCCCGCACCCTTTTTGCATGCGAGGGTCATGAGTTCCTACTTCGTGAACCCCCTGTTCTCCAAGTACAAAGGCGGCGAGTCCCTGGAGCCCACCTACTACGACTGCCGCTTCCCGCAGAGCGTGGCGCGCAGCCCCGCGGTGCTCTACGGCCCCGCGGCCGCCGCGCCGACCTTCCAGCACCCCTCGCACCACGTCCAGGACTTCTTCCACCACGGCGCCTCGGGCATCTCCAACGCGGCCTCGGGCTACCAGCAGAACGCCCCGTGCGCCCTGGCTTGCCACGGCGACGCCTCCAAGTTTTACGGCTACGAGGCGCTGCCGCGGCAGGCGCTCTACGGCGCGCAGCAGGACGCGCCCGCGGTGCCCTACGCGGACTGCAAAGCGGCCGCGGGAGGAGGAGGAGGAGGAGGAGGAGGAGGAGGAGGCGGCGGAGGGGCCGAGGGGCAGGGGGGGCACCTCGGCCAGAGCTCCTCGCCCAGCCTGATGTTCCCGTGGATGCTGGTGGTGGTTTTGGTTTCCGAGGGGATGGGTTTGTTGGTTTTTTGAGGGATTTTTTTGGGTTTTTTTAAGGGTGTTTTTGGGGGCGGTTTTGGTTTCCGAGGGTATGGTTTTGTTGGTTTTTTTGAGGGATTTTTTGATTTTTTTTTTGGGGTTTTTAGGGATTTTTTTTGGTTTTTTAAAGGCTGTTTTGGTGGTGGTTTCGGTTTCCGAGGGGATGGTTTTGTCGGTTTTTTTGAGGGATTTTTTGATTTTTTTTTTGGGGTTTTTAGGGATTTTTTTTGGTTTTTTAAAGGCTGTTTTGGTGGTGGTTTCGGTTTCCGAGGGTATGGTTTTGTTGGTTTTTTGAGGGAATTTTTGGGGGTTTTTTTAAGGGTTTTTTTGGTGGTGGTTTTGGTTTCCGAGGGTATGGTTTTGTTGGTTTTTTTGAGGCATTTTTTTGGAGTTTTTTTTGGTTTTTTTTGGTGGTGTTTTTGGTTTCCAAAGGTATGTTTTTGTTGTTTTTTTGATGGGTTTTTTTTGGGGTTTTTTTTTTGGGTTTTTTTGGGGGTTTTTTTGGAGGTCTACTAGGGTTTTATTTTGCTGGTGTCTTTGGTTTCCGAGGGTATGGTTTTGTTGGTTTTTTGAGGGAATTTTTGGGGGTTTTTTTAAGGGTTTTTTTGGTGGGGGGTTTGGGTTCCGAGGGTATGGTTTTGTTGGTTTTTTGAGGGAATTTTTGGGGGTTTTTTTGAAGGTCTACTAGGGTTTTGTTTTGCTGGGGTCTTTGGTTTCCGAGGGTACTTTTTTGTTACTTTTTTGATGGGTCTTTTTTGGTGATGGTTTGGGTTCTGCGGCTGTTTTGGTTTTTTTATTCTTTTTTGTTGTTGTTGTTGTTAATTTTTGAGGGTTTTTTAGGTGTTTTTTTGGTTTCTAAGGGTGTTGTTTATTTTTGAGGGGTTTCTCGGGGGTATTAATGTTGTTTTTATTTGGTTTTTAAGTGTAGTTTTTTGAGATTTTTGGGGGTATTTTTTGGGGTGTTCTTTTGGTTTTTAAGTCTGTTCTTTGATTTATTTCTTGACTTATTTTCCGGGGATTTATTCGAGTTGGTTTTGGGTCTGGGGGGATTTATTTATTTATTTTTAAGACGGATTTTGTTGGGTTTTTTTAGGCAATTGTTGGGGTTTTAGGGTGTTCCGTGGTTTTTAGGGTTTTTTAGATTTTCAGGGAGGAAGTTTTAGGGTTTTTTGGGGGCATTCTGGGGGGTTTTTCCTTTTGTGGACGGGGGGCTTGGGTCGCTCCTGTTTTTCTTGGTTTGGGTCTGTTTTTAAGGCTCTCCTTTGTTTTGGTGGCGTTTGGGGCGGGTTTGGGGCTCTTTGGGTTGACTTCGGCGTTGGTCGGGTTGGGTTTGCTGTTTGGGTTGGGTTTGGGCTCTTTTTGGGTTGGGTTTGGGGTGATTTTGGTGTTTGGGTTGGATTTGGGCTCTTTTTGGGTTGGGTTTGGGGTGATTTTGGTGTTTGGGTTGGATTTGGGCTCTTTTTGGGTTGGGTTTGGGGTGATTTTGGTGTTTGGGTTGGGTTTGGGCTCTTTTTGGGTTGGGTTTGGGGTGGGTTTGGTGTTTAGGGTGAATTTGGGCTCTTTTTGGGTTGGGTTTGGCGTTTGGGCTCTTTTTGGGTGGGTTTGGGGTGGTTTTGGCGTTTAGGGTGGATTTGGGCTCTTTTTGGGTTGGCTTTGGGGTGATTTTGTTGTTTGGGTTGGACTTTGGCTCTTTTTGGGTGGCTTTGGGGTGGTTTTGTTGTTTGGGTTGGATTTGGGCTCTTTTTGGGTCGGGTTTGGGGTGGTTTTGGCGTTTGGGTTGGATTTGGGCTCTTTTTGGGTCGGGTTTGGGTCACTTGGGCGCTGCGAGAGGCGACGGAGGGAGGAGAGACGAAACCGGCGAGGAATTGGGGAAAAAGAGGAGGAAAGAGGGAAAAAAGAGCAAAAAGAGGCAAAAAAGGAGGGGAAAAGGAAGAGAAAGGAGGGGAGGGGGAAGGAGAAGAAAAGGAGCTGGGCTTGTTTGGGTTGGCTTTGGGTTGGTTTTGGGGCTCTTTGGGGCGGTTTTGGGGCTCTTTGGGTCGGTTTTGGGGCTCTTTGGGTCGGTTTTGCGGCTCTTTGGGTCGGTTTTGGGGCTCTTTGGGTCGGTTTTGCGGCTCTTTGGGTCGGTTTTGGGGCTCTTTGGGTCGGTTTTGCGGCTCTTTGGGTCGGTTTTGGGGCTCTTTGGGTCGGTTTTGGGGCTCTTTGGGTCGGTTTTGGGGCTCTTTGGGTCGGTTTTGGGGCTCTTTGGGTCGGAATTGCGCCCTTTGGGTCATTTTGGGTTGTTTGGGTCGGTTTTGGGTTGCTTGGGTGGGTTTCGGTGAGGATTGGGAGATTTTGGGGCGTTTTGGGCGTGTTTGTGTCTCGGTGAGTGTCTGCGTGCGCGTGGAGATGTCGGAACGCCGCGCACTGAGCAGAATTCCCACCTTTTAGCCCCAAATTCAGGCCTCTTATCCCAAAATCCAGGGGTTTCATCCCCAAATCCCGGCCTTTGAACTCAAAATCCCCACCTTCCATCTCGAAATTCCGGCCTCTTCTCTCAAAATTTGAACTTTTCATGGCAAAAATCCGGCCTCGTGTCCTAAAACTCGGACTTTTATCCCCAAATTCCGACCTTCTACTCAAAATTCCTGAAATTCTGGCCTCCTATCCCAAAATCCCGAGATTTTATCCCAAATTTCCGGCCTCTTCTCCCCAAATTCAGACTTCTCCCCCAATCCCCGACCTCTCTCCAGCACGCCCACCCCCAATTCCTCATAAATATATTTATTTTCATATTTATTGTTAAATAATGGCGACAGCAACCGCAGCTCGAACCCTCCGTCCATTTTTATGTTTTTAAATTTTTGGACAAAACAAATGGAGGGGATTCCCTGGAAAAAAAAATAAAAAATAAAAAAAAAGCAGAAATGGCGCTAAAAGCAAAACTTGGGATTTTTTTTAGGGCTTTTTTTATGGCAGGAAGACACGGCTCCCACGAGGTCGTTGGAGTGTTGATAAGAGCAGCGCTCTTAAAAATGTCAAAAATGTCAAAAATGCCCTTTTTTAACGGCCGGAGAGCTGGGACCTGCTCCGGAGGATTTCCTGGTGTTTGTGTAGATGTACAGTTAATTTTTTAACATGATTTTTGTGGTTATTTCTATTTATTCCGCTGTTATTTCGTATTTGTGCCGTTATTGTTTCATCACGCCTCCGGGGGAAAAAGTTGCAGCTGGAAAAAAATTGAAATTAAAAAAAAAAATCAGCGTGAAAAATTGAAATTAAAAAAAAAATCAGCCTGAAAAATTGAAATAAAAAAAAACCCTCAGCCTGAAAAATTGAAATTAAAAAAAACCAAACCTGAACAATTGAAATTAAAAAAACTCAGCCCGGGGCTGTGGGGCTGGGGTTAAAAATTAAATTAAAAATAAAATTTAAAAAGAGTGGGAAATTCAAAAGAAATCAATAAAACAAAGCCCGGAAAACGAGGGGAAAAGGAGGGAAATAATTCAAATTTCAGCTGCGGGTAACTCAAACCACGTGAGGCGTTTTAGGGCGAAAACCGAACAATCCAAAGCGCCCAAAATAACCCAAAAAACGGGGAAAAAAGAGAGGAATTGTGGCCGCTGGCGGCGGACGCGGCCCGGGGGCTGCGCCGGAGGAAAATCCTCATTTATTTAATTTATTGCATTTATTTATTCACGCGAGCTGTGAGCAGCCGGGAGCGCAGCCGGATCTGCGCTTTTTTCCCCCAAAATAAATTGATTTTCTCATTAGCGCCGGAGGGAGCGCGGGCGCTGCAGCCTCGGCCGCTTTGATTTTCATTTTTTCCTGATTTATTTTGATTTTTTTTGAGGTTTTTTGCCCTTTTCTGTCCGTGTTTCCCCTCCCGAGTTGGTTTTGCTGGCGAGGAGGAAAATCCTCGGGTCTCGGGTGGTTTTGAGGGGGAAAATGGAGATTTTTGAGGAATTTGGGCAAAAAGGAGCTCCCCGCCCCCTCCCTGGCTGCGTTTTGGGGTGAATGTGTGGAAAATGGAAAGAGAATTTTGGGGAAAGGGGTAAGGGGGAGAGGAAGAATGGGGGGAAAATGGGAAAAGGGAAAAAAAGGGGGGAAAAGAAAGAAAAGGGGGAAAAAGAAAGAAAGGGGGGAAAGGGAAAGAAATTGGGGAAACGGGAAAGAAATTGGGGAAAAGGGAAGAAAAAGGGGAAAAAAAAGAAAGAAAAAGAGGGAATAAAAGGGGGGAGAGAAGAAAAATGAGGGGAAAAGTGAAAAAAGAGGGGAAATTGGAAATAGAAGGGAAAAAAGAGGGGGAAAGGGAAAGAAAAAGGGAAAATGGGGAGGGAAAGAGAAAGAATGAGGAGAAAAGAGGGGAAAAAGGAGAAAAAGAGTGAAAAAAGAAGAGAAAAAAGGAAATAAAGAGGAAAAGGATGAAAGAAGAAAGAAAGAACCAAACCCCCCAAAAACCCCTCTATCCCCCGTTTTCCCGCAGCCCCGGGGCGGCGCAGCGGCCGCCAGACGTACAGCCGCTACCAGACGCTGGAGCTGGAGAAGGAGTTCCTGTTCAACCCGTACCTGACGCGCAAGCGGCGCATCGAGGTCTCGCACGCGCTGGGGCTCAGCGAGCGCCAGGTCAAGATCTGGTTCCAGAACCGCCGCATGAAGTGGAAGAAGGAGAACAACAAGGACAAACTGCCCGGCGCCGCCCGCGCCGACGGCGACAAGGCCGACGAGGAAGGCAACGAGGAAGAGGAGAAGGACGACGAGGAGAAGGACGAGAGCAAGGACTGAGGCTGAGGCGGCCCCGGGAACGCTTTTTTTTTTTTTTTAGGTTTTTTTTAGGTTTTTTTTTGGTTTTTATGGCAGACGATAAATCGCGATGTTTACGACGGCCATTCGCTTTTATGGAGTTTGGGACGGAGAGGCTCGCGCAGCGGGAGCTACCTGCCTTGTGGGTTTTATTTTGGTTCTTGCTGGAGGGTTGGTTTTTTTTTTGGGGGGGGGGCGGGGTTTAAAATGCTATTTTCATTTTTTTTCTAATTTTCACACATTTTTTTCCCAAATTTTCCCCTTTTTTTCCTCCTTTTTTCCTCTATTAGTCTCATTTTCCCCTTTTTTCCTCCTTTTTACCCTTTTATTTCTCCTTTTCCCCCTTTTATTCTCATTTTCCCCCTTTTTTTCCTCCTTTTCCCCTCTATTAGTCTAATTTTCCCCCTTTTTTCCTCCTTTTAAACCCTTTTATTCTCATTTTCCCCCTTTTTTTCCTCCTTTTAAACCCTTTTATTCTCATTTTCCCCCTTTTTTCCTCCTTTTCCCCATTTTATTCTCATTTTCCCCTTTTTTCCTCCTTTTAAACACTTTTATTCTCATTTTCCCCCTTTTTATCCTCCTTTTCCCCCTATTATTCTCATTTTCCCCTTTTTTCCTCCTTTTCCCCTATTATTCTCATTTTCCCCTTCTTTCCTCCTTTTTTACCCTTTTATCCTCATTTTCCCCATTTTCCCATCTTTTTTCCTCTATTTTTATCTCTTTTTTACCCCTTTTAAAAATTGATTTTCCCCATTCCCCACCTTTTCCCCCTTTTTTTCTCCTCCATTTCCCCTTTTATCTTCCTTCCCCCCTTTTTCGTTTTTTCCCCTTTTTTTCCACATTCCCCCCTTTTTCAATAATTTCCCCCTTTTCCATCCTTTCCCCGCCTTTTTGAATAATTTTCCCCATTTTTTATCCCTCTTATAATTTTTTTATTCTTTCCCCCCTCCCATTTTTCTCCCTGTTTTCCCCCATTTTCCCCCCCGCTTTTTATCAGTTTTCCCCCTATTTTTTATTTCATATTTGGAGGAAAAAATGGGATTGAAAATGAAATTTCGCGGCTAAACCGAATCATTATCCGGGGCTGGGAGTGAAATTTTGCTGCTCCCAAATTCGAATTTGGGATCCCTTATTTCACTGCCAGAGAAAATTCCCAAATTCCTGATTTTGCCCCCTTTTTGTCCTTCTTTTTTGGTTCCATAAATTGTGGAGGGGAGAAAAAAAACCGGATTAAAACCGGAATTATTAATCCAGGCTGGGCGGGAAATGTCATCGCTCCTCCCAAATTTGAGGTTTGGGAGCATTTTTCAATCTGAATTTCCCTTATTTGTGGTTTTTAAATTCCCCTAAAAGGGGGAAAAATAGGATTAAAACCGGAATTTTCGGATCAATAAATGAAATAACCGAGTAATCCCAAGGAGTGGGAGCGAAACGGGAGCGAAACGCCCCAAATTCGGGTTTATTCAAACACCTTTGACTTTGTCCCGCCTTTATTGGTTTTTTTTGGGGGCGATTTTTGCCTTTTTAAGGTTTTTTTTTCCCCCCTTCACCCTCCCGAACGACCCCGGGCGGATTTCCCAGATTTTCCCTGGAATTCTCCCTTTTCCCTGCGGGGTTTGCGGGGCTGATCCTCACCTGCCCCAAATCCGCCTTTTTCCAGGAATTTTTGGGAATCCCTGGACAGGCCGAGCCGCGCATCCTCCCTTTGTTTTTTCCCATTTTCCCCACGTTTTTTTCCCACATTTTTCCACGGTTTTTTCAGTGTTTTCCCACGCTTTCCGTGTTTTTCCCGTGTTTTATCAGTGTTATTCCATGTTTTCCCACCTTCTCCCACGTTTTTCCCCCGTTTTCCCGGTTTTTTCCCCGTTTTCCCGGTTTTTTTCCCGTTTTCCCCGTTTTCCCCGTTTTTCCCCGTTTTTCCCGTTTTTCCCCCGTTTTTCCCGCCGCTGTCCGTGAGCACTCGAAGTTCTTCCTGTACTACCTAAAGGGAAAACCTGCAATAATTTAATTATCAACCCCAATTAAGCGAACCAGGGGGGTGGGGCTTCCAGATCTTCAAATCCGCTCCGAAAATTTAATTTAAAGCGACGAGAGGGAGAGCGAGCGGCCCCGATGCAAGCTACTAAGTAGCCAAAAAAATTAAAAGTAATAATAATTAATAAATAATAATAATAAATAATGATACATAATAATAAAAAATAATAAAAAAAAACTTGTATTGTACTTATCACTACCTATAGAAGGAGTCATGCTTTGGAAGTATTTGTAATGCGGTTTTATTGTCGTTTGTTGCTGCTTATTTTCTTGGAAATAATTAATTAATGATGATGATGATGATGGAAAAATAAAAATTAAAAAAAAAAAGGAAAAAAAAAAGGAAAAAAAAAAAAACCCCAACAACTGAAACTGCCTAGTTGAGAACGCACAGTATTGTTATTATTTTATTGTGCTTATAAAGTAGCGTAGGAATCAATTGCACTGAATGTAGAGTTATTATCTATTTGTCTTGACTTTTATCTGTTCATGCTCGGGAAATGAAAAATGAAAAAAAAATAAAAAGCGGAAAAAATAAATAAAAAAATCGGGAAAAAATATATTAAAAAAAAATCGTCGTCTGTTTTTATGTACGGAAAAAAAAAAATGAAAAATAATAATAATAAAATGATTAAAAAGCCAGCTCGTCGTTCTGAGTGTTGCGATTCCCGCCGGGAAAATATTCAAAATATATATTAAAAAAAAGGGGAAAAAAGGGAAAAAAATGAAGAAAAAAAGCGCCAGCGTGGATTTGTGTCGTGTGCGTGAGACGTGCCGTAAATAGCGATGCTAATTCCAATTAATTCCAATTAAGAATAAAAAGGTTCAAAGCCAGCGCGGTGTCGTCTCTGCTTCACCACCCCGCCCTCCGCCTGCCAAAAACCACAACATTTTTTGGGGGAAAATCCCAGGATTTGGGGCAATTCTGGAGGATTCGTCCCGGCCAGCGAGGCAGGAAAAGAAAAATAAAGAAAAATAAAGAAAAATTTTGGAAACTTCCTGAATTTCGCTGTGAATTCGCCTGGAGCTGGGGGAAAATCGCAATAAAATCCAAATATTGAAAGATTTTGGTGTTTCGGAGCTTTTTTGTCGCCTCTGGCAGGGCTGGGAGAGGGAAATTGGAGAATTTTGGGTTTTTTGGGGAAAAATCCCATGGGAACGAAGCGGGATGGGGCGGGAGGAGCATTTTCCTGCCCGAATTTTGGGTGGAATCGCGGTGATTTTGGAGGTGGGAAAAAACCAAAGGGAATATCGGGAAATAATTAAATGAATTTGGTTGTTAATTTATTCATTTATGCGTTCCTCGGTTCTTTTCTTTTCCCATCAGATGGGAAAAAAAATCGCTTTTATTATTCTCATTTCTTCCCTTACAAACCGCTCGTAAAACACTTTATTAATGCAATTATTCTTGTTAATAATTATTTTTATTAGGGTTTTAATAATCGTGATTATTAATCCCGTTTTCCCCCCACTGCTGCGCATTGATATTTTATTCTGTTTCATTCAATTTTGGCGATATTTTATTTTATTCCCGTCAAAAGGACTCTCCCCTCCTCCTCCAAAATGAGGAAAATCCCCAAATGTTCCCCAAAATTTCCTCGAATCCGACTTTCCAACCGAATTTCTTTGATTTTCCCCCCGTTTTTCCTCCTCGATTTTTAAATGATAAATGAAGAGAATTCCCTGAAAGGTTTGGAATTGCTGGATCCCGGGAAAAGGAGAGGAAAGAAGGGGGAAAAGGAGGGAAAAAAGAGGAAAAAAAGGGGAAAAAAAGGAAAAACCAGAGCAGGAAATGGGGACTTGTGTGGGAATGCGAATTTTGGGGCATTTCTACCCGATTTTGCCTCTGGAATGGGGTTGGGAAGATGAAAAACACCCCCCAAAAAAAAGGAATTTGAGGGATGCTCGGGAATCGACCGAAATCCCCAAATCCTGGAGGTTTCTCCCCAAAAAAATCCCGAAAAATGCGAATTATTCCGGCTTTTTCCCGGCGGGAATGTGACGGGGTTTATCAGCCGTACACGCGCAGTTTGTGCTAAAAAATCGGGTTTTTGGGGAATATTTCTCGCGGTTTTCCCACAAGGAGATTTCCCCTCTCTTTATCACGGGCGGGATAAAAGGAGGGAACCATAAAAACCCTAAAAAACCGCAAAAAAATGGAGGAAAATTAAAGATATTCTGCTTTGCCTCTTAAAAATGAAAAAATGAAAATGATCTGCGCGACGCTCGGCGGGGAAGAGACGGAAAACTCATCAAAGCGCTTCGAAATAATAACAATAAACCCCGAAAAAAGCGATTTTTGCGGCGCATTTGTCATCTTTAAACCCCCAAATCCGCCGCGCTTTCATCCCGCCCTGACATTTATCTCCGCCGCTTTAAATGATGGAATTGCTTTTGATTTTTAGGGGGGAAAAATGTTGATTTTCTCATCGTCTCGAGGTGACATCCACTTAGCGGCGCGGCGGAAAAAAATTAGAAAAATTAGATTTTTTTTCCTTTTTTTTTTCTTTTTTTGGTGCGTTGCTCCTTTTTTTGTGGGCTGCAGTTTTTTTTTTTTTTTTTTTTTTTTTTTTTTTTTTTTTTTTTTTTATGGGGGGATTTAAATTTAAATGATCCTCGCGCCGGAATGACCGAAATTACCGAAATTAAACCCATCCCAGCCGCCTGGGATAAGAAATATCGGCTCATTGCCGCTTTTTATGGAGCAATCCCATTTTCCTGCCGCTCCCCCTTTTTCCCGGAGTTGCGAAAATCGCTTTAATTTACGATTCCGATCGCGCCGTCAGCGGCGAAAATTCGTTTATTTTTTATTCTGCCCCCGAATATCGGCGAGACAACGAATTTCTGGAGCGTTAAATCCCTTTTTTCCTCGCCGTAATTTTATTTTTTTTTTGTGGTTTTTAAGCCGGCTCGGAGGGAGGGGGAAATTCCGCCGGGCGGGTTGGGGGCTTGAAATGAAAAATAAAAAAAGAACAAGTCGCTTTTTGTCTGGTTTAACTCGGATTTTTTAAAAATTCTCATATTTAAAAAAAAACTTTTAAAATTTTATTTCTGCCCAATTAATTAATTTTAGGAGCGGAGGGTGGTGACGGATTTGGCCGCAAAAATTCGCTCCCAGGTCAATTTTGCCGTCAAAAATTGATTTTTTGGGTATTTTCTGTGGGTGTTTCGCGAGTTTTTTGGGGCCTCTTTTGGTGTTTTTTTGGGGGGGATTTTCTGGGAGGGTTTTGGTGGTTTTTTAAAATTTTCTGGGTTTTTTTCCCCCATTTTGGAATTTATTATGGTGGGAAAAAAAAAAATAAATGGGACCTCCATTGTGCTCGGGAACTGTTGAGCTCGGAGCTTCCCCCCTCGTAACTTTTAATTACCTGTTATAAAATTTATTGGTGGTTTGTAAAGCGAATAAAAGGAATTTCCCGTCCATCCGGTGGCGTTACAACCTTTGTGTCCTTCGGGCGGCCCAGACACGCGGGAAAAAGAAATAAAAAATAAAACAAAGCCAAATAAATCCCCCACCCCCGCCGCCGCTCCGGGCTTGTTTTATTAATTAAAATTTAATTAATTGCCTGCCGGGGGAAACGGGGCTGCTTCTGGCAGAAAAATAAGCGGAAAATCGGGAATAATTTGGATTTTTGGGGTGTTTTTTGCAGCTGGAGGTGCCGGTTGGTGGTGGTTTCGGGTGGGGGGTTAAAGAGGATTTTGGGGGGGTTTAAGGGTTTTTTTTGGGGGGGTTTTGGGGAGGAAAAGGCGGGTTTGGTTTGGAGGAGGAGGAGGAGGAGGATGTGCGGCCGCTTTTTGTGGTTCGCGGGCGCCGCCGAGCAGGCCTCGACAAGGCCGAAAGAAAAATGTCATTTCCCAGCCCCAAAATCCTGATTTTCCAGCCCTTTTCCACGCCCCCGGGCAGGAAAAACAAAAATAAAAGAATTGTTTTTTAAAAAGGCAGACCCAAAAATAGGAAAAATAATGGTGAAAAATTACAAATTCCGCCCCAAAATCGCCGCCACCCCCTGGGGAACGCAAAAGGGGGAAAAGAGGAGGAAAAAAAAAATCAGATTTTTAAAATTTGGGATGGCGGGTTTGGGCAAAGAGCGGCCGGGGGAAAAAAAGTATTTTGGGCGGAATTTGGGGTTTTCCAGGTTCCCCTCGGATTGGGGAAGGAAAAGGGGAAATTTTGGGGTGGAAAAGGTGGGAAATGGGAATTTTGGAGCGCTGGACACGCCCAGGGCAGGCAGGGGAAAGCGGGGGCCCCGAAATTCCCATTTCCCCCCTTTTTTTGTGTCTTTTCCCTTGAATTAAACGCATTTTAAACTCCTTCTTTCGTGGGGTTTTCCCCCACCGCAGCGCGCCGCGTTTTTTGTATTTTCCGCTTTTTTCCCCAATTAACCCCCACCCGAAAATCCACATTAAAACCCAGATCCGACCCACCCCGAGCGCTCCATCACCCCCAAAACCCGCGCCGAAAATTCAAATTATTAAACCCGCGTTTTAACCCAATTGAACCAATTCCCACCAACGCTGCCGGAGGGGGGGAAAAAAAAAAAAACCCTAAATAAAGGGGGTAAAAAATCCGAATTTCGGGGCCGAACATGGCGACAGAGCGTCTGCGCCCGTCACAAAAAAAAAAAAAAAAAAAAAAAAAAAATGCAACGCATTCCTGGTTGTTTGCAGAAAATTTACAGCTGAGCAATAAAAGTTTACGACTGGATCACAAGTTGGATTGGCCGCGGGAAGTCATGTGGACTCCATCCATGAACGTGAACTTTTTATTGTGGTTTCGCGCGGCTCTTCCGCAGTTCGGCTGCCGCGAAGAGCCCAAGCGCTGCCAGGGCTACGCGGGGCTTGATTTGGGGGTTTTTTTGTGAAATTAGTGAGGGGTTTTTGGGGGTTTTGGGGTGTTTTTTGATGGTTTTGGTGGCGCGGGGTTGATGGGGTTTTTTGTTTATTTTTTTTAGATTTTTAATTTGGTTTTTTATTTATTTTTTATTTATTTTTAAATGTATTTTTAAATATATTTTATTTTAATTTTTAATTTATTTTTGTATATTTTTAATATATTTTTAATTTATTTTTTATTTATTTTTAATTTTTAATTTGTCCTTAATTTATTTTTTATTTATTTTTCATTTATTTTTTATTTATTTTTCATTTATTTTTTATTTATAGTTTTAATTTATTTTTATTTAATTTTCATTTATTTTTAATTTATCCTTAATTTATTTCTAATTTATTCTTAATTTATTTCTTAATTTATTCTTTAATTTATTTTAAATTTATTTTTCTATCTATTCTTAAATCCGTTTCAAACCCTCTCGTTAAATACCTTTCCAATTGAATTTCTTAAATTCACTTTTAAAAATCCCTCTCAAAAACCTCTTTTAATTATTTTTACTACATAATTACATATATATATAATTTAAATTTACTCCTATTTAATTTTTTTGGCTGGTCAAACCCACCTCTTTTCCAATCCCCCCCTCTTTATTGATTTTATTTTATTTTTTCCGGGTGTTTTCTCGCTTTTCCCCGCTCCCGGCCCCCCTTTCCCCGCGCTCGGAATTCTTTTTGGGCATTTTGGCATTAATGGCTTTACTGCTGTCGCCGCCTCTTCCCCTCCCCTCGGGGCCAACCCCGCGCTTCCTCCTCGCCCGCGCTCCCAAAATCCCCTTCCCCTCTCCCTCACCCCAAAACCCCCCTTTTCCCCCCAATTCCCACCCCAAAACCCCGATTTTTAAAAAAAAAAACCCCCTTCCCTCCGGCCCAGCCGCCTC
>NW_024499307.1:351380-360619 GCF_017590055.1 Onychostruthus taczanowskii
TTTTTTTGCTTTGTTATTTTATTTTTTGGGCTTTTTTTTTTTTTTTTTTTTTTGGCGGTTTTTTTGCGGGTTTTTGGTGGCTGCGCGGAGCTGAGCGGCGGCGGAGGAGCGGGAAGAGGCGAAAGAGAGGAAAAAAGAGGAAAAAAGAGGAAAAACGAGTCGGGATTGAGGGAAGGGGGAGCCGGGAGCGCGGTAAGTGTTCGCTTATTGGTTCAGATGCGCGGCTAATGATCCATAACCCGAGGGCGATGATGATGATGATGATGATGATGATGATGCGGCGGGCGGGGGAAGGAGCGAGGCGGAGAGAGAGAGGGAAATAAATAAAAAAATCAAAATACTAAAAAAAAAAACCTAAAAAAAAAATTAAAAATCGGTGATTTCTGCTGGAAAAAATGAAAATAAATCCGATTTTTCGATTTTTTCCTCCCCCTCTGCGCCTCGCTTCGGTGCCGTTCGGAGCCCGGGGAGGGAAAATGGGAATAAAAATTAAAAAATGGGGTTTGTTTTGTGGGGAAATGGTGAAAAAATGAGGAAAAAATGAGGAAAAATGGTGAAAAACGCACTTTGGCCGCGGAAATAATGAAATAAATGCCTGAGCGGGCCGCGCATGCGCGGAGGGGCGGCGCGGGCAGGGCGGTAATTAATGAGCTGCTGTTAATTGGGGAGAGCCCCGGCCCCGTTCCCAACCCCCCCCTCACTTTCCTTTTCCAGGATTTTGGGTTTTTTTAGGATTTCCCCCCCACGTCCCGATCCCACCCCGAGGCCTACGGGGGGTTAATTAACGGATTAATGAATTAATTAATGCTCAGCGGCAGCTCATTAAGAATTAACCCTTCCAGCCCCAAAGCTCCTCCTGCCCGGCGCTTTTCGAAGCGGATTTTTGGGTGTAAAATTCGCCTTTTCTGGGGTTTTGTCCCTGGCGGTTTTGGGGCGTTTCGGGGACTTTTGGGGAATTAATTTGGGATTTCCCTGGAAAAGCCTTCGGGGTTGATTTGCAGGCAGAGCCCTCCCCCCCCTTATTAATTAATTAAATTTATTTTTAAATCTATTTTTAATTCGATTTTTTATTCTCTTTTCTTAAATTTATTTTCTTTCTAATTTCGCTTCTGTTTGTATTTCTCATTTATTTCTCTTTTTATTTCTATTTTTAATTCCCATTTTTAATTCCCATTTTTATCGCTATTTTTTATTTCTCTATCTATTTCCACATTTAATTTCCGGTATTATTTCTCACTTTCTCCTTGTTCTATATATTTATTTCTACTCATTTCCTTCTTATATTTATTTCTATATTTTTATTTTTATTTCTCATTTTATTCCTATTTTCATCGTCTTTTTATTTCCATTTCTATGTATCCATTTCCACGTCTTATTTCTCTTTTTATACCTAATTTCACCCCTCTTTTATATTTTTAATTCCTATTTTAACGTCCACTTACGAACTTATATTTCCGTTCTTTTATTCGTCTTTGATTCCATTTTTATTTCCCTTTTAAATTTATTTTCGTGCTTATTTTTTTGATTATTATTTAGGGGTTTTTAAGGGTTTTTTGGGGTTTTTTTGGAGTTTTTTTTTGTTTTTTTTTTTTTTTTAAATATATATATATATATTTTTTTTTTAACTTTGGGGGTTTTTTTTTTTTTTTTTTTTTTTTTTTTTTTAATATATATATTTTTTTTCGCTGCCGTTTCTCCCAGAGTTTAAGCCCGGCTTTAGGAGGGGCAGATTTTAAACCCCGACCCTTTTTATTCCCGTCCTACCTAGGAGCACCTTCCTCCATCCATCACCTGATCCCTCCCCCTGCAGAACCCGCGGGGGGGGGGAAAAACCCAAAAAAAAACCCCAAAAACCCCAAAAAAACCCAAAACCCAAAAAATCCCCAGCGCGCGGCGCCCCCCTTTCCCCCGCACCTCGAATTATTCTCGGTTTTGGGGCGGGAAAAGTGAAAAATAATCGGAATTTTCCGCCCGGGTTTCCGTGGGGGAGGGAAAAGCCAGCGCAGCCCGGTGGGGGAGGGGATTTTGGGGTCATTCCCGAATTTTTGGAAGTGACGGAGGGGGGGATTTGGGGGGAGAAAAGAGAATTTTGGGGTGAAGGAAGGGGGGGGGGGGAAAAGCCGGCGCAGCCCGGGGGGGGAGGGGATTTTGGGGTCACTCCCGAATTTTTGGAAGTGACGGAGGGGGGGATCTGGGGGGAGAAAAGAGAATTTTGGGATGAAGGAAGGGGGAAAAAAAAGGGATTTTGGGGGGAAAAATAAAAGAGATTTTTGGGTGTAAACTGGGTTCGGGGTGGGAAAAGCGGATTTTGGGGTGGGAAAAGCGGATTTGAGGTTTTGGGGAGTCTCTGCCTCGCCGGTTTTTTGGGATGACGCCGCCGCTGTTGTTGTTGTTGTTGGTTTTGGGTGGATTTCCACCAAAAAAAGGCCGCGGGAATCCGAAAATCCGCGGAATTCCGCGCGGGGGAGGAAAAAAAAAAAAAACGGACGGAATCCGAAATGAAAGAAAAATTTAAAAACACGAGGCGGGAAAAGAGAAAGAGGGGTGGGGGGGAGAAACCCCCAAATAAAAGGCAAAATTCCCCAAAAAATTTGGATTTTTGGGAAATCCGGGAGGGGCTCCGCCGACCTTTGGGGCCGGGAATTATCGGGGCCCAGCCCAGCGCCGCCGTCCCTTTTTCCCCTTTTTTCGCCCCATTTTCTCCCCCTTTCTTTCCTTTTTTTCCTTTTAATTATTTCCCCCCATTTCCCCATTTTTTCCATATTTTTCCTTATTCTTCCCCCTTTTTTTCCCCTGTTTTTCCTTATCCTTCCCCCTTTTTTTCCCTATTTTTCTTTATTCTTCCCTCTTGTTTTCCTCTATTTTTTCCCCATCTTTTTTCCCATTTTCCCCCCTTTTCCTGGTGAATTTAATGCTCCTCGCGCCCCATTTTATTCCTATTTTTAATTCCCTCCAACCCCCAAAAATTTGAGGCGAAAAATGCGAGGAAATCAGGGAAAAAAGAGGGAAAAAAGTGGAAAAAAAGTGAAAAAAAAAAAGGGAAAAAAGCCCGATTTCCCCGGGTTTTGTTGCCGCCGGAGCGGAGTCGTAAAGAGAATTTTA
Source organism: Onychostruthus taczanowskii (assembly GCF_017590055.1). Lineage (NCBI taxonomy): Eukaryota > Metazoa > Chordata > Aves > Passeriformes > Passeridae > Onychostruthus > Onychostruthus taczanowskii. Next base: position 354,483 of record NW_024499307.1, read on the forward strand.
TGAGCAAACAATGAGCGTTTATTGGAACCACATGATTACAGAAATGGGAGCTTTAAAGTTGCTTTTTTTATGGTTTGTTTTCTTTTTTCTTTCTGCCGTTTCTCACCCAAAATTCGCCTCTCCCTCCCCGTCCTTGCGCCAGGCCGGAATTCCCTTAAAAATACCCCAAAAAACCCCCAAAACCTCCCAAAAAACCCCAAAAAAATCGATTTTTTTGCGGTGTTTTGGCGTTTTCTGGTGGCTGCCGGGGCCGAGGAACATTTTTGGGATGTCGGGTTTGATTTATATCCTTGGAAATTGGGTTTTTCCTGCCTTTTTCTCCTCGTTTTTTTTCGGTGGAATCCCGCTGGAAAGCAGAGGGAATTAATTTGGTGTAATGTGGATTTATTGGGAATTGGCTTATTGACAGAATCGCAGGAAATCGCGGATTTTTCGCCCATTAATCGGGGTGGAAAAATGGAATTAAATCAAGTCAGGCAGGTTCGGAATTAAATCACGGGGACCCCAAATGAGATCGGGCGCCGGGAAAATTAAATGAGTTGAAAATAAAAGAATTGAGCGAAGAAATTTAATAAGGAAAAAGAAAATCAGATGAGAAAATGAAATAGAAAAAGAGATTGTGGAAGGGAATTAAAGTCAGAGAATTAAATGGAGAATAAAGGTTGGAATGGGAAAATTGAGAAGAAAATTAAGATTAAAATAGGAAAATTCAATGAAGATTTAAATGGGAAAAGTGAACAGAAAATTCCATAGAAAATAAAGATTTAAATAGGGAAATTAAATGGAAAATGAAGATTGAAATGGGAAAATTAAATGGAAAATGAAGATTTAAATGGGAAAATTCAATGGAAAATTCCATAGAAAATAAAGATTTAAATAGGGAAATTAAATGGAAAATGAAGATTTCAATGGGAAAATTCAATGGAAAGTAAAGATTTGAATGGGGAATTCAATAAAAAATTAAAGATTTAAGCAGGGATTGGCGCCCCAGTCGATTTGAGGATTTATTTCCATTTTCCGCGAGGTGAGGAGTTCGCCGGGAATTAAAATTGTGCAACCACGGAGGGAAAATTTACATTTTTATTGGAGTTCGAACACGGAATGAACGCGATAAGATCTTCCCCTGCGGGATTTATTTATTTATTCCAGCCGGAAAAATCCAAATTATCCCAAACCCGAGCGCGTGGGCGATCGATGATCCCGGGTTAATCCTCAAAAACCTGGAAAAAACCCAAATTAAACAACAACAACAAAAAAAGAAACCCTGGAAATAAGACAATTCTTAGAAAGAGGCGAATTCCGCGTTTTTGGGGGGAGGAATTCCCGAAAAATCGCGGATTTAGGGGGAAATGTTTTGATTTTTTTCAGCGCGGTTTTGGGGTGATTTCCACGAGGATTTGGATTTTTGGGCAGTTGTGGTTTTGTCCAGGAGTTTTGGGGTGAGAAATGGAATTTTTGCGGGTTTTCGTTTTGGCCTCCAGGTCTGGATTTTGGGGAGGAAAGGAGCTGCAAAAATTCATCAAGGGGGGAAATTGAATTCAAAAATTCTTCAGAAAAGAGGAAATCGGCTTTGGGGAGGGGTTGTTGGCAATATTTGAATTTTTGGGGAGATTTTGGGGGTTTTGTGGCTGCTGCTGCTGGGCGTTTCCTCCTTTTGTGGGGAAAAAAATGAATTTTTCAGTTGTCGGAGGCAAAAATTCAAAATATTTCTGGCGGAATGGGAAAGTGTGAGGGAAAAAAGGAGAAAATTGGGGTGGAAATCACGAAAAAATGGGGAAAAGGGGAAAAATGGGAAAATAAAGGGAGAAATGAGGGGAAAATGGGGTAGGAAAGGAGGAAAAAAGGGGGGAAATAAGGTAAAATTGAGGGGGAACAAAGGTAAAAAAAAGGGAAAAATAAAAGGGAAAAAAGAGAATAAAGGGAAAGATAAAGGGGGGAAAATGGAGAAAAAAGGGAAAATAAAGCGAAAAAATGGAAGAATAAAAGGAAAATAAAGGGGAAATTTAAGAAAAAAAGGAAAATAAAGGGGAAAAAGGAAAATAAAGGGGGAAAAAGGGAAAATAAAGGGGAAAAAGGGGGGAAAAGGGAAAATAAAGGGGAAATTTAAGAAAAAAAAGGAAAATAAAGGGGGAAAAGGAAAAGAAAGAGGGAAAAGAGAAAATAAAGGGGGGAAAAAAGGAAAATAAAGGGGAAATTTAAGAAAAAGGCAAAAATAAAAGGGGAAAAGGAAAATAAAGGGAAAAAAGTGGGGAAAGAGGAAAAGAAAGGGGAAATTTAAGAAAAAGGCAAAAATAAAAGGGGGAAAAGGAAAATAAAGGGGAAAAAGTGGGGAAAAAGGAAAAGTAAGGGGAATTTAAGAAAAAAAAAAGGAAAAATAAAGGGAAAAAGGAAAAAAAAGGGGAAATTTAAGAAAAAAAGGAAAAATAAAGGGGGGAAAAGGGAAAATAAAGACTAAAAAGTGAGGGAAAAAGGGAAATAAAGGGAAAAACGGGGAAAAAAAGGATGAAAAAAGGGGGAAAAAAGGAGGAGGAGGCGAGGGCGGCCCCGTCTCCCCCCCGCGGCCTCGCCAGACACAAACACCATAAAAAAGGCGAATTTGGCCCAAATTGCGGTGTCTGGCCGCAGCGGCGGGGACGCACCTGGCTGTAAATCCCCTTTGTGCCCGAAGCCTCAAAGGGCCGCGGCTCAATGGGGGAGGAGAAACCCGAAAAAGCAGCAAAAAAACCCAAAAAAATCCTCAAAATTAAAGTAAAACTGGAAAAAACCCAAATAACCCAAAAACACCCCAAAAAAACCCATAAAAAAACTCCACAAAAAACAAACAAACAAAAAACACCAAAAAAAAAAACCGGGGGAAGGGGGAAAAGAAAAGGAAAAAAAACCTAAAAAAAAAAAAAAACCAAAACAAAAACAAACAAAAAATCCCCATAAAAATAAAAAAAAACCTTTAAAAAACCCTAAAAATCCTATCAAAAAAAAACCTAAAAACCCTTAAAAAACTCAAAACCACCCCAAAATCCCCAAAAACCCCAAGAACAATAACAGGATGGAGGAGAGGGAGAGAGGAGAAAACCCCAGAAAATCCCCAAAATCCCCAAAAATCAAAAAAACCCCGCTCCAAACGCCCCCAAAGCCAGCAATAAATGGAATTCTTTCGTTCCCGCGGGGCTCAGAGCGGCCCCGCGGCGCTCCCAGAATTTTGGGGCCTCCGGGAGGTGAAATTTGGGGATTTTGGGGCCTCCGGGAGGTGAAATTTGGGGATTTTGGGGCGGTTTTTGGCGGCCGCTTTTGAACAGTGCCACCAAGTGTCAGAAACTCGCCAGCCTGGGGCCTTTATTTCCATTTTTTTCCATTTTTTTCCATTTTTTTCCATTTTTTTCCATTTTTTCCCTTTTTTTCCCCTCACCCCCCGCGCCTGGAATTAAGGAGATTTTTGGGAATTTGGGGATTGGGGGATGGAACCCCCCCGCGGCATCCAGCAACCCCAAAATCTCCTTTTTCCACCCCAAAAAATCGGATTTATAAAGAAATTTCCCCTTTAACCTTTCCCGTTTCCCCACCCCGAAATTCCCAAATCCGTTCAAAACTCCTCCATTTCTCTTTTTCCTCCTCCCGGGCGGGTTTTAATTTTTTAAACCAATTTTTTTGACCACTTTTAAGCAGAATTTTAACTTTTTTTATAACATTTTTTTAACATTTTTAACCTTTTTTTCCCCTTACATTTTTACGACTTTTCCGTTCCCCCCTCGCAGCTTTTAAATCACCCCGAGCCATAAAAAGCGATAAGCTCCAAAATTGATAAGAAACAGCCCCAAACCGGTTTTTTTTTCCCCCCCACTTTAAAATATGAAAGTCTTGAAGCAAATCCTGAAATATTGGGATTTTCTGCTCGATTAAAACGCATCAATCCGCCCCAAATAAACGCTTTCATCCCGGCCCTAAAAATAAATAAGGGCGATTAAACGGATTTATTTCGATTTTTATTTTTATTATCATTATTTCCTGAGTCATTATCGCGATTATTGTTCCAGCCCGGCTCCCTGTGATTAAACCCCCGCCTGCTTTGGGTGCAAAATAAAGAAAAAAATCGGATTTTTTTCCCCAAAAATGGCGATTTTTCACCCGGGAATTTTGCCCCAAACCCCAAATTTCGGGGGGGATCTTTGACCCCCTCCCCCCATCAGCAGCACCTCTGGATCCACCCTTGGAAAAAGAGGAAAAATTAGCTTTTTTTGTCATTTTTTGCCCCAAAATCGCCCCCGTGACGTCACGGCCGCCCTCTCCTATTCCCCCCTCCTGGAATTTTTTTGGCATTTTCGGGATTTTTCCCCCAAAACCTCATTTTGAAAAAAATAAATTAATTATTTTCAAGCAGCCGGCCCGGCTCGAATTTTATTTATTTCTCCCGGAAATTCCTCCCGGCTGCCTGAGCCGCTTTTCCACCCCAAAATCGGATTTTTTTCCTGCAGCAAATTAAACCAAAACCCCCCAAATTTACCCCAAATCCACCCCCTTTAGGGGTACCTCCATTCCTTATGGACAAGCCCCCGATCCGCGCGGTTTTTCCCATTAAAATCCGAATTTTCTCCATTTTTCCTTCCTTTTTTTGGCCGTTCAACCACCAAAATAAATTAATTTACACACGCAATTTTTTGGGGGGGTCTCGTTGTTTTTTTGTCGCTTTTTTTGCTGCTAAACTTTGATTTTTTTTAGGGGGAAATTTTTTTTTTGGGCCTCTCTTTTGTTGGGGATTTCGCCAATAAATCTGGGCCGGAGCAAAAATCACGAAATAAATCATTCCCCTCCCCCTGCCCCAATTAAAAGCAAAATTCCCCGATTAAAATCCCTCAAAAAACAGGAATAAAACCCCAAAAAATGCCATGAAATTGCCCCAAAAGCGCTTTGGAGCCTGGGGATAAAATGAGAATATTCCGGATTTTTTCCCCTCCTCCCTCCCCCCCGGACGTGTTTTGACATTTGCCAGAATTCCCTTTTTTTTTCTCTTCTTTTTTCCACATTTTTTTTCTGGAATATTTTTCCAGCCGCTGAGGGATTCCAGCAGCGAAAAAAGCGATTTTTCTCCTTTTTTTCCCCCCCAAAAAATTATAAGATTAATTATTCTCTATTTTTGCCCTAAAACTTCAAGGACTCGCCCCAAACTTTTGCTGCGCTTCCCCAAAATGACCCTGAAAATGAAATAAAATGTAATAAAATGAAATAAAATGAAATAAAATGAAATAAAATCAATTTCTTTCTCCAGGTGGGAAGAAAAATAGAAAAATTAATGGAAAAGGCCCCAAAAATCCTGGCCCGGGCGCTAAAATCCCATTTTTGTCCACTTAGGAGCTTTAAATTCCAAATAAATTAAATTAAATCAGCGAGAGGGGCTGGAATTGAGATTTTCGCATGGAGAATTGGGGGGAAATGCGATTTTTTTGGGTAAAATAAATTCTTTTCTGGGTGGGATTTTAGGGCAAAAATTGGATTTTTTTTTTTTTTTCTGTGAGCAAAGCCAGGCCAGCCCCTCCCAAAGCGGCGCCAAAATCCAAAAAAAAAACCCCAAAAAACCCTCAAACTCCAAAACTCCGGGGGAAAAGGGGAATTCCAGCAATTTATTAATTGGAATTAATTAATTAAGAGCTGCCCAAACCCCGAGGTTTTCACCCTAAAACCCCGCGGGCGGGGGGTCAAAAAATCCAATTTTCCTCCTGGAGTTTGGGGATTTTTTTCCCGTTTTCCCCCCCTTTTTTTGGGGGGGCGCTGCTCCCCAGATTTGATGGATTTTGGGAAAATTGAAAAAAAAAAAAAAAAAAAATTTTGACCCAAAAGAGGGAGATTTTCACCCCAAGAAAAGGAGATTTCGGCAGGGAAATAAAAGGAAAATAAATAAATTAGGGGCTCACGTGCGCCATAAACGTCAAAATAAAAGCGAGAAAAAATGGGGGAAAAAATGAAAAACAAAAGTGGGGGGGAAAAAGGGAAAAAAGGGAAAAAAACTGGGGAGAAAACAAGGGGAAAAAGAGAAAATTCGGAATAAATAAAAGCTTTTGGTGGCCCCGCGGAGCCTCCGCGCGGGGGGGGGGCGCGGCCCCCCAAACCCCCAAGGTTCACCCCAAAATACCCGATTTTTCCCCAAA
>NW_024499307.1:360737-379294 GCF_017590055.1 Onychostruthus taczanowskii
GGGGGCGCTGCCCCCCAAATTTGATGGATTTTGGGAAAATTAAAAAAAAAAAAAAAAAAGAGATTTTGACCCAAAAGAGGGAGATTTTCACCCCAAGAAAAGGAGATTTCGGCAGGGAAATAAAAGGAAAATAAATAAATTAGGGGCTCACGTGCGCCATAAACGTCAAAATAAAAGCGAGAAAAAATGGGGGAAAAAATGAAAAACAAAAGTGGGGGGGAAAAAGGGAAAAAAGGGAAAAAAACTGGGGAGAAAACAAGGGGAAAAAGAGAAAATTCGGAATAAATAAAAGCTTTTGGTGGCCCCGCGGAGCCTCCGCGCGGGGGGGGGGCGCTGCCCCCAAAACCCCCAAGTTTCACCCCAAAATCCTCAATTTTCACCCCAAAATCCCTTCATTTTCACCCCAAAATTCCCAATTTTCACCCAAAAATCCCTTCATTTTCCCCCCAAAATCCCCACTTTTCACCCCAAATAATCGATAATCGGAATTTTTTTTGGGGGTGGGGGGAGCGTCCTGAGCCCCTCCCCCCGGGGTTGCCCCCAAATGCTGGAAAAAACCCAAAAAAGCCCCAAAAAGCCCCAAAATCGGCGGCTTTGGGGCCGCTCGGCGCGGCCGCGGGGACAGGGCCGGGCTTTGCTCCCAATTCCTGCGGATTTGGGATTTTCACCGCCCCGGCCCCCAAATTTGGGGCGGATTTGGGGTTTGGAATCCAAATTTCCCCCGCCCTCAATCAGCTCAGCAGCGCTGCGAGCCGCGGGGGGCAGAAATTTTAATTTTTTAGGGATTTTTTTCCCTTTTTATCTTTATTTTCCCCTCTTTTTTCACCCCGCGAGCGTCGCTGGGGCGCGTGAAAAAATAATAATTTTTGAAGAAATGGGAATATGAGAGTGGGAATGGGGAAAATTGGGGCGTTTTGGCTGTTTTGGGGGTTTTTTTCCTCAGAACAAAGAGCAACTGCTGCAGGAGTTGTCCATATTTCCAGCGTTTGTCGCACTTTTAATAAAACATCTGTTCTTGCTTCTGCTGATGAGTTCCCTTAATTGTTTGCAGACCCAATTCCGCCAGAAAACTCCCCACAAATCCCCCCCTCCCTTCGCCGCGTGCTTTTTTTGGCCAAAAAAAAAAAAAAAAAAGAAAAAAAACCCCAAAATATCTTTTTTTAATGGGGGTAAAAAACCCAAAAATCCGCCAAAAATCTGCTGGGAAACGTCAAAAATTCAATTAAAATTCAGATTTTTGCGGGGTTTCGCTGATGGGGTTTTTTTTTCTGTATTTATTTTTTAATTCCTGGTGGGTTTTTGGCGGTTTTTTGCCCTAAAAAATCGGTGTTTGGCGGGTGGATGTGTTTTGGGTTTTTTTTTTTTTTTTCCGGCAGCTGCTTTCTGCTGTCTATAAATCGAGCGGACTTTTAGGACTTGCCCTCTGTTTAGAAAAGTCATAAAACACTTGCGGGGTTTCCCTTATTTTTTTTTTTTTTTTTCTGTATTTATTTTTTAATTCCTGGTGGGTTTTTGGCGGTTTTTTGCCCTAAAAAATCGGTGTTTGGCGGGTGGATGTGTTTTGGGTTTTTTTTTTTTTTCCGGCAGCTGCTTTCTGCTGTCTATAAATCGAGCGGACTTTTAGGACTTGCCCTCTGTTTAGAAAAGTCATAAAACACTTAAACTTCCCCCGGCTCGGGTCCCACGCTCGTCTCAGGTCTCCAGCCCACCTTGGAAAGGGAAAAAAAAGGAGGAAAAATAAAAATAGAAATTAAAAGTATAAAATTAAAATAAAAATTGAAATTAAAAGGAGCGAAAAGAGCGAAAAAAGCAAAAAAAAAAGGGGGGAAAACGAGGAAAAAAAGGGGGGAGAGCGAAAAAAGCAAAAAAAAGGGGGAAAAACGAGGAAAAAAAGGGGGAAAAAAAGCAAAATAAAGCGAAAAAAATGAAGGGGAAGGAAGAGAGGAGGAGGAAAAATGAGGGAAAATGAAAATTTGGGGAGAAAAGGGAAAAGGAGGCTCCGGAGGGAGAAGTTTTTTGGTGGAAACTCCTCCAAAGTTGCGGCCCTGCCGCCCCGCGCCCCCAGCCCGGCCTTTGCCAGGTCCCAAAACCCCCCAAAATCCCCCAAAATCCCCAATTTTGGGGTCCCCGACTCCCCCAATCCCCCCCGGGGTTGGAAAAGCGAAACAAAGCAGCGAAATCCTCCCGAAATTCCCATTTTTCCCGCACGCTCCGGGGGGATCTGGGAAAGCCAGGGGCAGAAAAAAGCAGCGGAAATTTGGGAATTTTGGGGGGAAAACGCCCGGAATTCCTCGCCAAGGCCCCGGGGTGGGAGCTCCCCCCCAGCCGCCACTTTTTGGGACAAAAATCGGGATTTTTTTCCCTTTTCTGGCGGCTCCGGGCGGGGTTTGGTTGTTTTTTGGGTGTTTTTTCGGGGTTTTTTTTTGGTTTTTTGTGTTTTTTTTCCCGTTTATGGTTTTATTGCTACCATTGATGACTTTGCTTTGTTAGCCAGAGGAAAAAGAGCATAAAATCCGCTGGCATCCGGGCTCCTCTCATAGCCGGGGGGGCCAAATATTCCCCAAAAACCCCCCCGGGGCTTGGCTTTGTCGGCCAAAAATCCTGAAAAAACAAAAAAATCCAAAAAAATCCAAATTAAAAAGCCAGAGCGGGGTGGATTTCCGACGCTTTCCAGGCGAATTTTGGGATTTTTTTGGTTTTTTTCCATAAAACCGAGGTGGTTTAACAACAAACAAGAGGAGGAGGAGGAGGAGGAGGAGGCCGAGGGCTCCCCCGGCAAAAATCGGAATTTTTTGGGGGGGATTTGCAGCGAATCCGCCCCGCGGTGCCGCAGGGCTCAGGTAGGGGCTGATTTTGGGGCGGTTTCGGGGGGATTTGGGTGGGGATGGGCTCGGGGTCCCCTCCCCGCCGGGGAGAATTCCCAAAAAAAACTTCGGGAAACTCCGCGCCGCCGGCCCGGCCCAAATTCGCTTTTTTTTCCGCTTTTTCCCAGCAGTTTTCCTTCCTGGGCGCGTCCAGAAATGCCCCAAAATCCGGAGAAATCTCCCAAAATTGGACGGGAAATCCCAGCCCCCAGCCCGGCGTGGGATTGTTTGTTTGTTTTCCCCTAAGAAATGCTTTTTTTGCCCAAATTTTTGCCCTTTTCCAGGAGTTTGGGATCCCGCGTTATCCATGGAGAAGTCGCCATGTTTATCCCCCCCCTTTTCCCCCCTTTTTTTTTTTATTTTTTCCTCCTTTTAAAAACGAAATTATTTTTTTTCCCTTTTCGCCCTTTTAAACGCGGATACTCAGAGCGGGAGAAAGAGGGGAGAGGAGGAGGAAAAAATAATTTAAGAAAAATTAAAAATAAATAAATTAAAGAAAAAGAAAAGAAAAATATTAAAAAAAAAAAAAAAAAAAAAAGAGGGAGAGTGAGGGTAATTTATGGCTTAATATTCTGTGTTCGCCTGAGATTTATTGCTGGGAATTCGCAGCCGCTTCTTTACGAGATTTTTAAGCGCAGCTTTCTTGGAAAGAATAATAATTATGATAATCGTTGAACAAAAATTATAATAAACCGGAATAATAATAAAAAAAAAAAAAACCAGCATTGAGCGTTTAGCAAAAAAAATATAGTGGTAAAGATAATTTATTTTTTTTTTTTTTTTGGCGAATCTGGGCAAAATAAAGAAGAGGAAGGTGGGGGGAAAAAAAAAAAAAAGGGAGGAAGGTGGGTTGAAAAAATTGAATTTTAGGAATTTTTGGTGCCCGCGAGCCCCCTCCCCGCCGCCCCAAATCCCCTGGGGGGGCTTTTTTTTATTTTTTTGGGGGGTGCCGGACTTACTTTCCATGCCCACTTAGTTTGGAGTAGGGACTGGCGAGCAGAAAAAAGCAATTTTTTCCCCTTTTTGACACGCGGCTCGCCATTGGCCCGCGCCGGGTCAGCTGACTGTGTCATTCTGTCTGTCCTGGAGCAGAGCCTTCCCTATAACAATCCTACACTTCCACTACAAACTGGAGACTCAAATAAATATTAAAAGAAATCGCACGGGCCCAGGTGGCGCCGGGAAAAAAAATAAGGAGAGAGGGAGAGAGTGGAGGGGAGGATTGAAAAAAAATAATAATAAATATATGTAGATGTATGAATTAATTAATTGTGGTGAGGGGGGAGGAGAGAGGGAGGAATAAAGGGGGAATAGGGGGAAAGAGAGGGGAATAGAGAGAGAAATAGAGGAGAAAATAGAGGAAAAGAGAGGAAAAATAGAGGAAAAGAGAGGAGAAAATAGAGGAAAAGAGAGGAAAAAATAGAGAGAAAAATAGAAGGGAAATAGAGGAAAATAGAGGAAAAAATAGAGAGAAAATAGAAGAAAAAATAGAGGAAAATAGAGGGAAAAATAGAGGAAAATAGAGGGAAAAATAGAGAGAAAATATAGGGGAAAATAGAAGGGAAAGAGGTCAAGGGGAAATAGAGAGGAAAAAAAGAGAGGAAATAATAGAGGGGAAATAGAGGAAATAATAAATGATAGAGGAAATAATAGAGGGGAAATAGAGGAAGAAATAGAGGAAGGAAAGAGGCGGAATAAAGGAATTAGAGAGGGAAAAGAGAGGGAGGAAAAAGGGAAAATAGGGGAGTGAGAGAAGGAAAATAGAGGAATCAAGGAGGAAAATAGAGGAGCAAGAGAAGAAAGTGGAGGAATCGAGGAGAAAAAATAGAGGAGCAAACGGAGAAAAAAGGGAAAATAGAGGAGAAAGGGGGAATAGAGGAAGAAAAGGAAAAATAGAGAAAAATTAGGAGAAATAAGGAGAAATAGAGGAAAATAGAGGAGAATAGAGGAGATATAGAGGGAAAAGAAAGGAGAAATAGAGGAGAATAGAGGAGAAATAGAGGAGAATAGAGGAGAATAGAGGAGAAATAGAGGAAAAATAGGAAAAAATAGGAGGAAAAGAGAGAAAAATAGAGAAAAAATAGGGAAAAAATAGAGAAAAATAGGAAAACTAGAGAAAAAATAGAGAAAAATAGAGAAAAATAGAGGAAAAATAGAGGAAAAATAGGAGAAAAAAATAGGAGAAAATAGAGAAAATAGAGGAAAAATAGAGGAAAAATAGAGGAAAAATAGAGAAAAAAATAGAGAAAAAATAGAGAAAAATAGGGAAAAATAGAGAAAAACAGAGAAAAAATAGGGAAAAAATAGGAAAAAAATAGGAAAAATACAGAAAAAAATAGGAAAAAAATACTAAAGAAAAGAAGAAAAGCCCGAGGAGCCCATCCCGAGGCAGCGCAGGGGCAGCCCCGCGGCGGGAGCGCGCCGAGCCCGCGGAGCGGCGCGGAGCGGGATGAATTCGTACTTCACGAACCCGTCGCTGCCGTGCCACCTCGGCGGCGGCCAGGAGGTGCTGCCCAACGTGGCCGCGCTCAACTCCAGCTACGACCCCGTGCGCCATTTCGGCGGCTACGGCGCGGCCGTGGCGCAGAACCGCATTTACTCGTCGCCCTTCTACTCGGCCCAGGAGAACGCGGTGGTTTTCGGCTCGGCCGGCCGCTCGCCCTACGAGTACGGCTCGAACGCTTTCTACCAGGACAAGGAGGCGCTGAGCAGCTGCCGCCAGAGCTCGGTCGGGGGGCACGGCACCCCCGGCTCCATCGCGCAGGATTTCCCCGGCGAGCAGAGCCGGAGCGCGGCTCAGGAGCAGAAATCCGGCATCCAGATCTACCCCTGGATGCAGCGCATGAACTCGCACAGTGGTAAGTTTTTTACGGCTCGTTTGGGGGGGGATAAATTAAATAAACTCCGAGGGGTTTATGGCTTTTTCCGCCCCCCTTCCTCCTCCTCGGCACCGCGGTGGGACGGGGTTTTTATGGCGCCATAAAAACAATAATTCCGCGCGGTTCGCGGAGGGGTTTTTATTCGGGTTGGGCTTGTTAGGATCGGTTTTAATTAAAAGGTTTGGCCCGCCGGTGAAATATCGCTGATCGTAAAGCGGGATTAAATAGGGGAATAAAAATAAAAGCGGCGCGGCCGGCTCTGCTCGGGGAGTGGAGCGGGGAAAGCGAACGCGAGCGGGGTTTGGGGTGAGGAGTGAACTTGGTGGGTCGGAGTTTTAGGGGTTTTGGTGGGGTTTTTTTAGGGGGTTTTAAAGGTTTTAGGGTTTGGGGGTAGCACGAGCTGGGGCCGGGGGGAAGCCGCCCCTTCCTCGCCGTCCCCGGCTCCCCCCAAGCCAGGGAATCCAGGGCGAGTCTGGGCTAAAACCCCGCAAAATCAGGGCTTAAACACGCAAAGCCTGGGCTTAGAGCCTCAAATCCTGGCCTAAACCCCGCAAAATCCCTGAGATCCCGCAAGATCTGGGCTGGAACCCTCAGGATCCGGGAGAAAACCTGTAAAGTCTGGGCTAAAACGCTGCGCAATCTGGGCGTAAACCCTGAAAAATCTGGGCTGAAACCCCACAAAATCTGTGCTCAAACCATCAAAATCCGGCCTAAAAGGCCAAAATGTCTGCGCTAAACCTGCAAAATCTGGCCTGAACACCCACAAAACCTTGCCCAAACCCCTCAAAATCCGGCCTAAAAGGCCAAAATGTCTGCGCTAAACCTGCAAAATCTGGCCTGAACACCCACAAAACCTTGCCCAAACCCCTCAAAATCCGGCCTAAAACCCTGCGGAATCCGGGCAAAACCCCTCCAAACCCGGGCCGAACCCCTGCAAAACCCGGGCCGAACCCCCCAAAAATCCGCGCTGAGCTCCTCAGAATCAAAGCCAAACCCCTCAAAATCTGATCCTAACAGGGCCTAAACCCGGCCTAAACCCCCATCTGCCGCCAGAGCTCGGTCGGGGGGCACGGCACCCCCGGCTCCATCGCGCAGGATTTCCCCGGCGAGCAGAGCCGGAGCGCGGCTCAGGAGCAGAAATCCGGCATCCAGATCTACCCCTGGATGCAGCGCATGAACTCGCACAGTGGTAAGTTTTTTACGGCTCGTTTGGGGGGGGATAAATTAAATAAACTCCGAGGGGTTTATGGCTTTTTCCGCCCCCCTTCCTCCTCCTCGGCACCGCGGTGGGACGGGGTTTTTATGGCGCCATAAAAACAATAATTCCGCGCGGTTCGCGGAGGGGTTTTTATTCGGGTTGGGCTTGTTAGGATCGGTTTTAATTAAAAGGTTTGGCCCGCCGGTGAAATATCGCTGATCGTAAAGCGGGATTAAATAGGGGAATAAAAATAAAAGCGGCGCGGCCGGCTCTGCTCGGGGAGTGGAGCGGGCAAAGCGAACGCGAGCGGGGTTTGGGGTGAGGAGTGAACTTGGTGGGTCGGAGTTTTAGGGGTTTTGGTGGGGTTTTTTTAGGGGGTTTTAAAGGTTTTAGGGTTTGGGGGTAGCACGAGCTGGGGCCGGGGGGAAGCCGCCCCTTCCTCGCCGTCCCCGGCTCCCCCCAAGCCAGGGAATCCAGGGCGAGTCTGGGCTAAAACCCCGCAAAATCAGGGCTTAAACACGCAAAGCCTGGGCTTAGAGCCTCAAATCCTGGCCTAAACCCCGCAAAATCCCTGAGATCCCGCAAGATCTGGGCTGGAACCCTCAGGATCCGGGAGAAAACCTGTAAAGTCTGGGCTAAAACGCTGCGCAATCTGGGCGTAAACCCTGAAAAATCTGGGCTGAAACCCCACAGAATCTGTGCTCTAACCCTCAAAATCCGGCCGAAAAGGCCAAAATGTCTGCGCTAAACCTGCAAAATCTGGCCTGAACACCCACAAAACCTTGCCCAAACCCCTCAAAATCCGGCCTAAAACCCTGCGGAATCCGGGCAAAACCCCTCCAAACCCGGGCCGAACCCCTGCAAAACCCGGGCCGAACCCCCCAAAAATCCGCGCTGAGCTCCTCAGAATCAAAGCCAAACCCCTCAAAATCTGATCCTAACAGGGCCTAAACCCGGCCTAAACCCCCATAAAACCCACCCCTAGACCCCCAAAACCCGGCCTAACCCCCACAAAACCCACCCCAAACCCACCAAAACCCGGCCTAAACCCCCACAAACCCCCCAAAACCCAGCGAGGAGGAGGAGGAGGAGGGGGAGCGGCGGCCGCCGACAGCTTGGCCAAGGAGGAGAAGCGCGATGAGACAGAGGACGAGAAGAAGGAGTGATGGATTTTTTTTTTTTTTTTTGGTCGCCAATCCCCCCCTTTTCCCTCCCCTCTCATCCCTTTTCAGCCCCTTTTTGTCCTTCCTGGTGTTTATCGCTGGAGAAAAAAAAAAAAAAATTAAAAATTATGTTGAAAAAGTGTTGGCGGGGAGGGGGGAAATTATAAATAAATGGAATAAAAGGGCGAGGCGGGGTGAGAGTGGAGTGAGGGAGAGAAATGAAAAAGAGGGGGGAAAATTAAAAATAAATAAATAAAAGGGCGAGGCGGGGTGAGAGTGGAAAACGAAAAAAAGGGGAAAATTACAAATAAATTAAATGAAAGGGTGAGAGTGGAGTGAGGGAGAGAAACGAAAAAGAGGGGAAATGGGGAAAATTCAAAATAAATAAATGAAAGGGCGAGGCGGGGTGAAAAATGAAAAAGTGGGAGGGAAAAGCGGAGGAGCGAAAAAGTGAAATTGAAGCGGAGGAGTGAAGGTGGAGAAGCGAAAATGGGGAATTAAAATTGGGGAAAAAAAAAAGTGAGGGGGCGAAAAAGTTCGGGAATTAAAAAGAGGAGGAACGAAAAAGTGGAAAAAACGGAAAAGCGGAAAAATGAAAAAAAAAAAATTAAAAAGTGGAGGAGTGAATGCGGAGGAATGAATGCGAAGAATTTAATTAATTAATGCGGAGGAATGAATGAGTGCATGAATGAGGAATTAATTAATTAATTAATTAATGAGAGAGCTCCTCCAATCCCCCCCAAAATCTCCCCCCTCGCCCCCTCATCCCGGCCGCACCCCCACCCCAAAACCCGGGAAAATCGGGCAAAAATTGGGGCAAAAGCGGGCGGAATTGGGGGCGACCCCGCCCCCCGCTTGTGCCCCTCCAAACCTCAGCGGAAAAAATCAGATTTTCCTGGCGGAAATGCCCCAAAAAAGCGCTTTTTCGGCCCAAAATCGCCTTTTTTCCTGCCGGTATTGAAGCAGCTGCCTGGGCTCATCACCGCATCCACAAACTGTGACGGTTTCTGTGTGAATATTTTTCTCTGTGTTCGTGGTACCTGTATTTATATTTATGTTTAGCGCTGTAATGTTCGAAAAAATAAAGGGAAAAAATGATTAAAAAACTAAAAAAAAAAAAGCTAAAAAAAAAAAAAAAAGTGAATGGAGTTCATAGAGGTAGAGAGAGAAATGAAAAATGAAGACTAAAAATTAAAAATTAAAAAAAAAAAAGAGGAGAAAAATAACAAAAAAAAAAAAAAAAGTGAATGGAGTTCATAGAGGTAGAGAGAGAAATGAAAAATGAAGAATAAAAATTAAAAATTAAAAAAAAAAGAGGAGAAAAAGGTTTAAAAAATAAATAAAATAGACAAATCTTGTGTTACACCCTCTCATGTATAAAACCCCCGGGTCCGGACCGGACTTTCTGTCGAGTATTTAATGAAATAAAATCGGAATATTATTTTTGAAAGTTGCCCTGAGCTTCAGTGGGAACCTCGTGCTGGAAAATTCTTTTTTTTATTTCGTGTTTCCTCCCCAAAAATCGCCTCTCCCCCCTCCCCGGTCTCGTCTTTTCCAAAAAAAATGGGAAAAAAATAAAGAGGAGGGGAAAATAAGGACAAAAAGGGGGGGAAAAGGAAATTTTTGGCTTTGTCTCCTTGGGTGAGTCTCGTGTAATTGTTCGGGGCCGCGGGAATTTCCGTGATTAAAAATAGAAATGTGGATTTCCAAAGGTCCCGGATTCCTTATTTCCCCTCCTTTTCAGTTTTTTGGTTCTTTTCCTCCCCCGGGGGTGAAAAGTTCGGCTTCTCTTTTATTATTTATGATTTATTGCTGATTTATTGCTGATTTATCGGTGATGGATGTGGGGTTTATTAATTAATTAATGATTTTTTTTTTAAGGTTTATTTTGCGCCCGGAGATTTCCCCCACCCCTTTTCCCTCGATTTCATCCCAAAAAAAAACCTCTCCAGGGAACGGGGGAGGGGCAAAATGGCATTTTTTACCTTTTTTTTTAAGCATTTTTTAGCGTTTTTTGTCCAGAGGAGATCGGAAATTGTGGATTTAACAGCGGGAAATGAAACGCGGGGAGAAATAATGGATAAAAATCTGATTTTTTCCGCCTTTTTTGGGAGATTTTCTGGGAATTCCGGGGGTCACGGAGTGAGAAATCCCTGGGAAAAATAAATAAATAAATAAATAAATAAATAAATAAATAAATAAATAAATAAGATTTATCTCTTAAAGGAAACAGCAAGGGAAAAAAGGCACAAAAAGAGGAAATAATCATTAAAAAAAGAGGAAATTGTTGGTTTTTAAAGGAAATAATCGTAAAAATGGGAATAATGGTTTAAAAAGGGAAATAATCGTAAAAGAAGGGGAAATGATCATTAAAAAAAGGGGAATAATCGTAAAACAAAGGAAAATAATCGTAAAAAAGGGGAATAATCCTAATAAAAAGGAGCCCGAGGAGGTTTTTTTTCCCCCCTCCCATCCTTTGCTTCTCTCCAGGATGGAATTTATGCAAAATAAACTGACAAAAAACACCAAAAAACCCCCAAAAATGAGGAAAAAGCCAAAAAAGCGGCCCGGGGGGGCCCGGAAATTCCGATTTTTCCAGGATTTTCTCCCCCCCGCTCCTTTGGGGAAGATCCGGCAGCAATAAATTATGGAAAAAGAGAGGGGAAAAAAAAAAAGGATAAAAAAACAGAGGAAAGGCGAGAAGAAATAAATAAATAAAAATTAAAAATAAAATCCGAGGAATGTAAACTTTGGAGCGCTGGAGGAGGAGCGGCCCAAAAATATCCCGGAATGGCCAGGGGGGAAAAAAAAAATGAGGTTTTATTTAATTTTTTTGAATTTTTGGGTGCTTTTTTTTTTAGGGAGGAAAAGGTTGGGAAGAGGGAGTGGCAGGAAAGAGGGAAAATGGGGAAAAAAGGAGGAAAAGTGGGGAAAAATGAGGAAAAAGGGGAGAAAAAGAGAAATAAAATGGGGGAAAGGGATTAAAGGGAAGGAAAAGGAGGGGAAAGGGGAAAGAAATTAAAATAAAGGAAAAGAAAGAAGAAAAAGGAAAGTTTTTAAAAATGGGAAGAAAAGGGGAAAGGGAAGAAAAAGGAAATAAATGGGAAAAAAGAAAAACCTTTGAAAATAAAAGAAAAAAAAAAAGGGGGGGGAAATACAGAATTTTAATTTAAATTATTTCGCTTTTTAAAGCAACCCCGCGCAGAGGCGCGCAAGGAACGCGCCCTGAAATGAAGGGCAAAAATCAGAAATAATTTAAAAATTGATAAATGACTCGGAAAAGGGGAGAAAAAAGGAGAAAAAAGGAGAAATCAGCGCAAAAGCAGAAAGGCGCGGTGCCGCCGAGCAGCGCTAGGTGCCGCTGCCGCCCCGCCCCGCAAAAAAACCCAAAAAAATAAAAAACCAATGAAACCCCCAGGCTGGGGTCAGGGATTTGAGGAGCGGCCGCCGCCCCCTGCACGTGACGCCCCCGGAAAAAATAAAAATCCCAGATTTGGGAAGGGAGGGGGGCGGAAAACCGCGGGAATCTGCGCCGGGAATTTCCGCGGCTCGGGAGCGACCCCCGGCCCCTTCTCCGCGGTTTTGTTTCCATTTTTCAGCTTTTATTTGATTTTTTTTCTATTTTTAAAAAATATTTTTTTAAATTTTGAATAATTTATTGTACGCTTTTGCTGTTTTAATTTTTAAAATAATTTATTTTGGATTTTTTAAAAATCTATTTTAAAGGTTTTTAGTCCCCCACTCCGGGTGAAGGCGGAAATTTAAAGAGTCAAGAATCGGCCCGGAATTCCAGAGGTTTTGGGGAAAAATGAGAGGGGAAGGAAAAGGGAGGAAAAGGAGATGAAAAAGGGGGGAATGGGGTAAAAAAGGGGGAAAAAAGGGGAAAATGGGGAAAAAAGGGAGAGGAAAGAGCGGGAAAGGAGAGGGAAAAGAGGATTGGAAAGAAGGGAAAAAGAGGTAAAAAGAGAGAAAAAAGGAGATTAAAATAGACGGGAAAAGAGCATAAAAATGGGGGAAAAGTGATGAAAAAGAAGGAAAATTAAAGAGATTAAAAAGGGAGGAAAAAGGGAGGGAAAAAGGAGCTGGAAATGAAGGAAGGAGGGGACAAAGTAGAAAGAAAAGTGAGATAAAAGAGAGGGAAAACGGAGATAAAAGAAGGGAAAAGAGATAAAAAGAGAAAAAATGGAGATAAAAAGGAGGAAAAACTTGGATAAAAAAAGAAAAAAGGGATAAAAAAGGGAGGAAAAACGGAGATAAAGGGAGGAAAAAGAGATAAAAATAGGAAAAATGGAGATAAAAAGGAGGAAAAACTTGGATAAAAGAGAAAAAAAGGATAAAAAAGGGAGGAAAAAGGTAAAAAACGGAGGAAAAAGAGATAAAGGAGGGAATTCCCTCCCTCGGGTTATTTTTGTTGAAATTGGGGATTTTCCACCCCTGCCCCTCCCCCTCCCTGGGCTCCTCCGTCTATTCCCCCCTCTTTTTTCTATTTTTTTTCCTTTTTCCCCTTTTCCCCATTTCTTCCCCAATTTCTCCCCCCTTTTTTTTCCCCCTTTTCCCATTTCTTCCCCAATTTCTCCCCCTTTTTTTTCCCCCTTTCCCCATTTCTTCCCCACTTTCCTTCCCCTTTCCCCCTTTTTTTCCCCCCTTTTTTCTCCCTTTTTCCCCCTTTTTCCACGCGTTTTTACAGGCCAAACGGGGCGAACCACAACAATCATAAAAAAGGGAGAAACACCAAAAAAAAAAAACCCCAACCGCGAGGTCGTAAATTTTACGAGCGAGCATCAATTGCTCGTAAAAACGTCCCCGAAAAGGCTCCGGGGCTGTAAAATCCCAATTTATGGCGCCGGAATTGGATCGCGGCAACAAAACGCCGAGAAAAGGCGAAATTCCCTTTTTTTTCTAAAGGGGAATTCGGGTTAAAAACAGCTCGGAACGCTCGGGGGGGAATAAAAACTAGGGTGGGGTTTTTTTGGGAGGGAAAAGGGAGAATTAGGGGGGAAATGTGATTTTTTGGGGGGGAAAGGGAAGAAAAGGGGAGAATTAGGGGGAAAAATTGGATTTTTTTGGGTGGGGAAGTGAAAGAATAAGCGGGAATGAGGGGAAAAATCGGATTTTTGAGGGTTTTTTTTGGGGGGGAAAGGAAGGGAAAGGGGGAAATGAGGAAAAAATCGGATTTTAGAGTTTTTTTATGGGGGGGAAAAGGAAGGGAAAGGGGGAAATGAGGAAAAAAATCGGATTTTTGAAGTTTTTTTTTTTTAGGGGGAAAAGGAAGGGAAAGGGGGAAATGAGGGGAAAAATCGGATTTTTTTCCCTAGTTTTCCCAGGGAAATTGGGATTTCCGTGGCTCGTCTGCGTCTCGCGACCCGCGGTTTTTTGGGGAGGAATTTGGGAAATTTGGGGATGGAGAATTCCCGGCGCCTCCTCGCCCTAAAAACCCCCCGGGGGGGAAAAAAAAATCTCTGTAAAACGCGAATTTGTAACGGCTTTTTTTGGGGAAAAATACCAAAAAAAAAAAACCCCAACCGCGAGGTCGTAAATTTTACGAGCGAGCATCAATTGCTCGTAAAAACGTCCCCGAAAAGGCTCCGGGGCTGTAAAATCCCAATTTATGGCGCCGGAATTGGATCGCGGCAACAAAACGCCGAGAAAAGGCGAAATTCCCTTTTTTCCTAAAGGGGAATTCGGCTTAAAAACAGCTCGGAACGCTGGGGGGAAAATAAAAACAAAGGGGGGGTTTTTTTTGGGGGAAAAAAGGGAGAATTAGGGGGAAAATGTGATTTTTTGGGGGGGAAAGGGAAGAAAAGGGGAGAATTGGGGGCAAACTTGGATTTTTTTTGGGTGGGGAAGTGAAAGAATAAGCGGGAATGAGGGAAAAAATCGGATTTTTGAGTTTTTTTTTTGGGGGGAAAAGGAAGGGAAAAGGGAAAATGAGGGGAAAAATCGGATTTTTGAGGTTTTTTTTGGGGGGAAAAGGAAGTGAAAGGGGGAAATGAGGAAAAAAATCGGATTTTTGAGGGGTTTTTTTTGGGGGGAAAGGAAGGGAAAGGGGGAAATGAGGGGAAAAATCGGAATTTTGAGGGTTTTTTTGGGGGGGGAAAGGAAGGGAAAGGGGGAAATGAGGAAAAAATCGGATTTTAGAGTTTTTTTATGGGGGGGAAAAGGAAGGGAAAGGGGGAAATGAGGGGAAAAATCGGAATTTTGAGGGTTTTTTTGGGGGGGGAAAGGAAGGGAAAGGGGGAAATGAGGAAAAAATCGGATTTTAGAGTTTTTTTATGGGGGGGAAAAGGAAGGGAAAGGGGGAAATGAGGGGAAAAATCGGATTTTTTTCCCTAGTTTTCCCAGGGAAATTGGGATTTCCGTGGCTCGTCTGCGTCTCGCGACCCGCGGTTTTTTGGGGAGGAATTTGGGAAATTTGGGGATGGAGAATTCCCGGCTCCTCCTCGCCCTAAAAACCCCCCGGGGGGGAAAAAAAAATCTCTGTAAAACGCGAATTTGTAACGGCTTTTTTTGGGGAAAAATACCAATAAAAATCAATTTCAACCTCCGGGTGTTTCCGTTTGTTTTTTGCTTTTCCCTTCGTTGTTCCCGTTTGATTTTTGTGACCGCTTTTAATTAAAAACCCAATAAAAATCGATTTAAACCCCCGGATTTTCCTTGGCTTTCTTATTCACGGTTTAATTTTATGACCTCTTATTTAAAAACGCTGATTAAAAAATCGCTTTACACCTCCTGAATTCTTATTTTCCTCGCTTTATTTCCGATTTTTTAACATTTAAAAATATTTGTTAGGTTTTAAAATTTTTAAGCATTTTTAACATTTAAAAAATGCTTGAAATTTAAAATATTTTAAGGTATTTTTTAAGTTTAGTTACATTTTTGTACTTTTCTTTACATTTTTTACATTTAAAAATATTATTCTCAATGATTTTTCATTATTTTTCACGATTTTTTATTTTTCTATTATTTTCCCATTATTTTTCCACCAGTTTTTAAAATTTTCATTAATTTTTATCACCTGCGATTATTTGACATTTTTCAGAAAAAATGTTGTTATTATTTTTATGTTTTTTAATTATTTGGATTGTTTCTGATTATTTTTAATGAGGATTTTTGTTGTTATCGCGGGTTTTAATTCAAATTTTCGCGCCTCTCTCAAAGGAAATCCCTGATTAAAATTGATTTTAAAAATCCCAGAAAAAATTCCAGAAAAAAATCCGGGAAAAATTCCAGGGAAAATTCCAGAAAATTCCGCCTCTCGCTCCCCGTGCATGGTTTGGGGGGAAAAACAGCAAAAAACCAAAATATTGGGGAAAATTGTCTAAAACTCAAAATAAATCAGGAATAAACAGCGAAGAAACAGAAATATTGGAGAAAATCGTCTCAGAAAACCAAAAATTGGGGAAAAAATGCCTCAAAACCCAAAATATTTGGGGGGAAAGTCCTCAAAAAACAAACAAAAAAAAAGCCTCAGAAACCAAAACATTGGGAAAAAACTCTTGAAAAACCAAAATATGGAGGAAAAAAAAAGGTGGAAAATCATTGGATTCCTCGGGGAAAAGATGAAAAATTGGGGAAAAAGGGAAAAAAGTGGAAAAAATGGAAATTTGGGAGAATCAGCAGCTCCGCCCTCGCCGCCTCCGCCCCAAAAAGGACAAAATTGGGGTTTGGGAGCGCCAAAATTGGAATTAATTAATGATGTTAGTAATTATTAATTAATATCTGCCGCTCGAAGGATGGGGGAGGGGCGGACTCGGCGTTTTTGGGGAATTTTCCCCAAATTCCGCACGGGGGGAGGGGAAAAAATGGAATTTGGGGTTTTTGAGGATTTCGTCGTCGCGTCCTTTGCCCGGATTTGCTGAAAACGCGGAAAATTCTCCATTAAAAGCAGCAAAAACCCGAATTTGTTGGATTTTTAATTGAAATTTAGTGCTGGGTTAAAAAAAAAAAAAAATTTTGGTTTTGCTTCCTTGGTTTTGGGGCCAAATGTTGGATTTTGGTGCTGTGGAATAAAGAGGGAACTGCCCCGAAATTCTCCGAGGTTTGGGTGAAATTTGGATTTTTTTGGGGGCGTTCTGGGGGTTGTTAATTTAAATAAAAATGGATTTGGGGGGATTTAAGTCGGAGCGTCCCTGAAAAGGTGGGAAAATGGTGAAAAATGGGGGAAAATGGGGGGAAATGCTGAAAACTGGTGGGGAAATGATGGAAAAAAGGCGAAAAATGGTGAAAATGGTGAAAAATTGGTGAAAAAAGTGGAGAAAAGGCGGGAAAATGGTGGGAAAAATGGGAAAAAATGGTGAAAAATCGGTGAAAAAGTCAAAAATTATGAAAAATGGTGGGAAAATGGAGACCCGGTAAAAAATGGGGAAGAACGGCGGAGAAAAGGGGGAAAAAGGGAGAAAAAAGGTGAAGAAAAGGTGGGAAAATGGCGAAAAACACGTGGGAAAACTGGAGAAATTGTGAAAAATGTGGGAAAAGAGTGAAAATAGCGGGAAAAATTTGGGAAAATGGTGGGAAAAGAATGAAAATAGTGTGAAAATTTTGGGAAAATGGTGGGAAAAGAGCGAAAATTGTGGGAAAAATTTGGGAAAATGGTGGGAAAAGAGCGAAAATAGTGGGAAAATTTTGGGAAAATGGTGGGAAAAGAGCGAAAAAAAGGCGAGAAAATGGTGGGAAATGATTTTCCCCGTTTTTCCCATTTTTTTCCCGTTTTTTCCCCCGTTTGTTTTTCCCCGGCGGCCCCAAAAGCCCCAATAAAAAACCCATAAAATTTTATGGGATTTCCTTTGACCCGCGGGGGGAAACGAGGCCGCGATTTCCGGAGGGGACAAAAGTTCCTCCTCCTCCTCCTCCTCCTCTTTCATCTCATTTGCCAAAAAAATCCCCTTTTATCCCATTAAAAAAAAAAAATCCCCTTTTATCCCATTATTTCCCAAAAAACCCCAAAATTTCCCCAAAACTTCATCTTTTATCCCATTTTCACCCCAAAATTCCTCTTTTATCCCATTTTTTCCCCTCCCAAAAAATCCCATTTCCCCCTAAAATATCCTCCATTATCCCATTTTCCCAAAAAATCCTCTTTTATCCCATTTTCTTCCCCAAATTCCTCTTTTATTCTCTTTTATCCCCAAAAAATCAGCTCGAAATCCCACATTTTGCATTCTCACCCCCAAAAATCCCCTTTAAACCCAAAATTTTGGGGTTTTTATCCCCAAAAATCCCCTTTAAACCCCAAATTTTTTGGGTTTTTATCCCCAAAAACCCCCTTTAACCCCCAAATTTTGGTTTTTTTTTTTTTTTTTTTTCCCGAAAATCCCCTTTAAAACCCAAATTTTGTGGGTTTTTTTGCCCCAAAATCCCGTTTAAACCCCAAAATTTGCCTTTTCACCCCGATTTTGGCAATTTCCCGGGGGTCTGGGGATTCTGGACCTTTTAAAGGGAGTTTTTGGGTTTTTTTTCCCCTTTTTTCCTCAATTCCACCCAAAACTCGGGAAAACCAGGAGCGCACTTACCTCAGCCGCAGCAGCAGAAACTTTTCCAAAATCGGCCCCAAAACTTCCGTTTTTCTCCCATTTTTTCATTCATATATTTATAAATCCAGCGCGATTTTTGCCTTCAAAACCCTCCCCAAAAAAAACCCCAAAATTTTTTAAAAATCCGAAAACCAGCGATTTTTACCTTCAATACCCTCCAAAGCAATTTTAAATATTGAAAATATTGCAATTTTTACCTTGAAACTCTTAAAAAACCCCTAAAGTTAAAAAAAAAAATATCAGAACAAACCGCGATTTTTGTCTTCAAAACCTTAAAAAATACCTAAAAAAATTTTAAAAATCCTAATAAACCGTGATTTTTGTCTTCAAAACCTTTAAAAAAATCTTAAAAAATCTTTAAAAAATCAGAACAAATCGCGATTTTCACCTTCAAAACCTTAAAAATACCTAAAAAATTTAAAAATATCGGAACTAAACCGCGATTTTTGTCTTCAAAACATTAAAAATCCCCTAAAAATCTTTCAAAACTCCGAACAAACCGCGATTTTCACCCTCAAGACCCTCCCAACCCCCCCAAGTTAACCCCATTTTTTCCCAAACCAAGCCCCGGCCCCGCTCCGGCGCCTCCCCGGGGGCGTTTTTGGGGCCCTTTGGGTTTTTTTGGGGCCGTTTTTTTTCCGCGCCCGCGGGCTCTGAGTGGCCCCGGGCGAGCACGTGGGGCGGGGGGCTTCGGGCTCGGCTCGGCTCGGCTCGGCTCGGCTCGGCTCAGCTCGGCTCAGCCCGGCCCGGCTCGGCTCAGCCCGGCTCGGCTCGGCCCGGCTCGGCTCAGCCCGGCTCGGCTCAGCTCAGCTCGGCTCGGCTCGGCTCGGCTCAGCCCGGCTCGGCCCGGCTCAGCCCGGCTCGGCTCGGCTCGGCTCGGCTCGGCTCGGCCCGGCTCAGCCCGGCTCGGCCCCGCTCCGCCC
>NW_024499307.1:380019-411533 GCF_017590055.1 Onychostruthus taczanowskii
TGCAGTTCTCAAAGAGGAGCAGAAATGGTGCAGATGGGGTTTGGTTTTGCTTTCCCTGCTTTTGCTCTGACAGCACAGAGGGGCTCATGGTTTCTTGCTGCACCCGTTTTTAGGTTGGTTCTGCAGCCTTCCCTCCGTGGGACCCCCAGGATGTCCCGAGGTCTGGGCTGGGGGTTCTCTCCTGCCCCTTCCCCAGAGGCACCCACAGCACTGCTCCTGCTGCTTTCATCTGGAGGAGCTCGGTGCCTTTTGGGAGCTTCCCTTCTCCTGCAGAGTAATTAATAATTGAATTCCTATACTCCCATATACAGGAGCTGTTCCTGGAGCCTGTGGTAAAACGTTCTGCCTGACTTCTTCAGCTCAGCCTTGGAGGGGGAAATGTTCCCCACAATAACGTTGAAGTTGGAATTAAAATTGTGCCCATCACCTTTGGTTTATTCCTGCCTGAAAATGGACTTTGGGCCTGATTTGCTGCTCACTGCAGCAGCAGGAGGGTGACACAAACTGGAGGGAACACTGTTCAGCCAGGCCTATTAATTTGGATATTTGCTGCTTTCTTTGAAGTCTGAAGAATATTTGGTCCACAACATTTCATAACATTTCATAATCATAACATTTGCTCTGCAGGTTCTTTGCTGCTTCAGATTTGGGTTCAAATTCTAATTGCAGTGGAATCTCTTTAGGAGGTAACTCAGCCTGTGCTTTGGTGAAGGACAGCACGCTCCCAGTGTATAAATTCAGACACGTTTGGGGTGAGCAGTTACATTTGGCTCCACATCTGGATTTTCTGTGCACAGCTGATGTTTAATACCCAGCTGAGCGGCTGTTCCAGCACAGGGAAGCATCCTTGTTCTTGGAAATTCTATTGAGATTTGAAAACCTTTACTGTTTTCGTGTTTGGACACTGTTACATTGCTCTTGGGTTTTTCCAGGTGCGTTTTGCTTGGGCTCCTCTCCCAGATCTCTTCACTGCTGCAGGTTTTCCTCCTGCTGTGCGTGTGCACAGCCCTGCTTCTGGAACCTGCTGTGGCTTATCAGTGTTTGTGTGCAGCATTTCAATCCCAGATCCCCTCCCCTGGCATCCATTCCTGCTGCATTGCTCATTTGGTTACAGAGCTGAAACCACTTAAAAGCATTTTCCTTGTCAGGGCTTGAAATCCTGATAAGTTCTGTAATCAATGAGAGGGAGTGAATAATGAAAAGGATCCTGCCTGGAACTTCACCAGCTGGAAAGTCACTTTTTCTGCTCACTTATTTGCAGGATTTCAAGGCTTCCAGAGGAGCTGAGATGTGAAACTGGGGATTTTTGGGGGGGGTCTGTGACTCCTGGAGGGTCTCGTGGTGATTTTGGGGTCCCTGGATGGTTTGGGGGTCTCTGGGGGATTTTGGGGGGTCCCTGTGTGATTTTGGGGTCTCCGTTTTTGGGGGTCTCTGGGGGATTTTGGGGGGGTCTCTCTGTGTTTTGGGGGCGGGGTCTTTGAGGTTTTTTGGGGGGTCAGTGACTCCTGGGGGGTCCCTGTGTGATTTTGGGGTCCCGGGGAGGTTTTGGGGTCCCTCTGAGCTCTGGGGGGGTCTCCGGGGGGGTCCCCGCCTGTTTTGGGCTTTCACAGGGAAAAATGCGGATTTTTTTTAGGGGTAAATGTGGATTTTGGTGGATTTTGGTTCCGTTAAATATCGATAAAAGTGGAGAAATGTGGATTTTGTGTGGGTGAATATTGGGAAATTTGGGTGAATATTGGGAAATTTGGGTGAATATTGGGAAATTTGGGTAAATATTGGGAAATTTGGGTGAATATTGGGAAATTTGGGTGAATATTGGGAAATTTGGGTGAATATTAGTAAATTTGGGTGAATATTGGGAAATTTGGGTAAATATTGGGAAATTTGGGTGAATCTTGGGAAATTTGGGTGAATCTTGGGAAATTTGGGTGAATATTGGGAAATTTGGGTGAATATTGGGAAATTTGGGTGAATTTGGGGAAATTTGGGTGAATATTGGGAAATTTGGGTGAATATTGGGAAATTTGGGTGAATATTGGTAAATTTTGGTAAATATTGGTAAATTTGGGTGAATTTGGGGAAATATGGATTTTTACTTGGGTAAATATTGATAAGTATGGATAAATATGGATAAATATTGAGAAATATGGATAAATAATATTGATAACTATGGATAAATATTGATAAATATGGATAAATATTGATAAGTATGGATAAATATTGATAAGTATGGATAAATAATATTGAGAAATATGGATAAATATTGAGAAATATGGATAAATATTGATAAGTATGGATAAATAATATTGATAAATATGGATAAATATTGACAAGTATGGATAAATAAGGATGTTTATGGATTAAAAAAAAAAAAAATTCCCCAAAACTTCATAAAACCCAAAAAACCCCTCCAGAAAACCCCAACCCCCTCCAAAGTGAAAATGAAAGTAAAAATTAAAAATTAAAAATAAAAATCAAAATCAATAAAAAATAGAAATAAAAATAAAAATAAAAATAAAATCAATCACCATTAAAAGCTTCTCCTCGCCCTAAATCTTGATTTTCCCCACCCTAATGAGTTGCCATTAACCCCATAATTATTACCCGTAATTAATTAATATCGCAGCCAGGATTAATTATCGGAGGAGGGGGGGAGGAACCCAAAATCCGGGGAGGGGGAAAAAGATTTTAAAGGGAATTTTGGGGAGTTTTAAAGAGAATTTTGGGTTTTTAAAGGGGATTTTGGGGTTTTTAAAGGGGATTTTGGGGTTTTTAAAGGGGATTTTTGGTTTTTTTAAAGGGGATTTTTGGGGTTTTAAGGGGGATTTTGGGTTTTTAAAGGGGATTTTGGGGTTTTTAAAGGGGATTTTTGGTTTTTTTAAAGGGGATTTTTGGGGTTTTAAGGGGATTTTGGGGTTTTTCCAAGGGGATTTTGGGGTTTTTCAGGGGGATTTTGGGGTTTTTCCAAGGGGATTTTGGGGTTTTTAAAGGGGAATTTGGGTTTTTTTCAGGGGGATTTTGGGGTTTTTCAGGGGGATTTGGGGTTTTTCCATAAGGGATTTTTGGTTTTTAAAGGGGATTTTTTTGGGTTTTAAGGGGGATTTGGGGTTTTTCAGGGGGATTTTGGCGTTTTTAAAGGGGATTTTGGGGCTTTTCAGGGGGATTTTGGGATTTTAGGGTTGATCCGCGGGACCACCGATCCCAAATCCCGGCGGATCCCGGGGGGGGGTGGGATTGGGAAGGCGAAAAAAATCGGAATTTTCCGCCTGGTTTTGGGGTTTTTGTGCTTCTCAAGGGGCGCTGCGAGCCGGGATTGGCCCCAAAACGCGGAGAAAAATGAGATTTTCCCCCAATTTCCCCCATTTTGGGGCCGGGCCCAGAGGGTTCCGCACCCCCCCCGCCAAAATTCCCCTAAAAATTCCATTTTAGGCCCAAAAAAAACCCTTGAATTTTCACCTCTTGACCCTACAGAGAATTTCCCCTTTTTTTTCCCCACCCCAAATCTTTCAAAATTTGGGATTTTTACGCCCAGGATTGGACCCGACACCGCTGGGGGGGGGAATGATGTTAATTATTATTTATTAATGATTAATTTAAATTTTTAATGATTAATTTTAATTATTGATCACCCCCGGAGGTTGAAATTTCATTCCAGGAGGGTTTTTTTGGGTTTTTTGGTTTTTTTTTTGTTTTTCTTTTTTTTCTCCAGCCACTCAAGGGTTAAAACATTCCCGGGTTCCTTCAAAGGCTCCAGGGTTTTTCTTTTCCCAAAATTCGCTTTTTTTGCCCCAAATAAAGCAAATGTTTTCTTTCCGCCTTCAGCCCGGGTCAGGCGGGGTCGGCTTTGTGTGGGAGATTCGAGGAGAAATCCCCGGATTTGGGGAAAAAAATGGGATTTTAAATCATTCAACAAAACCCCAAAAACCCACAGGAATTTAAAAAAAAAGCTTTAAAATAAATTTGGTTTAAAGATTAAAGCGGGGTTTAAAGCGAAAAGAAATGGGGTTAAAAGCTAAAGAAATGGGGTTTAAAGGTAAAAAAATTGATTTATGGGGGGAAAAATCCACACTAAGGGCGTGGAAAAATCCAATAAATAAAATCCCAATAAATAAATAAATCCCGATTAATAAAATCCCAATAAAGAAACGATAAAATCCCAATAAATAAATAAACCCAATTAATAAAACCCCAATAAAGAAACGATAAAATCCCAATAAATAGATAAAATCCCAATAAATAAACCCCCAGATTGGTTTGATTTCAAAGAGAGATTTTCCGCCCAAAAAAGAAAGAAAAATGGGGGGGGGGAAAAGGGGGGAAATGGGGGAAGACCCCCCAAAAAAAGAAGGAAAAATAAGGAAAAAAGGGAAATAATAAGGGAAATAATCAAGAAAAATAAGGAAAAATAGGAAAAATAAATAGGAAAATAGGGAAAAATAGGGAAAAAATGGGGAAAATAGGGGAAAAATAGGGAAAAAATAGGGAAAAAATAGGGAAAAATAGGGAAAAAATAGGGAAAAAATAGGGTTTGATTTGAAAGAGAGATTTTCCGCCCAAAAAAAGAAAGAAAAATGGGGGGGGGGAAAAGGGGGAAAATGGGGGAAAACCCCCCAAAAAAGAAGGAAAAATAAGGAAAAAAGGGAAATAATAAGGGGAATAATCAAGAAAAATAAGGAAAAATAGGAAAAATAAATAGGAAAATAGGGAAAAATAGGGGAAAAAATGGGGAAAATAGGGGAAAAATAGGGAAAAAACAGGGAAAAAATAGAGAATAAAGGGGGGGAAAGGAACTAAATACGAGAAAAAAGCAAAATAAAGAGGAAGGAAAATAAGATTTTTTTTTAAAGACGAGGGAAAGGGGGAGGGGAAGAAAAAGCAGGGAAAGAATCCTGCGGAGGAAAAAAAAACCACCAAAAAAATCAATAATTAAAACCCCGCGCCCCTCCCCGCCCCGAGTTTGACCTTTCCACAAAACCAAAAAAAACCGCGCTGAAAAATCAATTTATTCCCATTTTTCCGCCAAAAAAACGCCAAAAATCCCGCAAAAAAAACCCAAAAAAATCAAAATAAAATCAAATAAAGGGAAAATGGCGAATTAATTTTTTTTCGCGGGTTTTTTCGGGGTTTTTTTTGTTTTTTTGGCGGTTTTGGGGCCGCTCGTACAATCAAATAAAGGGGAAATGGCGAATTAATTTTTTTTCTCGGGTTTTTTCGGTTTTTTTTGGTTTTTTTGGCGGTTTTGGGGCCGCTCGGGAGGGATTTCCATGCGCGGCCCATCAATAACCCCTGGCAGTGACCGCGGGGTGAATCTCGGGCCACGCCGGCGCTTCCATTGAAATTCCCATTTTTTTTTCACCCCCGGGAGAGGCAAAATCGGGCAAAAAGCGGGGGGAGGGGGGGACACGCGGGCTGCGCAGAAATCCCATTTTTTGGGGGGTTTTTGGGGGGCGTTTGGGGGGGTTTCAGCCGTTTTTTGGCGTTTTAAAGCGATTTTTTTGGTGGTTTTTGGGTGGTTTTATTGGGTTTTTAAAGTGGTGTTTAATGGGTTTTTTTTAAGGGATTTTTAATGGGTTTTTTGGCTTTTTTTTCTGATTTTTAGGGGGTTTTAGGGATTTTTTAAGCGATTTTTAAAGTGTTTTAGGGGTTTTTAAAGTGGGTTTTTGGGGTGGTTTTTAGGGGTTTTTAGATGGTTTTTGGGTGGTTTTTGGGTGGTTTTATTGGGTTTTTAAAGTGGTGTTTAAGGGGTTTTTTTTGAAAGGGATTTTTAGTGGGATTTTTGGCGAGTTTTTGTGATTTTTAGGGAGTTTTTAAAGCGATTTTTAAAGTGTTTTAGGGGTTTTTAAAGCGGGTTTTAGTGTTTTTTTAAAGTGGGGTTTGGGGTGGTTTTTGGGTGGATTTTATTGGGTTTTTAAAGTGGTGTTTAAGGGTTTTTTTTGAAAGGGATTTTTAGTGGGTTTTTGGAGGGTTTTTGTGATTTTTTAGGGGGTTTTAGGGATTTTTTTAAAGTGTTTTTTAAAGTGTTTTAGGGGTTTTTAAAGCGGGTTTTAGTGTTTTTTTAAAGTGGGGTTTTAGGGGTTTTTGGGTGGTTTTTAGGTGTTTTTTAGGTGGATTTTAGGGGTTTTTGGGTAGTTTTTAGGTAGTTTTTAGGTGGTTTTTAGGTGGTTTTTAACGGTGTTCTAGGTATTTTTTTTAAAAGGGATTTTTTATTATTTTTAGTGCGGGTTTTGGTGGGGTTTAGGCTTTTTAAAGCGGTTTTTAAGTTATTTTTAAGTGATTTTAGTGTTTTCTTTCGTGGCATTTTACGGGTTTTTTTAAAGTGATTTTTACTGGGTTTTTTGTGAATTTTTTGGTGGTTGTTTGTTTATTTTTAGATTTTTACCGGTTTCTTTAGGGGTGTTTTAGGCATTTTTAAAAGTGATTTTTAGTGGTTTTTTGGGGTTTTTTTGGTGTGGTTTCATTTAATTTTGGGCCATTTTTTTGTATTTTTCGGTGTTTGCTTTAGTGGTGCTTTAGTGGCTTTTTTAGCGATTTTTTTGTAGTTTCTGAGAGGCGTTTTAGGGGTTTTTAGTGCTTTGTTTGGTTATTTTTAGGTGGTCCTCACTGCTTTTCTCCTGTGGCGTTTTAGGGATGATTTTAGTGGTTTTAATGTTCTAAAAAGCGATTTTTAGTGGTTTTTTTTTTACTGTAATTTTGGTTATTTTTAGGTGATTTTTACTGTTTTCTTTAGTGGTTCTTTAGTGATTTTTAAAGTGATTTTTAGTGGATTTTTTGGGATTTTTTTAGGATTTTTTAAGGGGCTTTTTAGTTATTTTTTAGGCGGTTATAGCGACTTTTAAAGTGATATTTTAGGGGTTTCTTGGTGTTTTTTAAAGTGATTTTAGGGGGTTTCAGTGGTGTCTAAGGGATTTTTGGTGGGTTTTCAGTGTTATTTTAGTGATTTTTCGTCGGTTTTCAGATTTTTTTTTCCGATTTATTCTTTTTCAGGCGGCGTCGCTCCAACAAAAAGCAGAAAAAAGGGAAATATTGAGAATTTTGAAGGGCGAGGTTGGGTTAAAAATCGGGATTTTGGGCGATTTATTTCCCTGACAGGGGGGGAAAAATCAATTAAAAATTTGCATTTTTGGTTCGGAATTAATTAGAGCGCGGCTCTTTCATAAGGATGGGGAAAAGGGACAAAAAAGGGGAAAAAATGGGAAAAAATGGGGGGGAAATTGAAAAAAAAAGGGGAAAAGGATAAAAAAAAAAGAGGGAAGATTGATTTAAAAAGGGGGAAAGGATAAAAAGGGGGAAAATGACAAAAAAAAAAAGGGGGGAAGGGACGAAAAAAGGACAAAAATTGGGGGGAAAACACCCAAAAATGGGGGAAATACAAAAAATGGGAGGAAGGAGACGAAAATTGGGGGGAAAAAAGACAAAAAAGGGAGGAAAATAGGGAAAAAAAAAAAGGAAGGGACCAAAAAAAAAAAAAAAAAAAAAAAAAAAGGAAAAGAAGGAAAAGGGACCAAAAAAGAAAAAAAAAAAAAAAAGGGGGAAAAAAAGGGAAAAAAAAAAAAGAGGGACAAAAAAAAAAAAAAAAAAAAAAAGAAAAAAGGTAAAGGGACCAGAAAAGAGGAAAAAAAGGACAAAAAATGGGAATAAAGGACAAAAATGGGGAAAGAAGAACCAAAAAAGGGCAAAAACCTCGGCAAAAACAAGAACCTAAAAATTGGCAAAATAAATGATTGAATGACTCGTCACGAGGGGCTCCAAAAATACCTGGAAAATTCAATTTATTCCCGATTTTCCTGCTTTTTTGGGGGGAGAACCGCTGGAAATCGGGGGTGCCACCCGAGCAGGAATTTTTTGGCCCAAATTCCCGGGAATTCGGAGCCTCCTGGAGGGTTGGAAGTTGATTTTTTTTAGATTTTTTTTAGTTTTTTTTACCCCGGGTTACGGCGCGGTCAGTATGGAAATGAACCCGCTCAGACAAAGCCGCCGCTCTGAAAAAAAAAATCGCTTTTGTCCTCAAAAAAACCCTCCCCATCCCCCCCTCCGAGGAAATCCCGGCTTTTGGGGATAATTTGAATTTTTCCTGATTTTTTTGGGGTTTTTTTTTTTTCAGCCCCTCGCGGATGGGGAGAGGGGGGAGGGAGGATTTGGGGACAAAAAAGGCGAATTTGGGGTCGGTTTTGCTTCTTGGGTGGGGTTGGAGAGGGGAAAATGGTGGAAAATTAAGAAAAAGGGGAAAAAATAAAAAAATGGGGAGGAAAATGGAAAAAAAAAAGGTTAAAAATGCAGGAAAATTAAAAGAATGGGGAAAAAAGGAAAAAAAAAAAAGAGAGAAATAAAATAAATCAAGCCCCAAACGCTCAGGCTCGAAAAATAGGATGGAAAAGGGATCAAAAATGGGGAAAATTGGAATTTTTGGGGAGATTTTCCTCTGTTTGTTGGAATTCTCCAAGCCCCCCACGAGGGTGGGGGAAGGGAAGCCCCCAAATGGGATTTTGGGGTGGAATTTTGGCATTTGGTGTTTTCCTCCCCCAAAAATCCCAATTTTTGTCCCAATTTGAGCCCTCACGCCTCGAGTTTTTGAATTGTTTGAGTCCTCCCGGGCTCGTTTGGGGTTTTATTCCCTTTTTATTAATGAATTATTATTATTTAATTAATTTTATAACGGCGCGGAGAATAGGAATAAAGAAATTAATTCCAATTTCTCCTTGAGAGAGGAACCTGTGGATATTTATTTATTTCGGGGTATTTATTTCGGGGGGTTTATTTAAGGAGATTTGTTTGGATTTTCTTTATTTATGGGGTTCGTGGGATTTTTTGGGATGCGAAAATTCTCTTTATCCAGCCCTGGGATGGAGCCGGAGCCATAAAAAATGGATTTATTGGGGTGAAAATTCGGGTTTTGGGGGGTGGGGGGGTTTCTGTTCATTTTTTAATTTTTGGATTTTTATTTTCCCATCTTTTGGCCCCAAAATCTCCCGGATTTTCCCCAATTCGTGCCTGGAATTCCGGGATTTGTGGTTGGGGGGGACCTGGAAGGAATTGGAGATGCTTGGGGAGAATCCCCACCAAAAAAAAACCCAAAAAAAATCCCAAATACGGGGGGAAAAGCCAAATCAGGGGGGAAAACACCAAATTTAGGAGGAAAATCCCCAAATCCAGGGGGGAAAATCCCCAAATTTAGGAGGAAACCCCCCAAATCCAGGAAAAAAACCCCCCAAATTTAGGAGGAAACCCCAAAATCCAGAGGGAACTGTTCATTTTTTAATTTTTGGATTTTTATTTTCCCATCTTTTGGCCCCAAAATCTCCCGGATTTTCCCCAATTCGTGCCTGGAATTCCGGGATTTGTGGTTTGGGGGGGACCTAGAAGGAATTGGAGATGCTTGGGGAGAATCCCCACCAAAAAAAAACCAAAAAAAATCCCAAATACGGGGGGAAAAGCCAAATCAGGGGGGAAAACCCCAAATTTAGGAGAAAACCCCCCAAATCCAAGAGAAAAATCCCAAATTTAGGAGGAAACCCCAAAATCCAGAGGGAAAACCCCCCAAATTTAGGAGGAAAATCCCCAAATTCAGGGGGAAAATCCCAAATTTAGGAGGAAAATCCCCAAATCCAGGGAAAACCCCCCAAATTTAGGAAGAAACGCCCCCAAATCCAGAGCCCCAAATTTAGGAGGAAAATCCCCAAATCCGGGGAAAACCCCCCAAATTTAGGAAGAAACGCCCCCCAAATCCAGAGGGAAAAATCCCAAATTTATGGGAAAGAACCCTAAATACGCGGGGGAGGGGAAACCCCAAATCCAGGAGGGAAAAGTCCCAAATTTAGAGGAAAAAACCCCAAATCTAGAGGGCGGAAAAGTCCCAAATTTAGGGGAAAAAAAAACTCAAATCCGGGGGGGGGGAATTCCCAAATTTAGGGGGAAAAAACCCCCCCAAATTTGGGGAAAAAACCCCAAATTCAAGGGGATAAAAAGCCCCAAATCCAGGGGAAAAAGCCCCAAATCCGGGGAAGTTCCCGTTGCCCTTTTTTAATTGCGGCTGTCCCTAATTAATCCCTGCCCGCTGACGTCATCGAGGCGCTCGGCTCCCACCTCGTTAATAATAATTAAAAATGAAAAACAAACACCGCGCGAGGCGCGACGTAACGAGCAATAAAAGAAGGGAAACCCCAATAAAATTTTATTTTTATTTCAATTCTTTTTTTTCTTTTATGAGGGTTAAAAAAAGAAGGGGAAGCCCCAATAAAATCCCACTTAAATTTAATTTTCCTGTCCTTTAAATCCCCAAACAGAGGGGCAAAAAAATCCGAATAAAATCCCGTTTTAATTTGAATTTTTTCCCTTTAAATCCCCGATTTGGAGGGGGGAAAAAATCCAAATAAAATCCTATTTTAATTTTGATTTTTTTTTTTTAATAATAATAAAAAAATAAACTAGAAACGCGAGCAGGGAGAGCACAAAAGAGCTCCCGCGAGTGATTTATGGCTTTTTACAACCCCATAAAAACGGGAACAAGCAGCCCCAAAGCCTCCGCCACCGCTGGCACATTTAGGGCTAATAAATAAAACATAAACAGTTAACTTTATGTGTCACTTTTATTGTTAGCGGGTAAAATATGGCCAGGAAAGGGCTTTTTTCTGGGATAATTGTTCACCCCGAGGCCTCGGGGGGATGGAAAACCCGAAAAAAACCGAAAAAACTCGGAAAAAACCGGAAAAAACAGAAAAAAAACCGTAAAAAAACCAAAAACCCGCGAAAATACCTGAAAAAAAACAGAAAAAAACCGGGAAAATCCGAAAAATACCTGAAAAAAACCCTAAAAAACCCGGGAAAAATCCGAAAAAAAAACCTAAAAAAAATCCCCAAAAATCGCCGGGGTGCCGGGGGTTGGAATTCCCAGCGGAAATCCCGAAAATTCGGGTTTTTTTGGGGGGTTTTTGGGGGTTTTGGGGTCAGGGGGGTTGGGGAGGGAAGGGGGGGATTTTTCTGTGCCCCAAAACGCCCCAAGGGAGCCAAAAATGCCCCAAAGTGCCCCAAAAGGCCCCAAAATTCACAAAGGTCCCAAAATCCCCCGGAACGGCCCAAAGTGTCCCAAAGCGTCCCAAAATAGCCCAAAGGAGCCAAAAGCCAAAGGAACGGCCCCAAGACACCCAAATCCACCCCAAACCACCCCAAACCAGCCCTAAATCACCCCATCCCAAACCACCCCAAACAGCCCCAAACCAGCCCAAACTCATCTCAAACCACCCCAAACCATCCCAAACCACCCCAAACCACCCCAAACCACCCCAAACCATCCCAAACTACCCCAAGCCACCCCAAACAGCCCCAAACCACCCCAAACTCATCTCAAACCACCGAAACCACCCCAAGCCACCCCATCCCGCTCCAACCCCCAAATTCGGGGCAATTTTCGGGAGTTTTTTCCTCCCTTCTCCAGTCCTGGCCCGGCTCCTCGGCCCCAGGTGAGATTTGGGGGAATTTTGGGGGATTTTGGTTCTCGGCCCTTGGTCCGGGCCCTGCCCTCCCCCCTCCCGCTGCTTCCCGCCACAATTTGGGGCAAATTGTTGGGATTTTGTGTCCCTTGCGCGCGGCCTGGGCTCCCCCTCACCCCAAATCTCAATTCCACCCATCCCCATCACAGCTTGGGGACCTTACGGAATTTTATGGAATTTTGTGGAATTTTTATGGAATTTTTATGGAATGTTGTGGAATTTTGATGGAATTTTTATGGAATTTTATGGAATTTTATGGAATTTTGTGGAATTTTAATGGAATTTTTAGGAATTTTATGGAATTTTAATGGAATTTTGTGGAATTTTGGCTCCCTTACCCATGGCCTGAGTTAACCCCTTCCCCTCCCACCGTTCCCCATCACAATTTGGGTGAATTCCATGGAATTTTCACTGCCTTACCCATGGCCTGGGATCTCCCCTCACCCTTCCACTGTTTCCCATCACGATTTGGGTGAATTTTATGGCATTTCTGCTCCCTTACCCATGGGCTGGGATCTCCCCTCCCCCTCCCACTCTTCTCCATCACAATTTGGGTGAATTTCACGGAATTTTTGCTCCCTTATCCCAACTCTGGGCACTCCCTTGACCCAAATCCCCCTCCCACTTCTTTCCATCACAATTTGGGTGAATTTTATGGCATTTCTGCTCCCTTACCCATGGGCTGGGATCTCCCCTCCCCCTCCCGCTCATCCCCATCACAATTTGGGTGAATTTTATGGAATTTTCACTGCCTTACCCATGGCTGGGATGTCCCCTCCCCCTCCCACCATCCCCATCACAATTTGGGTGAATTCCATGGAATTTTCACTCCTTTATCCCAGCTCTGGGCACTCCCTTGACCCAAATCCCCCTCCCACCGTTCCCCATCACAATTTGGGTGAATTTAATGGAATTTTCACTGCCTTCCCCGGGATTTGGGGGGGAAAAAGGGATTTGGGGGGGAAAAACCGGGATTGAGTGAAAAAACCCCGGGATTGGGTGGGGAAAAAGGGATGTGGGGGGGAAAAACCGGGATTGAGTGAAAAAACCCCGGGATTGGGTGGGGAAAAAGGGATGTGGGGGGGAAAAACCGGGATTGAGTGAAAAAACCCCGGGATTGGGTGGGGAAAAAGGGATGTGGGGGGGAAAAACCGGGATTGAGTGAAAAAACCCCGGGATTGGGTGGGGAAAAAGGGATGTGGGGGGGAAAAACCGGGATTGAGTGAAAAAACCCCGGGATTGGGTGGGGAAAAAGGGATGTGGGGGGGAAAAACCGGGATTGAGTGAAAAAACCCCGGGATTTGGGGGAAAAAAAGGGGATTGGGAGGGGGAAAAAAGGGGATTAGGAGGGGAAAAAACGAGATTAACAGGGGCAAAAACGGGATTTGGGGGGGAAAAAGGATTTGGGGAAAAAAAAACGGGATTGAGTGAAAAAAAAAACCGGGATTGAGTGAAAAAAAAACCCCGGGATTTGGGGGGAAAAAAGGGGATTGGGAGGGGAAAAAAAGGGGATTAGGAGGGGAAAAAAGGAGATTAACAGGGGAAAAAACGGGATTGGGAGGGGAAAAAACCGGGGATTTGGGGGAAAAAAAGGGGATTTGGGGGAAAAAAATGGGATTTAGGGGAAAAAACCCCGGGATTAGGAGGGGAAAAAAACGAGATTAGGAGGGAAAAACAAAAACAGGATTGAGAGAAAAAAAAACGGGATTGAGGGAAAAAAAAACAAACCGGGATTAAGACGGAAAAAACGGTATTAGGGGAGAAAAAAACGGGATTAGGAGGGAAAAAAACGGTATTAGGGAGAAAAAAACGGGTTTAGGGGAGAAAACTCCAGGGGGAAAAAGAACTTCGGGTTAGAGGTAAACTCCAGGGGAAAAAAAAAAACCTCAGGGATTGGGGGAAAAAATTCCCGGATTGGGGAAAACAAACTCCGGGATTGGAGGAAACCCCTCGGATTGGGGAAAATCCGTGGGGAAAATATTCCGGGTTTGGGAAAATACTCCGGGTTTGGGGGAAATACTCCGGGTTTGGGGGAAATACTCCGGGTTTGGGGAAATACTCCGGGATTGGGGAAAATATTCCGGGTTTGGGGGAAATACTCCGGGTTTGGGGGAAATACTCCGGGTTTGGGGAAATACTCCGGGTTTGGGGGAAATATTCCGGGTTTGGGGAAATATTCCGGGTTTGGGGGAAAATATTCCGGGTTTGGGGAAATACTCCGGGTTTGGGGAAAATATTCCGGGATTAGGGAAAGCAAACTCCCGGATTGAGGAAAACAAACTCCG
Source organism: Onychostruthus taczanowskii (assembly GCF_017590055.1). Taxonomy (NCBI): domain Eukaryota; kingdom Metazoa; phylum Chordata; class Aves; order Passeriformes; family Passeridae; genus Onychostruthus; species Onychostruthus taczanowskii. The sequence continues at coordinate 393,788 of NW_024499307.1, forward strand.
GGATGGGGGAAAATTCCGGAACTGGGGAAAAAACTTCGGTTTGGGGCAAACCCCGGGAGTTTAGGGGCTCCCTCCGGGCGCTGCTCGGCAGGAACTTTTTGGTTTTGACTTTTGGATTTCCCTCATCCTCCTCACTTCTCTTTTTGGGAGGAATTTCATTTTCAGCTTTGATTTCCTTCAGCATCTTCACTCTGTCCAGGAACAACTTTGATTTTAGCTTTGGTTTCCCCTCAAAAAAAAAAAAGAACTTTATTTCCACCTCCGCTTTCCTTCATCATCCTCACTTTTTGTTCCAAAACAACTTCACTTTCGGCTCTGATCTCCCTCCTCATCCTCACTCTGGGGAGAAATAACTTTATTTTCGCCTTGGTTTTCCTTGAGCATCATCCTCGCTTCTCTGCTCGAAAAGAACTTTATTTCCAGCTCTGCCGTCCCTCCTCATCCTCACTTTGTCCCGAAATAACTTCATTTTTGCCTTTTTATTTTCCCTCTCACTGCTAATAAATAACTTTATTTTTGCCTTTTTGTTTTCCCTCTCTTTGCTAAGAAATAACTTTATTTTTGCCTTTTTGTTTTCCCTCTCTTTGCTAAGAAATAACTTTATTTTTGCCTTTTTGTTTTCCCTCTCTTTGCTAAGAAATAACTTTATTTTTGCCTTTTTGTTTTCCCTCTCTCGGCTAAGAAATAACTTTATTTTTGCCTTTTTGTTTTCCCTCTCTGTGCTAAGAAATAACTTTATTTTTGCCTTTTTATTTTCCCTCTCTGTGCTAAGAAATAACTTTATTTTTGCCTTTTTGTTTTCTCTCTCTCTGCTAAGAAATAACTTTAATTTTGCCTTTTTGTTTTCCCTCTCTCTGCTAAGAAATAACTTTATTTTTCCCGATTTCCCGCACCGTTTTCACTCTCTCTCTGCTAAAAAACAACTTTATTTCCCCCTCTGCTTTGGTTTCCCTCTCTGTTAAAAAATAACTTCATTTTCCGCTCCTCTTTTCCCTCCCCACCCTCGCTCTGCCCCTGTTAAAAAATAACTTTATTTTCCCTTTTGATTCCGCGCCACCCTCACTCTGCCCCGGCTAAAAATTAACTTTATTTCTCCTCCCCTGCCTTTGGTTTTCTGCTCTCTTCCCTGCCAAAAATTCACTTTATTTCTCCTCCTCGCGGCCTCTTTCCCTGCACCCTCCTCTCCCTGTCCCTGCTAAAAAATAAATTTATTTTTCTTTGGATTTCCACGCCATCCTCTCCCTGTCCCTGCTAAAAATAAATTTATTTTTCCCTGGATTTCCACACCTTCCTCTCCCTGTCCCTGCTAAAAAATAAATTTATTTTTCTTTGGATTTCCACGCCATCCTCTCCCGGTCCCTGCTAAAAATAAATTTATTTCTCCCTTTGTTTTCCTGCACCATTCCTCTTTTCTCTCCTAAAATCCAACTTCGTTTCTCCTCGTCATCCTAAAAAAAAAACTTGATTTTTTACCTCTTTCCCTCTTTTCCCTCCCCACCCTCTCTGCTGAAAAATAAATTTATTTTTCCTTGGGTTTCCTCGCTCTGTCCCGGCTAAAAAAATAACTTTTTTTTTTCCCCTCCCCCTTCCCATCCTCACTCCATTCTCTGTTAAAAAATAACTTTATTTCCCCCTTTTTGACTGATTTCCCTCCCAATTTTCACTCTATTCTCTGTTTAAAAATAACTTTATTTCCCCCTTTGTGCCTGATTTCTCTCCCCATCCTCATCCTATTCTCTATTAAAAAATAATTTCATTTCCGCTTTGATTTCCCTCCCCATCCTCAGCCTTTTCTCCACCAAAAATTCACTTTATTTTCCTTTTTCCACCCCATTTCTCTCCCCATCCTCACTCAATCCTCTATTAAAAAAATAACTTTATTTCTCTTTCGATTCCCCCCCAATTCCCCACCAAAAATTCACTTTATTTTCCTTTTTCCACCCCATTTCTCTCCCCATCCTCACTCAATCCTCTATTAAAAAAAAACAACTTTATTTCTCCTTTGATTGTCCCCCAATTCTCCCCCAAAATTCCCTTTATTTCGCTTTTCCCGCCCCATTTCCCTCCCCAGCCTCACTCAATCCTCTATAAAAAACTAACTTTATTTCTCCTTCGATTCCCCCCAATTCTCCCCAAAATTCCCTTTATTTCGCTTTTCCCGCCCCATTTCCCTCCCCAGCCTCACTCAATCCTCTATAAAAAACTAACTTTATTTCTCCTTCGATTCCCCCCAATTCTCCCCAAAATTCCCTTTATTTCGCTTTTCCCGCCCCATTTCCCTCCCCAGCCTCACTCAATCCTCTATAAAAAACTAACTTTATTTCTCCTTCGATTCCCCCCAATTCTCCCCAAAATTCCCTTTATTTCGCTTTTCCCGCCCCATTTCCCTCCCCAGCCTCACTCAATCCTCTATAAAAAACTAACTTTATTTCTCCTTCGATTCCCCCCAATTCTCCCCAAAATTCCCTTTATTTCGCTTTTCCCGCCCCATTTCCCTCCCCATCCTCCCTCAATTCTCTATTTTAAAAATAACTTTATTTCTCCTTTGATTCCTCTCCCATTCTCCCCCCAAATTCCCTTTATTTTCCTTTTTTCCGCCCCATTTCCCTCCCCATCCTCACTCAATTCTCTATTTTAAAAATAACTTTATTTCTCCTTCGATTTCCCCCAATTCTCCCCAAAATTCCCTTTATTTCGCTTTTCCCGCCCCATTTCGCTGCCCATCCCCGCCCTGCCCCCCCCCAAAATTCGCTTTTTTTTTTTTCCCTGCTCGCCCCCGGCTCCGGCCGCGCTCTCGGCCCCGGATTTGGGAATTTTTGGGGATTTGGGCGCGCCCCGCGGAGCGGATTTACGGCCGCGCGCGCCTCATTACCCCGGCCATAAATCCCGAATTTATGGGCGCGCTCCGCGGGATCCCGCGCGATTTATTCACCTTTATTCGCTTTTTTTCAGCCCTTTTCATTCACTGCTTTAGAGCCTTTTTTTAAAAAAATTCGCTCTTTTAATTCGCTTGTGTAAGAATTTTTAACTCGCTTTTTGATTCACTTATTTATTCGTTTTTAATTCGTTTTATTCTCTGTTTCATTCACTTTAAAAATTCATTTTTATTCATTTTTTAATTAATTTTTATTCATTTTTAATTCCCTTTTTAACTCGCTTTTAGATTTACTTATTCGTTTTTAATTCGTTTTATTCACTGTTTCATTCACTTTTTTATTTATTTTTATTCACTTTTTATTCCCTTTTTAACTCCCTATTTTTTTCACTTATTTATTCGTTTTGAATTCATGTTATTCGCTGTTTCATTCACTTTTTAATTCATTTTTGATTCACTTTTAAATTAATTTTTCTTCATTTTTAATTCGCTTTTCCATTCACTTTTTCATTCACTTATTTACCCGTTTTTAATTCATTTTCTTCACTTTTTCGTCCACTTTTTACCAATTTTTATTGTTTTTTATTCATTTTGAATTCATTTTTAGTCAATTTTATTCATTTTTAATTCCCTTTTTCGCAGCCGGGTTGCCCGGGCTGCCCGAGCCCTCACTGCCGAGATTTGGGGTTTTTTCTCGGGATTTTGGGGTTCGCTCCTTCTGTTCCTGGGGTTTCTTGGTGTGGTTTGGGTTTCATTTGGGTTTTTTGGAGGATTTTGTGCCTTGGGGATTATTTTACCTCTCCTTCTCCTTTTCTTCTTAATTAATTAATTTAATATTAATTTTTTTTTGTTTTTTGCGTTGTGTTGTCTTCTCCTTCTCCTTTCCTCCCTTATTTAATTAATTTTTATTTTATTTTATTTTTTAATTTTTTCCCCATTGAGTTTTCTTCTCCTTCTCCTTTCCTCCCTTATTTAATTAATTTTTATTTTATTTTATTTTTTAATTTTTTCCCCATTGAGTTTTCTTCTCCTTCTCCTTTCCTCCCTTATTTAATTAATTTTTATTTTATTTTATTTTAAAATTTTTTTTCCCATTGAATTTTCTTCTCCTTATCCTTTGTTTTTATTCATTTTGAATTCATTTTTACTCATTTTTATTCATTTTTAATTCCCTTTTTCGCAGCCGGGTTGCCCGGGCTGCCCGAGCCCTCACTGCCGAGATTTGGGGTTTTTTCTCGGGATTTTGGGGTTCGCTCCTTCTGTTCCTGGGGTTTCTTGGTGTGGTTTGGGTTTCATTTGGGTTTTTTGGAGGATTTTGTGCCTTGGGGATTATTTTACCTCTCCTTCTCCTTTTCTTCTTAATTAATTAATTTAATATTAATTTTTTTTTGTTTTTTGCGTTGTGTTGTCTTCTCCTTCTCCTTTCCTCCCTTATTTAATTAATTTTTATTTTATTTTATTTTTTAATTTTTTCCCCATTGAGTTTTCTTCTCCTTCTCCTTTCCTCCCTTATTTAATTAATTTTTATTTTATTTTATTTTAAAATTTTTTTTTCCCATTGAATTTTCTTCTCCTTATCCTTTTCTTCCTTATTTAATTAATTTTTTTTTTTTTTCCCCATTGGGTTTTCTTCTCCTTCTCCTTTTCTTCCTTTTTTTATTATATTTATTATATTTTAATTTTCCCCCTTTTTTTTCCCCTGTTGGGTTTCCTTCTCACTCCTTTCCTTCCCTCTTAATTTATTTTTTAATTGAATTTCCAGGGATTTCTGTCCTTTACGTTTTCTTCTCCCTCTCCTTTTCTTCTTTCTTTCTTTATTTTTTAATTTTCATTTTTTTCCACTGCTTTTTCTTCTCCTCCTCCTCCTTTCCTCCCTTTATTTATGAATTTTTAATTTTTTCCCCACTTTTTATTTTGTCCTTTGTCTTTTCTCCTCCTTCTGCTTTCCGCCTTTTATTTGCTTTGTAATTTTTTTTTTTCCACTTTTATTTTGTCCCTTTATTTCTTCTCCTTCTCCTTTCTTATCTTTATCCATTTAAATTTTTTTTTGTGTGATTTTTTTTGTTTTCTCCCTTTTTTTTTCCGATTTTTTGGTGTTTTTTTTTTTGCCCTTGTTTTCTTTGCCTTTTATTTATTTATTTTTCTTTGATTTTTTTTGTTTATTTCATTTTTTCTGTATTTTCCTTTCCTGCTCTTGTTTTCTTTCCTCGCCGTGTTTTTCTCTGTTCATTTGATTTTTTTTTTTTTCTGGGTTTTTTTTGCCTTTATTTGATTTATTTAACCTCGGTTTCCTCCGTGTTTGACTTTTATTGCTCTTTTTTTTTTTTTTTTTTTTTTTGGTTTTTTTGATTTTTTTTTTTTTTTTTTTTTTTTTTTTTTTTTTTTTTTTTTAAAAAAATTCGCTCTTTTAATTCGCTTGTGTAAGAATTTTTAACTCGCTTTTTGATTCACTTATTTATTCGTTTTTAATTCGTTTTATTCTCTGTTTCATTCACTTTAAAAATTCATTTTTATTCATTTTTTAATTAATTTTTATTCATTTTTAATTCCCTTTTTCGCAGCCGGGTTGCCCGGGCTGCCCGAGCCCTCACTGCCGAGATTTGGGGTTTTTTCTCGGGATTTTGGGGTTCGCTCCTTCTGTTCCTGGGGTTTCTTGGTGTGGTTTGGGTTTCATTTGGGTTTTTTGGAGGATTTTGTGCCTTGGGGATTATTTTACCTCTCCTTCTCCTTTTCTTCTTAATTAATTAATTTAATATTAATTTTTTTTTGTTTTTTGCGTTGTGTTGTCTTCTCCTTCTCCTTTCCTCCCTTATTTAATTAATTTTTATTTTATTTTATTTTAAAATTTTTTTTTCCCATTGAATTTTCTTCTCCTTATCCTTTTCTTCCTTATTTAATTAATTTTTTTTTTTTTTCCCCATTGGGTTTTCTTCTCCTTCTCCTTTTCTTCCTTTTTTTATTATATTTATTATATTTTAATTTTCCCCCTTTTTTTTCCCCTGTTGGGTTTCCTTCTCACTCCTTTCCTTCCCTCTTAATTTATTTTTTAATTGAATTTCCAGGGATTTCTGTCCTTTACGTTTTCTTCTCCCTCTCCTTTTCTTCTTTCTTTCTTTATTTTTTAATTTTCATTTTTTTCCACTGCTTTTTCTTCTCCTCCTCCTCCTTTCCTCCCTTTATTTATGAATTTTTAATTTTTTCCCCACTTTTTATTTTGTCCTTTGTCTTTTCTCCTCCTTCTCCTTTCCGCCTTTTATTTGCTTTGTAATTTTTTTTTTTCCACTTTTATTTTGTCCCTTTATTTCTTCTCCTTCTCCTTTCTTATCTTTATCCATTTAAATTTTTTTTTGTGTGATTTTTTTTGTTTTCTCCCTTTTTTTTTCCGATTTTTTGGTGTTTTTTTTTTTGCCCTTGTTTTCTTTGCCTTTTATTTATTTATTTTTCTTTGATTTTTTTTGTTTATTTCATTTTTTCTGTATTTTCCTTTCCTGCTCTTGTTTTCTTTCCTCGCCGTGTTTTTCTCTGTTCATTTGATTTTTTTTTTTTTCTGGGTTTTTTTTGCCTTTATTTGATTTATTTAACCTCGGTTTCCTCCGTGTTTGACTTTTATTGCTCTTTTTTTTTTTTTTTTTTTTTTGTTATTTTTATTTATGAATTTTTAATTTTTTCCCCACTTTTTATTTTGTCCTTTGTCTTTTCTCCTCCTTCTGCTTTCCGCCTTTTATTTGCTTTGTAATTTATTTTTTTTTCCACTTTTATTTTGTCCCTTTATTTCTTCTCCTTCTCCTTTCCTATCTTTATCCATTTAAATTTTTTTGGTGTGATTTTTTTTTGTTTTCTCCCTTTTTTTTCCCGATTTTTTGGTGTTTTTTTTTTTTTTTCCCTTGTTTTCTTTGCCTTTTATTTATTTATTTTTCTTTGATTTTTTTTGTTTATTTCATTTTTTCTGTATTTTCCTTTCCTGCTCTTGTTTTCTTTCCTCGCCGTGTTTTTCTCTGTTCATTTGATTTTTTTTTTTTTCTGGGTTTTTTTTGCCTTTATTTGATTTATTTAACCTCGGTTTCCTCCGTGTTTGACTTTTATTGCTCTTTTTTTTTTTTTTTTTTTTTTTGGTTAATCTGAATATTTGCTTTCATTTGATTATTTTCTCTTTTATTTTTCTCCATTAATTCCATTTTTGGCCTTTTTTTTTTTCCCTGCTTACCTTATTATTTATTTATTTATTTATTTTTCACCATCTTTTTTTATTAACTTGATTATTGTAAAATATCTTTTCTCTGATTTTTTTTTGTTAACCTTAATTTTCCCCTGTTTTTCCTCATGTTAACCTTCATTTCTATTCCTATTTTTTTCCCTTTTAACCTCATTTTTTACTGCATTTTTTTTCCTGTTGCCCTGTTTGGTTTTTTTTTTTTTTTTTCCCCCTTCCTTGTTTACCTCCTTTTTCCCCTGTGTTTTTTATTTTTTGGGGTTTTTTTGGGGTTTTTTTTGGTTCTGCTAACCCGATTTTTTGCGCATTTTTCTTTCCCTTTAATCTGATTTTCCCCCTGTATTTATTTCTCTATCAACCTGATTTTTGGTGCGTTTTTTGCTATTAATTTGATTTTTTTCTATCCTATTTTTTACTCTTTTCCCCCTTTCCCTCCCTATATTTCCCCCCTTTACTCCCTCTATCCATTTCCCCTTTTTTCCCATTTTTCCACCTTTTTTTCCCTTTAATTCCTCCCCTTTCCCCCCTTTATCCCCCCATACATTTTTCCCTTTTTTCCCCTTTTCCCCCTCTTTTCCCCCAAAATCCTGCTGTAATTCTTCCCCCTTCCCCCCCCCTTTTTTTTCCCTTTTTTCCCCTTTTATTTTTTTCCTTTTTTCCCTTATTTTTTACTCGGAAAATTCGAATTTTTCTGAGCAAGGTGTAGTAAAAACGTGAAAAATTCAGATTTTTCTGCCTGGACCGAGCAGAAATTTGAATTTTTCTGCCTCGGTTGTAGCAAGAATTCAGATTTTTCTACCTGGATTGTAGCAGAAATTTGAAAAATCTGGATTTTTCTGCCCGGGGTGTAACAAAAATTGGAATTTTTCTGCCCAGGTTATAGCGAAAAATTCGGATTTCCCCACCCGTATGCAGAATCTGGCTTTCCGCACGGATTGCGACGGGGAATTCCAAAAATTCGGATTTTTCCGCCTGAGATGCAGCAAAAATTGGGATTTTTCTGCCCTGGTTGTAACGGGAATTCCGGTTTTCTGCACAGGCTGCCACAGGAAATTCGGATTTTGAGGAAAAATTCCCATTTTCCACCCAGATTAGCAGAGAAATTCGGATTTTTCGCCCAGGTTACAATGAAAATTCCGGATTTCCCGCCCAGCTTTTGAGGAAAAATGCGAATTTCCCAATTTCCCGCCCCAAAAATCCGCGCCGTGCGGGGACTCTGGCTTGGATAGATTCTAATATATAAATCTCTATATTTGGGGTTTTTTGTGTTGTTTTGGGGGTTTTGGCCTCGGGGGGCGAGGAATTCTCCCTTTGTTGTTGGTATTTTATTGTTATTATTATTATTAATGTTATTATTTAATTAAACCCTCTGCGGGTGTCAAAAATCAGCTTTTTAAAAGGATTATTATTATTATTATTATTATTATTATTATTATTATTATTATTATTATTATTAATCCCCCTATATGTCAAAACTCCCCCTAAATTCCCTCTATTTTTTTAAATTTAAAATTATTATTTATTATTATTAATATTGTTATTAATTCCCTGCGCCTGTCAAAGCTTGACCCCTCTTCAACTTCTCCCAATTATTATTAATTAATTATTTTTATTTTTATTTTATTCATCCCCTGCGCCTGTCACAGCTTGACCCCTCTTTCAATTCTCCCAATTATTGTTAATTAATTATTTTTATTATTATTAATTTATTCATCCCCTGTGCGTGTCAAAGCTCCCACTTATTGTAGTGGGAGCTTTGACCCCTCTTCAACTTCTCCCAATTATTATTAATTAATTATTTTTATTATTATTTTATTCATCCCCTGCGCCTGTCAAAGCTTGACCCCTCTTCAACTTCTCCCAATTATTGTTAATTAATTATTTTTATTATTATTAATTTATTCATCCCCTGTGCGTGTCAAAGCTCCCACTTATTGTTAATATTTAATTACTTTAATTATTCTTTTATTAATCCCCTGTGCGTGCCAAAAACTCGACCCAGCTTTAAATTCCCCCTGTTATTTTTATGATTAATAATATTGAATTATTTTAATTATTATTTAATTAACCCCCCTATTTTAGCTGCATGTCAGAGGTCGCATGAGCCCAGGTGGCCGCACCTGGAGGAACTTTCCAAAAACGGGTTTTTCACCCCTTTTTCAGGGTTTTATTTACTTTTTTATTGATTTTTAATTAATTTTCTATTTATTTTCTATTTATTTTGGGGTGCAGGAAACCTGGGAGGGGTTAAAAGAAAACCTTGGGGGGGTTGGGGGGCTAAAACCACAAAAATAATTCCAAATAAACCAAAATATTGTGATTTTTTTCCCCCAAATGCACAGGAACCGCCAAATTTTGGCGAGGGGGACAAAAAAAAGCCGAAAAATCTCAATTTTGGGGGCGGGGAGGGGGAAGAAATTTGAAAAAACCCATCCCCAAGGGAGCAAAAAAAGGCAAAAATTCCATTTCTTTGCCCCAAAAAGCTGCTCCGAGGGGGTTTCGTGGCGGTTTTTTTGTGTTTTTTTGAGCGGAAAAGATGAAAAAATGGAATTCTTGACTTTCCCCCCTCCTGCTGGTTGTAAATTTGCAATAAAAAGGGAATTTTGGTGCGTTCTGTGACGGTCTCGGTGCTCAATAAAAGCGCTCGCTGTGGATTTGTTTTATTTCCGTCTCTGGTGGTTTTTTGTTGTTTTTCAAAAGCCCCAAATCCCCTCCAACCCCACCCAAAAAACGGATGAAATTAATTAAATTTATCACAAATTAATAATTCAGGATCAGGGCCGATACATCCGGGCTAAAAGGAGAAAGTTTCGGCCCAGTTGAAATCGGAATTTTCAGGGTTTTGGATCCGGGATCGGGGACGGGATCGGGGGTGGGCGGGGGGATCCGGGGGGATCCGGGGGGATCCGAGGGCAGCAGCTGTGAGGGACCGGAGGGTGAGCTGTACCCAGAGATCCTGGGGATACCAGGAGTATCCTGTGGGATATGGAGAGATCCCAGGTGGTTCTGAGAGATCCAAGGTGTCACCAGCAGATCCCAGGTGGTGCTGAGAGATCCCAGGAGATCCCAGGGGGCACTGAGAGTGCCCTGGGCAGGTGCAGAATGGATGTGGGGTTGGATTCTGGATGGATCCCCCTGTTTGAACCTGTTCCCGTTAACGTCTCCGAATATTAAAATTCCCTGGAACTCCTGTGATTTCCCTGATTGCAGCTCCGGAGCTCGGGGCCCATTTTGGGTAATTTTTGTGTGATTCACAATTCCGAGGTGGATACCGGATCCTTGGGGGGATTCCAGGGTGGAAAACCGGCTCCGGGGCACCCGGGGGGCTCCTCCGCTCCCTTCCCTGTCCCTGGCCCATTCCCATTCCCATTCCCATTCCCATTCCCATTCCCATTCCCTGTTCCCATTCCCATTCCCATTCCCAGTATCCCATTCCCATTCCCAGTATCCCATTTCCAGTATCCCAACCTCATTCCCTGTCCCCATTCTCTGTCCCCATTCCCTGTCCCCATTCTCTGTCCCCATTCCCTGTCCTATCCCTGTCCCTGACCCCACCCCATTCCCATTCCGTGTCCCTGTCCCCATTCCTGGTCCCCCTTCCCTGTATCCCATCCCTATCCCATTCCCATTCCCGTTCCCATTCCCAGTGTCCCTGTCCCCATTCCCAGTCCCTTCCCCGTTCCCTGTCCCCGTACCATCCCCATTCCCTGTATCCCATCCCATTCCCATTCCCATTCCCATTCCCATTCCCATTCCCATTCCCTGTGTCCCTGTCCCCATTCCCTGTCCTTGTCCCATTCCCATTCCCACCTCCACCCCATTCCCAGTATCCCATTCCCAGTATCCCAATCTCAATCCCTGTCCCCATTCCCTGTCCCCATTCCCGGTCCCCCTTCCCTTTATCCCATTCCCATTCCCATTCCTTGTCCCCATTCCGTGTCCCTGTCCCCATTCCCGGTCCTTTCCCCATTCCCTGTCTCCATCCCCTGTCCCTCCCCCGTTCCCCGTCCTCGTACCCATCCCCATTCCCCATATCCCATCCCTACCCCATTCCCATTCCCATTCCTATTCCCATCCCCATTCCCCGTATCCCATTCCCTGTCCCCATTCCCAATCCCAATCCCATTCTCTGTCCCCTCCCCAATGGGGACAATCCCCCGGAAATCGGGAATTTCCATTTTTGGGGTGCCACAAACCCCAAACGTCAGCGGTGGCCCCGTTCCCATTCCCAGTATCCCATTCCCACTATCCCATTCCCAGTATCCCAGTATCCCGTTCCCATTCCCAATATCCCATTCCTTCTCTCCATTCCCAGTCCCATTCCCATCCCCCGTACCCCATTCCCATTACAATTCCCAGGCATTTCCGTCTTTGGGGTGCCACAGACCCCAAACATCGGCAGCGGCCCCGTTCCCATCCCCAGTACCCCATTCCCAGTACCCCATTCCTGGTACCCCATTCCCATTCCTTCTCCCCATTCCCAGTGTCCCATTCCCAGTCCCATTCCCATTCCCAGTCCCTGTCCCCATTCCCATTCCCATTCCCAGTCCCGTTCCCATTCCCCGTACCCCATTCCCATTACAATTCCCGGTAATTTCCGTTTTTGGGGTGCCACGAACCCCAAACATCGGCAGTGGCCCCGTTCCCATCCCCAGTACCCCATTCCCATTCCCAGTGTCCCATTGCAATTCCCAGTCCCATTCCCAGTCCCATTCCCATTCCCAGTCCCATTCCCAGTCCCATTCCCATTCCCAGTCCCATTCCCATCCCCCGTACCCCATTCCCATTACCATTCCCGGGAATTTCCATTTTTGGGGTGCCACGGACCCCAAACATCGGCGGCGGCCCCGTTCCCATCCCCCCCTTTCATCCCCCTCGGCTTCGGAGATTCCCGGCAGGATTTTCCCACCCCTTCCTTCAGTTTGGGGCATTTTGGGGCATTCTGGGTCCTTTTGGGGCATTTCCGGGTCATTTTGGGGCCTTTTCAGGTCATCTTGGGTCCTTTTGGGTCACTTTGGGTCATTTTGTGTCCTTTTGTGTCACTTTGGGTCCTTTTGGGTCACTTTGGGTCCTTTTAGGTCATTTTGGGCCCTTTTGGGTCACTTTGGGTCACTTTGGGTCCTTTTGGGTCACTTTGGGCCCTTTTGGGCCCTTTTGTGTCACTTTGGGTCCTTTTGGGTCCTTTTGGGTCCTTTTGTGTCACTTTGGGCCCTTTTGTGTCACTTTGGGTCCTTTTGTGTCCTTTTGGGCCCTTTTGGGCCATTTTGGGCCCTTTTGGGTCACTTTGGGTCACTTTGGCTCCTTTTGTGTCCTTTTGTGTCCTTTTGGGCCCTTTTGTGTCACTTTGGGCCCTTTTGGGTCACTTTGGGTCCTTTTGGGTCGTTTTGGGTCACTTTAGGCCCTTTTGTGTCCCTCTCCCCGAGGCGCCGGCGTTGGGATCCCGTCGGGGCGGTGAAATCCCGGGAATTCCGAGCCGGGCTGGGACGGCCGTTCCCGAATTCCGGAATTCTCTCCTTTCCTCCTCGACCTTGGAATGTTTAAATCTTAATTTTTTAATTGGTTTTTAAGGGTTTTTGTCTGAGTGCACCTGGGAGGGGGGGGGCACCTGTGACACCTGAGAGTGACACTGAGGCGACACCATCACACAGGTGAGTGTGACACCTGTGACACCTGTGACACCTGTGACACCTGAGAGTGACACTGAGGCGACACCATCACACAGGTGAGTGTGACACCTGTGACACCTGTGACACCTGTGACACCTGAGAGTGACACTGAGGTGACACCGTCACACAGTGAGTGTGACACCTGTGTGTGACACTGAGGTGACCCCGTCACACAGTGAGTGTGACACCTGTGTGTGACACTGAGGTGACCCCGTCACACAGTGAGTGTGACACCTGTGTGTGACACTGAGGTGACCCCGTCACACAGTGAGTGTGACACCTGTGTGTGACACTGAGGTGACCCCGTCACACAGTGAGTGTGACACCTGTGTGTGACACTGAGGTGACCCCGTCACACAGTGAGTGTGACACCTGTGTGTGACACTGAGGTGACCCCGTCACACAGTGAGTGTGACACCTGTGTGTGACACTGAGGTGACCCCGTCACACAGTGAGTGTGACACCTGTGTGTGACACTGAGGTGACCCCGTCACACAGTGAGTGTGACACCTGTGTGTGACACTGAGGTGACCCCGTCACACAGTGAGTGTGACACCTGTGTGTGACACTGAGGTGACCCCGTCACACAGTGAGTGTGACACCTGTGTGTGACACTGAGGTGACCCCGTCACACAGTGAGTGTGACACCTGTGTGTGACACTGAGGTGACCCCGTCACACAGTGAGTGTGACACCTGTGTGTGACACTGAGGTGACCCCGTCACACAGTGAGTGTGACACCTGTGTGTGACACTGAGGTGACCCCGTCACACAGTGAGTGTGACACCTGTGTGTGACACTGAGGTGACCCCGTCACACAGTGAGTGTGACACCTGTGTGTGACACTGAGGTGACCCCGTCACACAGTGAGTGTGACACCTGTGTGTGACACTGAGGTGACCCCGTCACACAGTGAGTGTGACACCTGTGTGTGACACTGAGGTGACCCCGTCACACAGTGAGTGTGACACCTGTGTGTGACACTGAGGTGACCCCGTCACACAGTGAGTGTGACACCTGTGTGTGACACTGAGGTGACCCCGTCACACAGTGAGTGTGACACCTGTGTGTGACACTGAGGTGACCCCGTCACACAGTGAGTGTGACACCTGTGTGTGACACTGAGGTGACCCCGTCACACAGTGAGTGTGACACACCGTGACACCTTTACACACCTGTGATCCCGTCACACACCCGGTCTGTCACACCTGTGAGTGACACAGACACCTGTGTGTACCTGTGACACCTCTGCACACCTGTGACACCTGTGTGTACCTGTGACACCTTTGCTCACCTGTGACCCCGTCACACACCTGGGCTGTCACACCTGAGTGGCACAGAGGATTTGGGACACTGTCACACCTGTGAGTGTGACACACCTGTCACCCAGTCACACACCTTTGGCCCCGTCACACACCTGGGCTGTCACACCTGTGAGTGACACTGAGGCGACACTGTCACACAGGTGAGTGTGACACCCCCATCACACACCTGGCTGTCACACCTGTGAGTGACACAGACACCTGTGACACCTGTGTGTACTTGTGGCACCTTTACACACCTGTGACACCTTGACACCCCTGTGACACCTGTGCGTACCTGTGACACCTCTGCCCACCTGTGAGTGACACGGAGGCGACACTGTCACACAGGGGAGTGTGACACCTGTGACCCCTGTGTGTACCTGTGACACCTCTGCACACCTGTGACACCATCACACACCTGGCTGTCACACCTGTGAGTGACACTGAGGCGACACTGTCACACAGGTGAGTGTGACACCTGTGACACCTGTGTGTACCTGTGACACCTTTACACACCCATGACACCTTTGCACACCTGTGGCACCTGTGTGTACCTGTGACACCTTTACACACCTGTGACACCTTGACACACCTGTGACACCTGTGTGTACCTGTGACACCTCTGCACACCTGTGGCACCTTTGCACACCTGTGAGTGACACTGACACCTTTGCACACCTGTGACCCCGTCACACCCCTGGGCTGTCACACCTGTGCATTTGTAACAAATAATTAAATAATCGATCAATAACCATGATTGAATTAAAGACTGTTGATTGCAATGGGGTGCAATTAACCGATCTGTTATCAAATAATCCTTAATAAATTAACGGATCATTAATTAATAAAACCACAACTGAACCTTCCCCGACCAAACAACACCGATTAATTACCGGATAATTAGGAAACGCAATTAATTAATGAAATAATGAAAATAAAGGAATAAAACTATTAAATTTGGGAGCCCCTCCCCCGTTCCCGGAATTCCCGGATCCCGCGGGAGCGCGCGCTGCTCATTAGCGCCTCCTTAATTAAGGAATTCATTAATTAACGAACCCATTAACGCGGAGATTCCCGGGGCTGGTTTGGGATTTTTGGGGATTTTTTGGGGGATTTTCGGGGTTGGGATTTGGGATATTTATATTTATATTTATATTTTTGTATTTACATAATTATTTTAATTTTTATCTTTATTTTTTTATTTTCCTTTTTTTTAAATTTTCCTTTTTATTTTTATTTTTTATTTTTAGTTTTATTAGTTTTATTTTTATTTTTAGTTTTTATTTTTATTTTCCTTTTTATTTTTAGTTTTTTATTTTTATTTTTAGTTTTATTATTTTTATTTTTATTTTCCTTTTTATTTTTTATTTTTAGTTATTTTTAGTTTTATTATTTTTATTTTTATCTTTATCTTTATTTTTATTTTTTATTTTTTAGTTTTATTGTTTTTATTTTTATTATTTTTATTTTTGTTTTCCTTTCAATTTTTAAAATTTTCTCTCATCCATTCATTTCTTGCAATAACAATGCCGGGAAAAGTGAAATACCCAGAACATAAAACACAACAAAAACGACACAAAATACACGATCAAATAAATATTTAATAAAACCTAATAGAAAATAGATAATTTACGATATTTAATACAAACCACCTGATTTATAATACCTAATATATAATTTATAACATCCAATCTATAATTTACAACATATAAAATATATCATTTATAGCACACAATACATACTAGAATCAAATATGTCATAAATAACGCAAAATAAAGAGAATATCAATATTTAGGGTGAAAAATTTCAGCTTTTTTTAATGTAAAATACACAAAAACCGCAATAAATCCGAAATAAAATGCTCGGCCCGATGCAATGAACAATGAACTCGAGAATGAACGGAATCCACAGAAATAAATTCATATAAATCCGATTTATAAAAATAAATCAAAACACTCCCGGGCCGGGCTGGAGCCCCGCTCCCGAAATTCCCAAAAAAAACCCCAAAATTCAATATTATTCCCAAAAAAATCCCAAATTCAATATTATCCCCAAAAAAACCCCAAAATTCAATATTATCCCCCAAAAAAACCCCAAAATTCAATATTATCCCCCAAAAACCCCCAAAATTCAATATTGTTCCCCCCAAAAAATCCCCAAAATTCAATATTATTCCCCAAAATAACCCCAAAAATTCAATATTATTCCCCAAAAAAACCCCAAAATTCAATATTATTCCCCCCAAAAAAACCCAAAATTCAATATTTTTCCCAAAAAAAACCATTAAAATGTAATAAACCAAATAAAAAACTTCACCGAGTTTTAAATTCTTTTTTTCTTCCACTTTGGGCGGTTTTTCGCCCCAAAAAATCCCATTTTAGCCCCAAAAAAATCCCATTTTAGCCCCAAAAAAATCCCATTTTAACCCCCAAAATTCCCATTTTCGCCCCCCCTTTTCACCTACCGGAGCTCAAAAATTCCGATTTTCTCTGGGGATTTTTTTCCCAAATCCTCGCGATTTTGCCCCAATCCGCGGCTCCTCCGCTGCTCCCCCAAAAAATCCGAATTTCCCCCAAAATTCCTCTTTTTTTCCCAGCTTCGTCTCGGATTTTTTACCATTTTCTTCCTTTTTTTTTGGATTTTGGGATCCTTTCTGGAAACGGGCTGTGGAGAAATAGAGAAAAAAAACCCAAAAATGGCCCAAAATTCCCTTCCCCATCCTCATCCTCATCCTCACCCGATCCGGGCGGGAATCCCCCAAAAATCCCAAATCCGGAGGGGACCCCAAAAATGGCCCAAAATTCCCTTCCTCATCCTCATCCTCATCCTCATCCTCACCCGATCCGGGCGGGAATCCCCCAAAAATCCCAAATCCGGAGGGGAAAAAAAGCAAAAAAAATTGCAAAAAAAACCCCCAAAACCCACCGAAATAAAACCCCCCAAAAAACCCCAAAAATTTAAGTTAAAAAAAAAGGAAAAAAAAAAAAAAAGGGCAAAAAATTCAAAATAAAGTGGGGATTTTTTAAAAAATCCCATTTTAAAATCCCAGAAATCCCAAAAAATCCCAGAAATCCCCAAAATCCCAGAAATCCCAGAAATCCCAGAAATCCCAAAAATCCCAGAAATCCCAAACATCCCAAAAATCCCACAAATCCCCAAAATCCCAAAAATCCCAGAAATCCCAGAAATCCCAAAAATCCCAAAAATCCCAGAAATCCCAAAAACCCCAAAAATCCCACAAATCCCAGAAATCCCAGAAATCCCAGAAATCCCAAAAATCCCAGAAATCCCAAAAATCCCAAAAATCCCAAAAATCGCAGAAATCCCACAAATCCCAGAAATCCCAAAAATCCCAAAAATCCCAGAAATCCCAAAAACCCCAAAAATCCCACAAATCCCACAAATCCCAGAAATCCCAGAAATCCCAAACATCCCAGAAATCCCAAAAATCCCAAAAATCCCAGAAATCCCAAAAACCCCAAAAATCCCACAAATCCCAGAAATCCCACAAATCCCAAAAATCCCAAAAATCCCAGAAATCCCAAAAATCCCAGAAATCCCAGAATTCCCAGGAATCCCAGAAATCCCACAAATCCCAGGAATCCGGGCGGGCTTTGCTCCCTTGGGGCCGCAGCTTCCGGCGCGGAATTCCCAGAAATTCCCGGGAAAAGGGAGCGGGAGAGGCCAAAACC
>NW_024499307.1:411610-422967 GCF_017590055.1 Onychostruthus taczanowskii
TTTTGGGGGTTTTGGGTTTTAGGAGGTTTGGGGTTTTTAGGGTTTTTGGGGCTTTTTTGGGGTTTTTGGGGCTTTTTTGGGGTTTTTGGGGGTTTTGGGTTTTAGGAGGTTTGGGGTTTTTAGGGATTTTGGGGTTTTTAGGGATTTTGGGGTTTTTAGGGATTTTGGGATTTTTTAGGGAGTTTTGGGGTTTTGTAGGGAGTTTTCGGGATTTTTTGGGAAGGGTTTTTTTGGTCGGTTTTGGGTTTTTTTGGGTTTTTTTGGGGTTTTTTTGGGTTTTTTTGGGGTTTTTTAGCCCCAAAAAAATCCCATTTTAGCCCCAAAAAAATCCCATTTTAACCCCCAAAATTCCCATTTTCGCCCCCCCTTTTCACCTACCGGAGCTCAAAAATTCCGATTTTCTCTGGGGATTTTTTTCCCAAATCCTCGCGATTTTGCCCCAATCCGCGGCTCCTCCGCTGCTCCCCCAAAAAATCCGAATTTCCCCCAAAATTCCTCTTTTTTTCCCAGCTTCGTCTCGGATTTTTTACCATTTTCTTCCTTTTTTTTTGGATTTTGGGATCCTTTCTGGAAACGGGCTGTGGAGAAATAGAGAAAAAAAACCCAAAAATGGCCCAAAATTCCCTTCCCCATCCTCATCCTCATCCTCACCCGATCCGGGCGGGAATCCCCCAAAAATCCCAAATCCGGAGGGGAAAAAAAGCAAAAAAAATTGCAAAAAAACCCCAAAACCCACCGAAATAAAACCCCCCAAAAAACCCCAAAAATTTAAGTTAAAAAAAAAGGAAAAAAAAAAAAAGGGCAAAAAATTCAAAATAAAGCGGGGATTTTTTTAAAAATCCCATTTTAAAAAATCCCAGAAATCCCAGAAATCCCAAAAATCACAGAAATCCCAGAAATCCTAGAAATCCCAGAAATCCCAAAAATCCCAGAAATCCCAAACATCCCAAAAATCCCACAAATCCCCAAAATCCCAAAAATCCCAGAAATCCCAGAAATCCCAAAAATCCCAAAAATCCCAGAAATCCCAAAAACCCCAAAAATCCCACAAATCCCAAAAATCCCAAAAATCCCAGAAATCCCAAAAATCCCAGAAATCCCAAAAATCCCAAAAATCCCAGAAATCCCAGAAATCCCAAAAATCCCAGAAATCCCAGAAATCCCAGAAATCCCAAAAATCCCAGAAATCCCAAACATCCCAAAAATCCCAGAAATCCCACAAATCCCAAAAATCCCAGGAATCCGGGCGGGCTTTGCTCCCTTGGGGCCGCAGCTTCCGGCGCGGAATTCCCAGAAATTCCCGGGAAAAGGGAGCGGGAGAGGCCAAAACCGGGATTTTGGGGATTTTGGGGATTTTGGGGATTTTGGGGCTTTTTGGGGGTTTTGGGTTTTAGGAGGTTTGGGGTTTTTAGGGATTTTGGGGTGTTTAGGGATTTTGGGGCTTTTAGGGATTTTGGGATTTTTTAGGGAGTTTTGGGGTTTTGTAGGGAGTTTTCGGGATTTTTTGGGAAGGGTTTTTTTGGTCGGTTTTGGGTTTTTTTGGGGTTTTTTTGTTTTTTGTCCGGCCGAGGGCTGAGGGGGTGGGGGAGGGGAGCGGGCCCTGCAGGGGGCGGGGCCTGGGCCCGGTGGGGGCGTGTCCCGGCCGTGGGGGGCGTGTCCAGGTCACTGTGGGCGTGTCCCGGTCCCTGTCCCTGCCCGTCCGGCCCTGTCCATCCTTCGGGCCGTGTCCCTCTGTCCGTCTGTCCCTCTGTCCGTCTGTCCGTCTGTCCCTCTGTCCATCTGTCCCTCTGTCCCTCTGTCCGTCTGTCCCTCTGTCCGTCTGTCCGTCTGTCCGTGTCCCTCTGTCCGTCTGTCCCTCTGTCCATCTGTCCGTGTCCATCCGTCTGTCCCTGTCCCTCTGTCCCTCTGTCCGTCTGTCCCTCTGTCCGTCTGTCCGTCTGTCCGTGTCCCTCTGTCCCCTCTCCCCCCTGTCCCTCAGTCCGTCTGTCCCTCTGTCCGTCTGTCCGTGTCCATCCGTCTGTCCCTGTCCCTCTGTCCGTCTGTCCGTGTCCATCCGTCTGTCCCTGTCCCTCTGTCCGTCTGTCCGTGTCCCCGTGTCCCTCACCGTGTCCGGGTGTCCTCGTCCGTCCTCCTGTCCCCCTGTCCGCCTGTCGGTCTGTCCGTGTCCCTCTGTCCCCTCTCCCCCCTGTCCCTGTGTCTGTCTGTCCCTGTCCCCCTGTCCCTGTTTCGGTCTCTCCCTGTCCGTCTGTCCGTCTGTCCCTCTGTCCGAGTCCCCCTGTGTCTGTCTGTCTGTCCGTGTCCCCCTGTCCCTGTGTCGGTCTGTCCGTGTCCCTCTGTCCCCTCTCCCCCCTGTCCCTGTGTCGGTCTCTCCCTGTCCGTCTGTCGGTCTGTCCGTGTCCCCCTGTCCGTCTGTCCCTCTGTCCGTGTCCCCCTGTGTCTGTCTGTCCCTGTCCTCCTGTCCGCCTGTCTGTCCGTGTCCCTCTGTCTGTCCGTGTCCCCCTGTCCCTGTGTCGGTCTCTCCCTGTCCGTCCGTCCGTCTGTCCCTCTGTCTGTCCGTGTCCCCCCCCCGGCCCCTCCCCCCTCTCTCCGGTCCCACTCTCGCGCTCCCATTTCGGGATCGATTTCCCGATCCATTACCGGCCCCGATCGATTCCCCTCCCGCGCCCCTTCCTTCCTCCCCGCCGCATCCTCCTCCTCCCCTCCCCCTCCTCCTCTTCCTCCTCCTCCTCGCACCCCCTCCCTTCGCTTTCCGCCCCCCAAAAAACCCCAAACCCATCCCTGGGGGTGAAGCCCCTTCCTCCCACCCCAAAAATCCCGGGATCCGCTCCTTCCTCATCCTCCCTCCTCCTCCTTTCCCTTTCCACCCCCCAAAAAACCCCAAACCCATCCCCGGGGGGGGGGTGAATCCCCTTCCTCCCCCCCAAAAATCCCGGGATCCGCTCCCTCCTCCTCCTCCCGCCGCAGCCCGGGGGGAGCGCGGAGCAGAGGCGGATTTGGGCGGATTTGGGCGGATTTGGGCGGGTTTTGGGTGAACGTTGCGGGCGCGCAGGGGTTAAGGGAGCGGCGGCTGATTTATGGCCGCGCTTGGGGTTCACGCCGAGTTCAGGGGCCCGCCGGGGGGGCTGCGGCGCCCCCGCCCCAAATCCCGCGGGGCTCGGCCGGGGGGGGCTGCGGGGGCCGCCCCCGCCCCAAATCCCCGCAGAGTTTTCAGCCGGGGGGGGATTTTGGGGCAGCCCCCACCCCAAATCCCCCGGGATTTTCAGCCAGGGGGGGATTTTGGGGCAGCCCCCACCCCGAATTCCTCGGGAATTTCAGCCGGGGGAGGATGCTGGGGCCGCCCCCACCCCGAATTCCCGCAGTTTTCAGCCAGCAGGGGATTTTGGGGCAGCCCCCACCCTGAATTCCCCGGGAATTTCAGCCAGGGGGGGATGCTGGGGCCGCCCCCGCCCCGAATTCCCCGGGATTTTCAGCCAGGGGGGATTTTGGGGCAGCCCCCACCCCAAATTCCTCGGGAATTTCAGCCGGGGGAGGATGCTGGGGCCGCCCCCACCCCGAATTCCCGCAGTTTTCAGCCAGCAGGGGATTTTGGGGCAGCCCCCACCCTGAATTCCCCGGGAATTTCAGCCAGGGGGGGATGCTGGGGCCGCCCCCGCCCCAAATCCCCCGGAATTTCAGCCAGGGGGGGATTTTGGGGCAGCCCCCACCCCGAATTCCCCCGGAATTTCAGCCAGGGGGGGATTTTCGGGCCGCCCCCACCCCGAATCCCCCGGGATTTCAGCCAGGGGGGGACTCTGGGGACGCCCCCGCCCCAAAGCCCCCCGGAATTTCAGCCAGGGGGGGATTTTGGGGCAGCCCCCACCCCGAATCCTCCGGGATTTTCAGCCAGGGGGGGATTTTGGGGCGGCCCCCACCCCAAAGCCCCCCGAGATTTTGGGGCGGCCCCAGGGATTTCCAGCCCCAGGGAATGGAAAAGGGGGAGCGGGGGGGGGGGTTCGAACCCCAAAAATCCTCGGGGTTGGAGGGGATTTTGGGGATTTTTGGGATTTCCAGCCCCAGGGAATGGAAAGAGAGGGGAAAAGGGAGTGGGAGAAGCTGCGCCCCCCAAAAATTCCCCGGGATTGTGGGAACGCGGGCGGGGAAACGCGAACAACCCCCGCCCCAAAAATCCCTCCGCGGAGAAGAAAAGGATTTTCATGCGGGGGGGGATTTTGGGGGATGGAAAAGGGCGAGCTGGGGGGTCCGCACCCCAAGTTCCCCTCCTGGCGGGGCGGGGGCCGCAGCAGCCCCCCCTTCCCGGCTCGAAGGAGGGAAGGCAGTTCACGGGAGGCAGCGAGGGGCTCGCCCCCCGCGCAGCGGCCCCTGAATTTCCCGAACGTGACTCGGATCCCAAACGCGCCCGCGGCTCCCGCGCCCGGAGCTCCGCGCTTCTTTATTTTATTTATTTTATTTTATTTTGTTTCATTTAATTTTTATTTTATTTTATATTTATTTTATATTTATTTTATATAATTTTAAATTTTATTCTACTTCAACATTTAATTTTATATTGATTTCCTTTTTACATTTATTTTATACCCTTACTTTATATTTTATTTTATAAATCTATTTTTCTAAAGGTGTTTTATTCTATTTCATGTTTTATTCCGTTCTATTTTCTTATTTTATTTCGTATTTTCTTTTCTTTCCGCCTCTCGCCGCTGCAGGACCCGCCCGCCCTCGAGCAGCCCTTGCGGGAATGTTAATGAGATGGGAACGCTAATGAGATGCAAATTCCAGCAGCCCTTAATCGCTCTCTGGGCCGGCGCGCGTGTTTGTGTGTGTGAACGTGCCTAATTAACGCTCCTAATTACCGCTCCTAATTACCGCAGCGGCGCAGGGCGCGGCTCGGGGCGCCCCGGCCTCGCGTTCCCGCGGGTTCCCAAAAATTCTCAGGGATTTCTGGAAATTCTCAGGGGTTCCCAAAAATTCTCAGGAGTTCCCAAAAATTCTCAGGGATTTCTGGAAATTCTCAGGGGTTCCCAAAAATTCTCAGGGGTTCCCAAAAATTCTCAGGGGTTGCCATGGGTTCACTCAGGTTCCCGTCATTTTCTCGGCAATTCCGCGCGTTCCCAATTCCCCGCGTTTGATCCCAATTCCTCTTCCTGCGTTTTCCGCAGGTCCGCGGTTCCCGTAAATTGGGGTTTAATTTAAACCGCAATTAATCCCCCTCAGCTCCAGACGCCTGCGGCTCCACAGGTCCCCGATCCCGCATTCCCGCAATTCCATGGATCCCAAATTCCATGGATCCCCGATCCCGCATTCCTGCAATTCCATGGATCCCCAAATCGATATTCCTGCAATTCCATGGATCCCCAATTCCACGGATCCCCGATCCCGCATCCCCACGGATCCCCCCAAATCGACATCCCTGCATTCCCACGGGTCCCCGATTCCACAGGTCCCCAAATCGGATTTCCCGCAATTCCGTAAATCCCCGATTCCGCGTTTATTCCATTCCACAGGTCCCCAAGGCCCCCTGCCGCCCCCGGGACGTGTCCCCAACCCCGGGTCCTGTCCCCAACCCCCGGACGTGTCCCCAACCCCGGGTCCTGTCCCCAATCCCGGGACGTGTCCCCAACCCCCCGGGACCCCCCCTGCCGCCCCCGGGTCGTGTCCCCAGCCCCCCGGGACGTGTCCCCAATCCCGGGACGTGTCCCCAACCCCGGGACGTGTCCCCAGCCCCGGGTCCTGTCCCCAGCCCCGGGTCCTGTCCCCGCCGTCCCCTTCCCAGGATCGCCCCCAGCCGCTCCCCCCTTTCCCCGCTCCGAGCGCCCCTCGAAACCCCAAAGAATTCCCCCAAAATCCCGCTTCCAGCCGGAGCGAGCTCGGCGCCGCTCCCGAATATTCGGGGGAAGCCCTGGGGGGACAGACCGGCTCTGGGGTGCGGCGGGGAGGAAAAACGGGAGGGGAGCTCGGGGATCCCCAAAATTCCCCATCCCGCTCCTTCCCGGGGCTTCCCCCCCAAATCCCTCACCCGGGTGGGAATTCGGACGGGAAAATCCTGATTTTCCCCGTTTATCCGGCATTTAAAACCCCGCAGGGGAGCGAATTCCGGCCCCGAGGGCGCTCCCCAAATTCCTCCGTCCTTTTTGGGGTCCCCAGGTCCGGAAGGAGAATTTGGGAGCGAAATCCGCGGGGTTTGGGCGCTTTAAACAAAAGCAAAACAAACCAAGCCAAGAAGCTCCAGCGGCTGGCGGGGTTTTGTCGTGACCCCAAACGCGGCCCCGCCGCCTCCCCGCGGGTGTTTTTGTTTGCTGAGCAAATAAATCCATGGAAATCCATGGAAATCCATGGAAATCTCGCGATTCTCGCGGCCATTTACACCTCGCGGCCGCGCTGCTTTATTGCGATTAAAACTGTGCAAGATAACAGAAGAGAAAACGTAAAAACAATGATTTTAAAAACAACAAAAAATTAAATAATAATAAAATAGCAAATTGAAAAAAAAAACCAAAAAACAAACCAGCGAGAGGGCTCGGGGCAGACGAACTCCGCGGGAACAACGCGGGGGTTTTTGGGGTTTTTTTGCTGTTTTTGCGGGAGGATTTGGGGCGAACAGTGCCGCCTTGTTCGGCTCACCCCGCGCTCACCCCCATTAATCACCCCGACACTCCCGGGGCCTCTCGCCCTTTTCATCCCCGGCCCCCGCGGCGGCACCGCCGGCTGTCCCCTCCCCGCCGCGGCTCCCGAAACAGCCGAAACTCCCCAAAACCGCGGAATCTCCGC
This sequence comes from Onychostruthus taczanowskii, assembly GCF_017590055.1. NCBI lineage: Eukaryota > Metazoa > Chordata > Aves > Passeriformes > Passeridae > Onychostruthus > Onychostruthus taczanowskii. The sequence continues at coordinate 418,376 of NW_024499307.1, forward strand.
ATTTCCAGCCGTTATTTCGCGCTGAGAGCCGCTCCTCCCGCATAGCCCGGCGCGGGAGGAAAACGAACACGAAATGAGGAAAAACGAGGCGAAAAAAGCCCAAATCGCCTCCCGCTGCGTTTTCCTCGCCTTTCCCCCAGGAGCTCCCGCAGGGGTGGATGCGGGGCTGCGTTTTTGGGGATTTTATCCCAGAATTTTGGCAGCAGCGGGAGGATTTGCGGCATCCAAAAGCCGCGCGGGTGCGGGAGGAGCCGCGCGGAGCCGGGAAGCGGCTGCGGATCCCGGGAATTCTGGCACGGAGCCGCGCGGCCCTGGCACGGCGGGGGTTAAACCAGCCCGGGGGGGCACCCCCGGACTGGGATTTGCACCCCCAGACCCGATTTGGGTCCCCAGGCCCCTTCTCCGGGGCGCTGAGCCGCCCGAATCCCGGGGCCGTGGGAAGGGGCAGAGCCCCGGGGCGGCGTCCGAGGCTGCAGATCCCATTTCCCTGCGTTCCCAGGCCACAAATCCCCTTTTCCCGGTGTTCCCAGTTCCCCAAACCCCCATTTCCCCAAACCCCCATTTCCCCAAACCCCCAGTTCCCGATGTTCCCAGTTCCCCAAACCCCCAGTTCCCGATGTTCCCAGTTCCCCAAACCCCCAGTTCCCGATGTTCCCATTTCCCCAAACCCCCATTTCCCGGTGTTCCCGTTTCCGTGTCCCGCTGGGAAGGCGCCGCACGCGGGGACAAGGACACAGGGGGGACACGGGGACAGGAGGACACGGCCAGGATGGGGACAGGGGGACAGGAGGACATGGCCAGGATGGGGACAGGGGGACACAGGGTCGGGGGACAGGAGGACACGGCCAGCACGGTGACACGGGGACAGGAGGACACGGGGACAGGAGGACACGAGGACAGGAGGACACGGGGACAGGAGGACACGGGGACAGGAGAACATGGCCAAGACGGGGACACGGGGACACAGGGTCGGGGGACAAGAGGACACGGCCAGCACGGTGACACGGGGACAGGAGGACATGGCCAGGACGAGGACAGAGGGACAGGAGGACACGGGGACAGGAGGACCGTCCCTCCGCTCCCCGGGCCGGCAGAGCGCGGCCAAAAGCGGCGGTTTGGAATTTTCCGCGCATTTTCCGCGGCCCTTTGCCGGTTTTTCCGCGGCATCGCTCATTAGCATTCCGGGCCGCTGCCTGACCTCTCCTTGCACCCGCGGCCGGGCGGAGCCGGCGCGGCGGCTGCGCCCGCGGAGCGCCGAGCGCGCTCTAATTCGGCGATTACTGTCACCGGGCCATTTGTCACCGTGTCACCCGCCCGGGGACACTCGGCGGACGTCAGGGCCCCGCGCCGCCCCCCCGGCGCTGCTTTCATCTCTGCGGATCCAATTAAAGACCGCGGGGTTCGGCGGAGAGCGGGGGAAGGGGAGCGCGGGGCGAGGTTCCAGCGCCATAAATCCCCTTTTCCCGAATCCCCGTTTCCCCAAAATCCCCATTTTTCACAGTCCCCATTTCCCCACGTTTCCTTTTCCCCGTGTTCCACAAAGCCCCATTTCCACAATCCCCGTTTTCCACAAATCCCCATTTCCCACAAAGCCCCATTTCCACAATCCCCGTTTTCCACAATCCCCATTTTCCACAAATCCCCGTTTTCCACAAATCCCCGTTTCCACAAATCCCCATTTCCCACAAAGCCCCATTTCCACAATCCCCGTTTTCTACAAATCCCCATTTTCCACAATCCCCGTTTTCCACAATCCCCATTTCCACAATCCCCGTTTCCACAAATCCCCATTTCCACAAATCCCCATTTCCACAATCCCCATTTACCACAAATCCCCATTTCCCCACGTTTCCATTTCCCCATTTTCCACAAATCCTCATTTTCCACAGTCCCCATTTTCCACAAATCCCCATTTCCCACAAATCCCCATTTCCACAATCCCCGTTTCCACAAATCCCCATTTCCCACAAATCCCCATTTCCACAATCCCCGTTTCCACAAATCCCCATTTCCACAATCCCCGTTTTCTACAAATCCCCATTTTCCACAAATCCTCATTTTCCACAAATCCCCATTTTCCCGTGTTTCCATTTTCCTGCTTTTCCAGTTCCCCAAACCCCAGTTTCCCCAAATTCCCATTTCCCAGTTTTTCCAGTGCCACGAATTCCAATTTTCCTGCGTTTCCAGTCTCCCAAACCCCCCTAAATCCCCCCAAAATCCCCGATTTCCCCGGGATGGGGGCGGCTGGAGCGCCCTTGGAGCAGAGGAGAGCAAACCCCCACCCCCAATTAATTCCCCGAATCAATTAAATACCGGCCAGGGCTGCGCTGCCTTCATTAACGCTCCCGGTGTTAATTAGCAACAGGCGGGAGCCGCCCTCCCCCCCTTCCCGCCTCCCCCCTTTCCTCATTAATTAATTGCTGTCAGTAATTAATAGATCGGGGGGGCTCGGCGTGGGGGAGGGGCGGCGGTGACCCCGCCGTCACCCCGGCCCGGGTGGGGGAGGGGCGCGATGGCAATTCCAAGGGGGTGGGGCTGTCCCAAAAAAAGGGTCGGGATCGGGGGGGAGAGCGCTGGAAAAACCCGGGGCTGGAGGGAGGTTTTGGGGCAAAATCTGGGAAAATGGGAGGTGGGGAAATTTATGGGGGGAGGGAAAATCTGGGATATTGAAACGGGAAAATCTGGGATGGTGATGAGGGAAAATCTGGGATGATGATGATGAGGGAAAATCTGGGATGATGATGATGAGGGAAAATCTGGGTTGTTCTGGGACGCAGATACAGGAAAATTTGGGGTGTCCGTGAAGGAAAATCTGGGATATTCTGGGATACTGATCCAGGAAAATTTGGAATCCTTTGAGATGCTGATGTGGGAAAATCTGGGATGCTCTGGGATGCGGGCACAGCAAAAATTGGGATAAAGGTACAGGAAAATCTGGATTTCTCTGGGATGCAGATGAAGGAAAATCTGGGATGCTGACATGGGAAATTCTGGGATGCGGTGGAGGAAAAGCCGGCCTCGCTGGGGCAGCCCCGCTCCCTTCCCGAGGCTTTCCCGGCTGGAAAATCGCAGCCGCTCATCCTCCCTTGTCCGGGCTCCCTCTGGAGTCGGCGGGGAGAATCGGCACCAAAGCCGGCAATTCCGGGGAAAACAACCCAAAACGCCGGATCCTAAATGGTCTGTTCCCAAACCCGGAGATTCCAGGGAAAAAACCCAAAAAAACCCCAAAAAAAGCGGGCCTGACCGCCCTGAATCCCGGCAGGGAGCGAGGGTCACCCCCAGAGCCATTCCCTCCCCAGCCTTGGGGGGCCTGGAAAGGGCTGGGAAAGGGATTGGAGCGGCGAGAAAAGTCTGGGAATGGGGGCGGGAACGGGAACAAGCCAGGGAATGGGGGCGGGAATGGAGAACCCGAAATGGGATCCAGGCCCTGGAATGGGGTCAGTGTGGAAGGATCTGGAATGGGATCAGGGCCAGGGAATGGGGACCTGGAATGGGATCAAGGGATGGGATGGGATGGATGGGATGGGATCAAGGGATGGGATGGGATCAAGGGATGGGATGGGATCAAGGGATGGGATGGGATCAAGGGATGGGATGGGATCAAGGGATGGGATGGGATCAAGGGATGGGATGGGATCAAGGGATGGGATGGGATCAAGGGATGGGATGGGATCAAGGGATGGGATGGGATCAAGGGATGGGATGGGATCAAGGGATGGGATGGGATCAAGGGATGGGATGGGATCAAGGGATGGGATGGGATCAAGGGATGGGATGGGATCAAGGGATGGGATGGGATCAAGGGATGGGATGGGATCAAGGGATGGGATGGGATCAGTGGGATGGGATTTGTGGGGTCTGGAACAGGATCAAAGCCAGGGAAGGCTCAGGACCTGAACGCTGCCTTTGTTGGGTTTGGTTTTGCTGGGATTTGGGATCATCCCGGGGAGAATTGGGAATTTCTTCCCGGGGGAAGTTTCCTTCCCAGAAAATCCAAGTGCTCCCAGGCAAAAGCACCAAATTCCACCTGAAATCACCCAAAAAAGGGCCCGGCCAGAGCAGGGTGGCTCCATCATCCCGATCCCACAGACGGGGCAGGAGCAGCTCCGTGGGGATTTGGGGAAATCTGCAGCTCATCCCCCCAAAATTCCCTCTGGAAAAAGGGGCCGAGCTCCCAGCTCACAAAATTTGTTTTTTTTTCCCCCCATTCCCCTTGAAACCGAATTAAATAAAAAAATCAAACCCCCTCCAGAGCTCCAGGAACGCTCGGGAGCGATGCCGGGATGCCCGGGAGGAGAATCCCGGAGGTGAAAAGGAATCGTTGGGAAGGGATCGGATTTACGGCCGGGCCCCGGCGGGACCGGGGATAACGGGAGCGGGGGAAGCCATCAATCCCGGGCAGGGGATTTCCCGGCCGGGATACAGCGATTACTGTCGGATTATGGCACGTCATATCAAGATCGATGGGGTTTTAAACGCGCCCCAGTTCCGGGCGATTGGTGACGATAAAAACAGAGAGAGATCGGCGGGGGCGGGGCGGAGTGAGGGGGAAAAGGGGGAAAAGGGGGGAAAAAGGGGGAAACCTGGGCATG
>NW_024499307.1:423125-427611 GCF_017590055.1 Onychostruthus taczanowskii
GGAAGGAAGGAAGGAAGGAAGGAAGGAAGGAAGGAAGGAAGGAAGGAAGGAAGGAAGGAAGGGAGGGAGGGAGGGAGGGAGGGAGGGAGGTTGGTTCGTTGGTTCCCGCCTCCCCCCATCCCCCCCAATGCCTCTTTCCTTGTTTTTTACCAATTCTCGCCTTTATTAATTCCAGAATTACACAGAAAACCCTCCACGAACCCTCCCCCCACCCTTCCCTAAGGGGAAACTGAGGCAGGGCTCATCCCCCGCCCCCTACGGGAGCCCTAAACCCCCTCCCGAGTGGGGAAACTGAGGCAGGGCTCATCCCCCGCCCCCTACGGGAGCCCTAAACCCCCTCCCGAGTGGGGAAACTGAGGCAGGGATTCACCCTCTGCCCTGTAGTGTTGCCCTAAATCCTGTTCTGAGCGGGGAAACTGAGGCAGGGACCCATCAACCCCCTCTCCCCAGTCGCAAACTGGTCAAACTGGGACAGGGACCCCCCAGCTCCCTCATCCCCAGTCCCAAACTGGGGCAGGGACCCACCGACCCCCTTTTCCCCAGTCCCAAACTGGTCCAGCCCCCCTCCATCCCCCTTCCCCCCAGTCCCCAGCTGGTCAAACTGGGGCTGGGACCCCCGAACCCTCTTTTTCCCAGTCCCAAACTGGATGGGATAGACTGGGACCCTCTGGGAACCCCCCGTGCCTCAGTTTCCCTCCTATGGGAGGGACTGGGACCGCCCGTGCCTCAGTTTCCCTCCCATGGGATGGACTCGGACCCCCCAGGCCTCAGTTTCCCCTCCATAGGATGGACTGGGAACTCCCCGTGCCTCAGTTTCCCTTCCATGGGATGGACTGGGACCCACCCGTGCCTCAGTTCCTCCTATGGGATGGACTGGGACCCACCCGTGCCTCAGTTTCCCTCCTCTGCTGCCCTCTGGACCCCCTTGGGGACCCCCTGATCCCCCCCAGCCTCATATCCTCCCCTTTGGGACCTCTCGGGATGCACCGAGCCGCCCCCAGCCCCTGTCCCGGTGCCCCCCGAGCCCCCCAGCCCCTGTCCCGGTGCCCCCGGTGCTGACCCCGGTCTGGGCCATGCCGAACGGCCCGGGGTTCATTCCCCGCGGGTTTTGGGGTCCCCCCGGTGCCCCCAGCCCCAGTCCCGGGGTTCATTCCCAGCGGGTTTTGGGGTCCCCCCGGTCCCCCCGGTGCCCACCCCGGTCTGGGCCATGCCGAACGGCCCGGGGTTCATGCCCAGCCCCGGTTTTGGGGTCCCCCTGGTGCCCCCGGTGCTGACCCCGGTATGGCCATGCCGAGCGGCCCGGTGTTCATGCCCAGGAACAGCACGGGTTTTGGGGTCCCCCCGGTGCCCCCAGCCCCAGTCCCGGGGTTCATTCCCAGCCCCGGTTTTGGGGTCCCCCCGGTGCCCCCCCCGGTGCCCACCCCGGTCTGGGCCATGCCGAGCGGCCCGGGGTTCATGCCCAGCGGGTTTTGGGGTCCCCCCGGTGTCCCCAGCCCCAGTCCCGGGGTTCATGCCCAGCCCCGGTTTTGGGGTCCCCCCGGCCCCTGTCCCGGTGCTGACCCCGGTCTGGGCCATGCCGAGCGGCCCGGGGTTCATGCCCAGCGTTTCCCTCCCATGGGATGGACTGGGACCGCCCCGTGCCTCAGTTTCCCTCCCATGGGATGGACTGGGACCGCCCCGTGCCTCAGTTTCCCTCCCATGGGATGGACTGGGACCGCCCCGTGCCTCAGTTTCCCTCCCATGGGATGGACTGGGACCGCCCCGTGCCTCAGTTTCCCTCCCATGGGATGGACTGGGACCCCCCCGTGCCTCAGTTTCCCTCCCATGGCATGGACTGGGACCCACTCGTGCCTCAGTTTCCCTCCCATGGGATGGACTGGGACCGCCCCGTGCCTCAGTTTCCCTCCCATGGGATAGACTGGGACCCTCTGGGAACCCCCCGTGCCTCAGTTTCCCTCCTATGGGAGGGACTGGGACCGCCCGTGCCTCAGTTTCCCTCCCATGGGATGGACTCGGACCCCCCAGGCCTCAGTTTCCCCTCCATAGGATGGACTGGGAACTCCCCGTGCCTCAGTTTCCCTTCCATGGGATGGACTGGGACCCACCCGTGCCTCAGTTCCTCCTATGGGATGGACTGGGACCCACCCGTGCCTCAGTTCCTCCTATGGGATGGACTGGGACCCACCCGTGCCTCAGTTTCCCTCCTCTGCTGCCCTCTGGACCCCCTTGGGGACCCCCTGATCCCCCCCAGCCTCATATCCTCCCCTTTGGGACCTCTCGGGATGCACCGAGCCGCCCCCAGCCCCTGTCCCGGTGCCCCCCGAGCCCCCCAGCCCCTGTCCCGGTGCCCCCGGTGCTGACCCCGGTCTGGGCCATGCCGAGCGGCCCGGGGTTCATGCCCAGCGGGTTTTGGGGTCCCCCCGGTGTCCCCAGCCCCAGTCCCGGGGTTCATGCCCAGCCCCGGTTTTGGGGTCCCCCCGGCCCCTGTCCCGGTGCTGACCCCGGTCTGGGCCATGCCGAGCGGCCCGGGGTTCATGCCCAGCCCCGGTTTTGGGGTCCCCCCGGCCCCTGTCCCGGTGCTGACCCCGGTCTGGGCCATGCCGAGCGGCCCGGGGTTCATGCCCAGCCCCGGTTTTGGGGTCCCCCCGGCCCCTGTCCCGGTGCTGACCCCGGTCTGGGCCATGCCGAGCGGCCCGGGGTTCATGCCCAGCCCCGGTTTTGGGGTCCCCCCGGCCCCTGTCCCGGTGCTGACCCCGGTCTGGGCCATGCCGAGCGGCCCGGGGTTCATGCCCAGCCCCGGTTTTGGGGTCCCCCCGGCCCCTGTCCCGGTGCTGACCCCGGTCTGGGCCATGCCGAGCGGCCCGGGGTTCATGCCCAGCCCCGGTTTTGGGGTCCAGGCCCAGGGCCACCACCAGGCGCACGCCCAGCGCCGCCACCACGGCGGCCAGCGCGGCCCCGCACGGCGCCAGCAGCCGCTCCCGCTCGGCCGCCCGCAGCTCCGGCGGCGGCACGTTGCGGCCCGAGGCGGCGAGGAAGAGCAGCGGGCACAGGTTGTGCACGAAGCAGTGGCGGAAGAAGGCGCGGGGCTCCGGGCACAGGCTGCGGATCAGCCCCCAGAAGCGGGCGCCGCTGACCTCGCTCCGCGGGCAGCGCAGCCCCAGCACCGGGCGCTTGGGGTGCTCCCGGGGCGGCCGCCGCACCGCGCCCGACACCCGCAGCCACTCCCGCACGTGCCACGCCTCGCCGAACGGCACCTGCGGGGGTGGGGAGGGGGCGTCAGCGGGGGAGGGGGGGCACACCGGGGTCGCGATGGGTCAGCCCCGGTTTTGGGGTCCCCCCGGTGCCCCCGGCCCCTGTCCCGGTGCTGACCCCGGTCTGGGCCATGCCGAACGGCCCGGGGTTCATGCCCAGCCCCGGTTTTGGGGTCCCCCCGGTCCCCCCGGTGCCCCCCATTCCCTGTCCCGGGGTTCATGCCCAGCCCCGGTGTTGGGGTCCCTGTCCCGGTGCTGACCCCGGTCTGGGCCATGCCGAACGGCCCGGGGTTCATGCCCAGCCCCGGTTTTGGGGTCCCCCTGGTGCCCCCGGTGCTGACCCCGGTATGGCCATGCCGAGCGGCCCGGTGTTCATGCCCAGGAACAGCACGGGTTTTGGGGTCCCCCCGGTGCCCCCAGCCCCAGTCCCGGGGTTCATTCCCAGCCCCGGTTTTGGGGTCCCCCCGGTGCCCCCCCCGGTGCCCACCCCGGTCTGGGCCATGCCGAGCGGCCCGGGGTTCATGCCCAGCCCCGGTTTTGGGGTCCCCCCGGTGCTGACCCCGGTCTGGGCCATGCCGAACGGGACGGGGTTCATTCCCAGCCCCGGTTTTGGGGCCCCTGTCCCGGTGCCCACCCCGGTCTGGGCCATGCCGAACGGCCCGGGGTTCATGCCCAGGAACAGCACGGGTGTCGGGGCGCGCAGGAAGCGGCGCACGAAGCGCCGGTGCGGCTCCCACGCGTACTCGAGCGGCGCGTACACCGCGGCCACCGGCGGCCCCGGCGGCGGCAGCGCCCGCAGCGCCCCGGACAGAGCGAGCTGCAGCGCCAGGAACCGCGCGGCCAGCGCCGCGCCTTCGGCCTCGGCTGCATCCTCATCCTCGGCATCCTCAGCATCCTCAGCATCAGCATCCTCGGCTTCGGCCCCGGCAGCCCCGGCTCCTCCATCATCATCATCATCATCAGCCTCAGCCCCGGCTCCATCATCAGCCTCAGCCTTGGTTCCATCATCATCATCATCATCAGCCTCAGCCCCGGCTCCATCATCAGCCTCAGGCTCAGCCCTCGCTCCTTCCTCCTCCTCCTCCTCCTCCTCCTCCCGCTCCATCCCACATCGCCTGCGGGGACACACGCGGTGGCCGCGGGGACACGGGGGACAGAGGGGACAGGGGAGACCCGGGGGGGGACAGCAGAGTTCCGGGGGGGGACAGAGAGCCCTGCGGGGGTACAGGGGAGCC
>NW_024499307.1:427646-430827 GCF_017590055.1 Onychostruthus taczanowskii
ACAGGGCACTCAAATCCCACCCGAACCCCCCAAAATCCCACCCTGACCCTCCCAAAATCCCACCCGGACCCTCCAACCCCCCTCAGACCCCCCCCGGGGGGGGACTCCCCGACTCACAGCAGGGGGCGGGGTCTGAGCAGACCACGCCCCTTGCCACGGCGGGGGGCGGGGCACGCGGAGCTGCGGCGGCGCGAGGGCGCCTCCTAGCGGGCGCGGGAGGGCGCGTCCCCAACCTCCCCCGGTGTCCCCAGACCCCCCCTCGGTGCCACTGCAGTGTCCCCAACCTCCGCTCCCGTGTCACCCAGGTGTCACCCAGGTGTCCCCAACAATCCCCGAGCGTCACCAAGATGTCCCCAAACAGCCCCTGCCCCACCCCCACGGGTCTTTGTCCCCTCCGGGACCCCCCCAGTGCCACCCCCGGGTCCCCTTTGTCCCCTCCGGGACCCCCCAGTGCCACCCCCGCTGTCCCCGGGTCCCCTTTGTCCCCGCGTGCAGCGCCGCGCTGTCACCACCAGGGGGCACCGGCGAGGGGAGCGGGGGGACACCGGGCTGGGGACACTGAGGGGACACAGCGCGGTCCCCAGCCCCAGCAGGTGGCAGCTCTGAAAAGTGACCGTTTATTGGAAGCAAATCCGGGGGGTTGGGGACAACACGGGGACAGAGGGGACACGGGGACACCCCGGGGGGGCCCCGGCTAAAAACACCGACTTTAAAAAACACCAGAATCGGGGCCACCCCCCAAAGCCGCCCTGGGGGGTGGGGACAGGCGGGGCCGGCCGCGGGGGGCACGGCGGGGCCGGGAGGGTCCCGGGCTCTGTACAGGGGAGGGGGCTCAGCTGCGGGGGGGGTCCTTGGGCTCGCCGTCCTCGGGGTACGCGTGCCACGTCAGCCGCTCCTCGTAGAACGCGATGACAATCTGGGGACACTTGAGGTTGGCCTCCTTGGCCAGCACCAGGTCAGCCTCGTCCGTGTCCTTCCTGGGGACACAGGGACAGGATGGGACACGGGGACGGGCTGGGACACAGGGACACGGGGATGGGGACATGGGGACAGGCTGGGACATGGGGATGGGGACACAGGGACAGGCTGGGACACGGGGACACGGGGACAGGAAGGGACATGGGGACACGGGGATGGGGACACAGGGATGGGGACACGGGGATGGGCTGGGACAGGCTGGGGATATGCTGGGACATGGGGACACGGGGATGGGGACACGGGGACAGGCTGGGACACGGGGACACGGGGACAGGATGGGACATGGGGACACGGGGATGGGGACAGAGGGACACGGGGATGGGGACATGGGGACAGGCTGGGGACAGAGGAACAGGCTGGGGACACAAATTGGGGACACGGGGACAGGTTGGGGACACGGGGACAGGCTGGGGACACAGAGACACCAACTGGGAACACAGGGACAGGATGGGGACACAGACTGGGGACACGGGGACAGGCTGGGGACACCAACTGGGGACACAGGGATAAACTGGGGGACACGGACACAAAGTGGGGACAAGGACAAACTGGGGGGACAGCAAGGCACAAACACAAACTGGGGGCTCAAGGGGGACACAGTCACAAAGTGGGGGTGTCCAGGCGGCTCAGGGGACACTGGGGACAGCGCGGTGGCTCAGGGGACAGCGCGGTGGCTCAGGGGACGCTGGGGACAGCGCGGTGGCTCAGGGGACAGCGAGGTGGCTCAGGGGACAGCGTGGTGGCTCAGGGGACACTGGGGACGGCGCGGTGGCTCAGGGGACACTGGGGACGGCGCGGTGGCTCAGGGGACACTGGGGACAGCGAGGTGGCTCAGGGGACAGCGAGGTGGCTCAGGGGACAGCGAGGTGGCTCAGGGGACGCTGGGGACGGCGCGGTGGCTCAGGGGGCTCAGGGGACAGCGCGGTGGCCCAGGGGACGCTGGGGACAGCGAGGTGGCCTCACCACTTCATGAGGAACATGAGGTCCCCGCAGGAGTCGGTGGCCCCGATGATCTTCTCGGGCTCCAGCCCCCGCTCGAAGCCGCGGGCGATGTCATTGCTCTGGGGGGAAATGGGGGGGGGAAATGGGATGTGGGGGAGGAGAGGTCAGGGAAGGGTCCCAGCGTGGTGGCACTGGGGGAGTGGCCACTGTCCCTTCCCTGGTGGCCCGTCCTGGAGTCCCTGTGGACAGGATGCTGGGTGCCACTGTCCCCAGTCGCTGTCCCCATCCCATCCCCATGTCCCCTCCCAGTGTCCCTGTCCCTGCTGTCCCCTCCTGATGTCCCCAACCTCTCCCAGTGTCCCTGTCCCCAGTGTCCCCTGTCCCCTCCTGGTTTCCCTGTCCCCTGGGCAGTGTCCCTGTCCCCTCCCACTGTCCCTGTCCCCGGTGTCCCCTCCTGATGTCCCCATCCTCTCCCAGTGTCCCTGTCCCTGGTGTCCCCTCTCACGTCCTAGTGTCCCTGTCCCCTCCCTGTGTCCCTGTCCCCTCCTGCTGTCCCTGTCCCAGTGTCCCTGTCCCGGTGTCCCTGTCCCAGTGTCCCTGTCCCCTCCCAGTGTCCCTGTCCCCAGTGTCCCTGTCCCGGTGTCCCTGTCCCGGTGTCCCTGTCCCCTCCCAGTGTCCTTGTCCCGCTGTCCCGGTGTCCCCTCTCACCTCCCAGTGTCCCTGTCCCCTCCCAGTGTCCCTGTCCCCAGTGTCCCCTCCCGGTGTCCCCTCTCACCTCCCTCTTCTTCTTGGCTCTGCCGTCCTCCCCGGGCAGTCCCTTGCGCTTGGCGCCCTCGGGGCGCTCCCGGGGCCGTGTCCCCTCGCTGTCCCTCACGTCCCTCATGTCCCTCATCCTGCGGTCCTTGCGCAGGAACTGCGAGATCAGCTCGGGGCAGTCCAGGTTCTTCTCGGGCTCCCACGTGTTGTGCTCCCTGGGGACACCCGGGGACAGGGGACACCGGGGACAGGGTCAGGGACACCCGGGGACACCCGGGGACAGGGGACACCCGGGGACAGGGTCAGGGACACCCGGGGACAGGGGACACCGAGGACAGGGTCAGGGACACCCCGGGACACCCGGGGACAGGGGACACCGGGGACAGGGGACACCGGGGACAGGGTCAGGGACACTGGGGACAGGGTCAGGGACACCCAGGGACAGGGGACACCGGGGACAGGGTCAGGGGAGACCGGGGACAGGGGACACCCGGGGACAGGGCCA
>NW_024499307.1:431514-440344 GCF_017590055.1 Onychostruthus taczanowskii
CACGTGTTCGCCCGCCGAGGGGGTCCCGGACACCCGGGACACCGGGGACAGGGTCAGGGACACCCCTGACATCCGGGGACAGGGGACACCGGGGACAGGGTCAGGGGACACCCAGGGACAGGGGACACCCGGGGACAGGGTCAGGGACACCCCTGACACCCGGGGACAGGGTCAGGGACACCCGGGGATAGGGGACACCCGGGACAGGGTCAGGGACACCCGGGGACACCTGGGACAGGGTCAGGGACACCCCGGGACACCCAGGGACAGGGTCAGGGACACCTGGGGACACCGCCAGGGGACACCCGGGACAGGGTCAGGGACGCCCAGGGCGCTGTCCCCTCCCGGGCGCTGTCCCCTCCCGGGCTGTCCCCGTGTCCCCGTGTCACTCACTCGGAGAAGCCCTTCCACTTGAGCAGGTACTCGGCCTGGCCCCTCACCACGCGCCGATCCAGAACCTTCTCCACCACATACTCCTCCTCCTCCCCCGAGGACGAGCTGTCGGCTGCCCGCCGGCTCCTCCTGCCCATAGCGCAGCCACCGCTCTGGGGACAGGGACAGGGACAGCAGTGTCACTGTGGGACAGGACACTGCTCTAGGGACAGGGACAGCAATGTCACCGTGGGAATGTCACCCACGGGCTCCTCCTGCCCATAGCGCAGCCACCGCTCTGGGGACAGGGACAGGGACAGCAGTGTCACCGTGGGACAGGGAATGTCACCGTGGGACAGGACACTGCCCGCCGGCTCCTCCTGCCCATAGCGCAGCCACCGCTCTGGGGACAGGGACAGGGACAGCAGTGTCACCGTGGGACAGGGAATGTCACCGTGGGACAGGGCACTGCTCCTCCTGCCCATAGCGCAGCCACCGCTCTGGGGACAGGGACAAGAATGTCACCATGGCACAGGGAATGTCACCGTGGCACAGGGAATGTCACCGTGGGACAGGACACTGCTCTAGGGACAGGGACAGCAGTGTCACCATGGCAATGTCACCCAGGGCACTGCTCCTCCTGCCCACAGCACAGCCACCGCTCTGGGGACAGGGACAGCAGTGTCACCGTGGGAAAGGGAATGTCACTGCTCCTCCTGCCCACAGCGCAGCCACCGCTCCGGGGACACGGCGTTGTCACCCGGGGGGGACAGGGGACAGCTCGGGGGGGATTTGGGGTCATCCCAGGACCCCCAAAGGGAGATTTGAGGCTCCTGGAGCCCCTGAAAGGGGACATGGGGTGAGCTGGGGACCTCCGAGAGGGATCTGGGGACACCAAGAGGGATTTGGGGTCATTTTGGGACCCCAAAAGGGATTTAGGGTCATTTTGGGACCCCCAAAAGGGATCTGGGGTCATTTTGGGATCCCCAAGAGGGATTTGGGGTCATTTTGGAATCCCAAGGAGGGATCTGTGGTCATTTTGGGATCCCAAGAGGAATTTGGGGCCATTTTGGGATCCCCAAGAGGAATTTGGGGACACCTGGGGACGCCAAGAGGGATCTGGGGTCATTTTGGAATCCCAAGGAGGGATCTGTGGTCATTTTGGGACCCCAAGAGGAATTTGGGGTCATTTTGGGACCCCAAAAGGGATTTAGGGTCATTTTGGGATCCCCAAAAGGGATTTGGGGTAATTTTGGGATCCCCAAGAGGGATCTGGGGTTATTTTGGGATCCCCAAAAGGGATTTAGGGTCATTTTGGGATCCCCAAAAGGGATCTGTGGTCATTTTGGGATCCCCAAGAGGGATTTGGGGTCATTTTGGAATCCCAAGGAGGGATCTGGGGTCATTTTGGGATCCCCAAAAGGGATTTAGGGTCATTTTGGGATCCCCAAAAGGGATCTGGGGTCATTTTGGGACCCCCAAAAGGAATTTGGGGTCATTTTGGGATTCTCAAAGCGGATCCCAATGGGGAGCACAGCAGGGGCCAATTCCTAAAAACCAGTGAGGATTTAGGCACAAAGAAACACGACTTGGAGAGAAAAAAACCTAAAAAAACCCCCCAGAGAATTCAGGCAGAGCAAAATAGAATTTAAAACAAATCCCCTAAAACCGAGGGGGGGATTTGGGAGCAGGGAAATGGAATTTGGGCTGACCCCCTCAGAAACGAGGACCACTTAAATAAAAGACGCTTTAAGAAAACCCCAATTTGGGATATTTTTTCCCCCTCAAGCCAGGATTTTTCTTCCAAAGGCAGCCCCGGGAGGGACCGGGGAATTCCTCGCTCCCGGCTGGAATTTCCTGCCGGATTCCCGGCAATTTTGGGCGGGAACCGCGAGGCCGGGGGCGGATTCCTGAGGGGAAGCGGGGCCGGTTCGGGTGGGAAAAGGCGATTTTGGACGGGAAAAGCCGCGGCGGAGCCCCCGGGCCGCCGATCGCGCGAACCCTGAGGGAACAAAGGGCCGGCGCCGCGCCGAGGCCAAAGGCGCCTTTCCAGCGCCGAACCCCGCGGCCGTGAGGGGAAAGCGGCCGCTCTGAGGCGGGAAAGCGCCGCTCTGAGGCGGAGCGCGGCGCTCTGAGCGCAACCCCCGCGGTTTTGGGGCAAAAAGCTCCAGCTTTGGGTTCAAAGCGCCGCTGAGGGCCCGGGACGCGGGGCTGGGGGCGGGGTTAGAAGCGCGCCGCGACACGCCATTGGGCAGAGCCTCCGCGCGCTAGCGAGATGATTGGATGAGCGCCCCGGCGCTCGCCACACCCCGCCGCGCTACTGTTGGGCGGTGGAGCCGTCGCTCCAAGCGCCGCCCCGCCCTCACTGCGCGCCTATTGGTCAGTGCACCTGCCAATCCACGCTGCGGCCCGCCTCCCGTTCGATGCTATTAAATAACGCGCCCGTCACTCCGCGCGTGGCCCCGCCTTCTGCCCGCATCCATTGGCCGCCGCGCCTGCCCGTCACAGCGGCGGACCCGCCCCCGCGCTGCCGCCCATTCATCCGCCGCCCGCCGCCGGCGCTACCTGCGCGGGGACCGGCTCCGGCGCTCGCCGAGATGCGCTGGGCCCGCCGGCCGCCCGCGCTGAGCGACGGCCGCGCCCGCCAATAGAGACCGTCCCCCCGCGCGCCCAGCCAATGAGCGCCTCCTTGGGGGCGGGCCCTCCGCCGCTCCAACCAATCAGCCGCGCGCCGAGGAGTCTCCGGGCCGGAGCGGGAAAAGCCGCGCGGGGCGTGGCGACAGCAATTCCCTCCAATCACCGCGGCGCGGGGGCGGGACGTTTCGCTGAGCAGCCAATCGGCTTCGCCTCCCAGGGCGGAGCGCGGCGAGCCATCCAATAGAGCGGCGGCGCCGGGAGGCGTCAGCCAATGGGAGGCGGCGCGGGGGCCGTGAGGGCGGCGGGGGCGGCGGGGTGAGGCGGCGGCGCTCGCGTCGCTCGGCCCCTTTCCGTGTCGGCCCTCGCAGAGGGAGCATCGCGCGCTGCCGCCACCGCCCGGCCCGCCCCGCCCCGCGCCGCCGCCATGGCCAAGGCCGAGGTCAGCGCTCGCCCCGCGTTCCCGCTCGCCGATCCGCGCGCGTTGGTTTTTCTTTATTTTTTTCGATCCCGTCCGCGGTCCCAGGAGGGATTTTGGGGTGTGAGGAGCTGTGGGGGGGGGTCCCAGGAGGGATTTTGGGGTGTGAGGACCTGTGGGGGGGGGTCCCAGGAGGGATTTTGGGGTCTCAGGAGCTGCGGGGGGGGTCCCATGAGGTATTTTGGGGTGTCAGGAGGGGTTTTGAGGTGTCAGCCCCCCCTGCAGCTGGGTGAAGGGATTTTGGGGGGGGTTGGGGTTTCTCAGACCCCCCCCATGAGCTGAGTGAGGGGATTTTGGGGCTCCCCAGCCCCATGACCCTGTCTCAGGGGTTTGGGGATCCCCCTGATCCCCCATGAGCTGGCTGGGGGGATTTTGGGGGGGTTGTGGGGGTGCCCAGCTCTGTGAGCTGTGTGAGGCGGTTTTGGGGTTCCCCTGACCCCGTCCTTGCCCCATTGGGGGGGTTTTGGGGTTTGTCTGACCCCATCTCGGGGTTCTGCGGTCCCCGTGACCCCGTGTCGGGGGTTTTGGGGCTCCCCTGACCCCATCTCGGGGTTCTGGGGTCCCGTGACCCTGTCTCAGGGTTTTGGGGCTCCCCTGACCCCATCTCGGGATTCTGGGGTCCCTGTGACTCTGTCTCTGGGTTCTGGGGTCCCCGTGACCCCGTCTCTGGGTTCTGGGGTCCCTGTGACTCCGTCTCTGGGTTCTGGGCTCCCCCGACCCCGTCTCTGTGTTTTGGGGTTCCCCCCGACCCCGTCTCTGGGTTCTGGGGACCCTGTCTCGGGGTTCTGGGGTCCCCCCGACCCCGTCTCTGGGGTCCCCTGAGCCCGTCTCTGGGTTCTGGGGTCCCCTGACCCCGTGTCGGGGGTTCTGGGGTCCCCGTGACCCCGTCTCTGGGTTCTGGGCTCCCCTGAGCCCATCTTGGGGGTTCTGGGGTCCCCTGACCCCGTCTCTGGGTTCTGGGGACCCCGTCTCTGGGTTCTGGGGTCCCCTGAGCCCGTGCCGCGCCCGCAGTCCCCGAAGGAGCCGGAGCAGCTGCGGAAGCTGTTCATCGGGGGCCTGAGCTTCGAGACCACGGACGAGAGCCTGCGCAGCCACTTCGAGCAGTGGGGCACGCTCACCGACTGCGTGGTGAGGCGCCCCAAAAACGGGCTGGGCACCCCAAAAACGGGCTGGGCACCCCGAAAACGGGCTGGGGACCCCGAAACGGGCTGGGGACCCTGGAACGGGCTGGGCACCCCGAAACGGGCTGGGGACCCTGGAACGGGCTGGGCACCCCGAAACGGGCTGGGGACCCTGGAACGGGCTGGGCTCCCCAAAAATGGGCTGGGCACCCCAGAAATGGGGCTGGGCGCCCCGGAACGGGCGGCGCCCCAAAAACGGGC
This sequence comes from Onychostruthus taczanowskii, assembly GCF_017590055.1. NCBI lineage: Eukaryota > Metazoa > Chordata > Aves > Passeriformes > Passeridae > Onychostruthus > Onychostruthus taczanowskii. The sequence continues at coordinate 436,381 of NW_024499307.1, forward strand.
TGGGCACCCCAAAAACGGGCTGGGCACCCCGAAAACGGGCTGGGGACCCCGAAACGGGCTGGGGACCCTGGAACGGGCTGGAGACCCCGGAACGGGGCTGGGCACCCCAAAAACGGGCTGGGACCCTGGAACGGGCTGGGGAACCCGAAACGGGCTGGGGACCCTGGAACGGGCTGGGCACCCTGGAACGGGCTGGGCTCCCCAAAAATGGGCTGGGCACCCCGGAACGGGCTGTGCAACGGGGCTGGGCACCCCGAAAATGGGGCTGGGGACCCCAAAACGGGCTGGGCACCCCAGAACGGGCTGGGGACCCTGGAATGGGCCTGAGAACCCCTGAACCGGGAGCTGAACGGGCTGGGCACCCTGGAATGGGGCTGGGGGACCTGCAACGGGCTGGGCACCCCAAAAACGGGCTGGGCACCTGCAACGGGGCTGGGCACCCCGAAAATGGGGCTGGGGACCCCAAAACGGGCTGGGCACCCCAGAACGGGCTGGGGAACCCGAAACGGGCTGGGCATCCTGGAACGGGCTGGGCACCCCAGAACGGGCTGGGCACCCCGGAACGGCCTGAGAACCCCTGAACCGGGAGCTGGGTACCCCGGAACGGGGCTGGGAGTGCTGAAATGGGCCTGGGCACCCCGGAATGGGGCTGGGGACCCTAAAATGGGCCTGGGCACCCCGGAACGGGCCTGGGATCAACAAAAACAGCCCTGGGAGCCCAAAAGCTTCCCTTGGGATCACCAAATCTCTCCTTGGGACCCCTAAACCCGGCCCAGGACCCCTAAACTCAGCCCACAATCCCTAAACACAGCCCAGGACCCCTAAAATCGGCCCAGGACCCCTAAACCTGACCCAGGACCCCTAAGCCCAGCCCACAACCCCTAAACCCAGGCCACCCCCAACACCTCTATAAACTGCGCCCCGCAGGCGTGTGTGTGTGACCTGTCACCTGTGTTACCTGTGTCACTTGTGTGCGTCTCTTCTGTGTCACCTGTGTGTGTCCCTTTCTCCATGTGTGACCTGTATGTGACTTCTCACCTGTGTCCCTGTCTTGTCCCCTGTGTCTCTGCCCTGTCCCTGATGTGTCCCTGACGTGTCCCTGTGTCTGTCCCCCATGTCCCTGCCCTGTCCCTGACGTGTCCCTGTCCCCAGGTGATGCGGACCCCCAACACAAAGTGCTTGTGGGGCTTTGGCTTTGCCACATCCCAGCCTGTGTCCCCAGGTCCCTGTGTCCCTGCCCTGTCCCCCGTGTCCCTGCCCCGTCCCTGACGTGTCCCTGTCCCCAGGTGATGCGGGACCCCAACACGAAGCGCTCGCGGGGCTTCGGGTTCGTCACCTACTCCTCGGTCGAGGAGGTCGACGCTGCCATGAACGCGCGGCCACACAAGGTGGATGGCAGGGTGGTGGAGCCCAAACGGGCCGTGTCCAGAGAGGTGAGGGACCCTGGGGACATTGGGGACCCTGGGGACACTGAGGGGACACTGGGGACACTGAGGGGACATGGCAGGGTGGTGGAGCCCAAACGGGCCGTGTCCAGAGAGGTGAGGGACCCTGGGGACACTGAGGGGACACTGGGGACACTGAGGGGACCCTGGGGTCACAGCAGGGTGGTGGAGCCCAAACGGGCCGTGTCCAGAGAGGTGAGGGACACTGGGGACAGATGTGGTGGTGGCTGTGCCTGCTGCTTCCAGCGGTGGCCCTGGGGACAGTGACAGTGGCTGTGTCCCTGCCTGCTCCCAGTGGTGGCCCTGGGGACAGTGACAGTGGCCATGTCCCTGCCTGCTCCTGGCGGTGGCTCTGGGGACAGTGACAGTGGCCATGTCCGTGCCTGTTCCTGGTGGTGGCCCTAGGGACAGTGACAGTGTCTATGCCTGTTGCTCCCAGCGGTGGCCCTGGGGACAGTGACAGTGGCCGTGTCCGTGTCCCTGCCTGCTCCCAGCAGTGGCCCTGGGGACAGGGACAGGGACAGTGACAGTGGCCGTGTCGGTGCCTGCTCCCGGCGGTGGCCCCAGGGACAGTGACAGTGGCCCTGGGGACAGGGACAGTGGCCGTGTCCCTGCCTGCTCCCGGCGGTGGCCCTGGGGACAGGGACAGTGGCCGTGCCGGTGCCTGCTCCCGGCGGTGGCCCTGGGGACAGGGACAGTGACAGCGGCCGTGTCGGTGCCTGCTGCCAGCAGTGGCCCTGGGGACAGGGACAGTGTCCGTGTCCCTGCCTGCTCCCGGCGGTGGCCCCGGGGACAGGGACAGTGACAGTGACAGTGGCTGTGTCCCTGCCTGCTCCCAGCAGTGGCCCTGGGGACAGGGACAGTGGCCGTGTCCTTGCCTGCTCCCAGCAGTGGCCCCGGGGACAGGGACAGGGACAGTGACAGTGGCTGTGGCCCCGGGGACAGTGACAGTGTCCGTGTCCCTGCCTGCTCCCGGCGGTGGCCCCAGGGACAGGGACAGTGGCAGCGGTGGCCCCGTGCCCGCTGGCAGGCTGTCCCCGCTGTCCCCAGGACTCGCAGCGGCCCGGGGCGCACCTGACGGTGAAGAAGATCTTCGTGGGCGGCATCAAGGAGGACACGGAGGAGCATCACCTGCGCGACTACTTCGGCCAGTACGGCAAGATCGAGGTCATCGAGATCATGACCGACCGCGGCAGCGGCAAGAAGCGCGGCTTCGCCTTCGTCACCTTCGACGACCACGACTCCGTGGACAAAATCGTCAGTGAGTGACGCTGGGGACACTGCGGGGACAGCCTGGGGGTGACAGTGTGGGGAAAGCCTGGGGGTGACAGCCTGGATGGGGACAGTGCAGGGACAGCCTGGGGGTGACAGTGTGGGGACACTGGGGGAACAGCCTGGATGGAGCAGCGTGGGGACAGCCTGGATGGGGACACTGCGGGGATAGCGTGGGGGTGACAGCCTGGATGGGGACAGTGCAGGGACAGCCTGGGGGTGACAGCCCAGGGACACTGGGGGGACAGGCTGGATGAGGACACTGCAGGGACACTGTGGGGACAGCCTGGATGGGGCAGCGCAGGGACAGCCTGGGGGTGAGAGTGTGGGGACAGCCTGGGGGTGACAGCCCGGGAACACTGGGGACAGCCTGGATGGGGCAGCCTGGGGACAGCCTGGGGGGGACAGCTTGGATGGGGACAGCCTGGGGACACTGGGAGGGTGACAGTCTGGCTGGGGACAGTGTGGGGTCAGTGCCACCCCCTTGGGGTCAGTGCCATTCCGGTGGGGTCAGTGCCATCCCGGTGGGGTTGCTGCCATCCCCTTGGGGTCGCTGCCATCCCATTGGGGTCAGTGCCATCCCGGCGGGGTCAGTGCCATCCCGGCGGGGTCACTGCCATCCCGGTGGGGTCACTGCCATCCCTGTGGGGTCCGTGCCATCCCAGTGGGGTCAGTGCCATCCCTGTGGGATCGCTGCCGTCCCTGTGGGGTCACTGCCATCCCTGTGGGGTCAGTGCCATCCCAGCGGGGTCAGTGCCATCCCGGCGGGGTCAGTGCCATCCCCTTGGGGTCACTGCCATCCCTGTGGGGTCCGTGCCATCCTGGCGGGGTTGCTGCCATCCCGGCCGGGTCGCTGCCATCCCTGTGGGGTCGCTGCCATCCCAGTGGGGCCATCCCGGTGGGGTCCGTGCCATCCCGGCGGGGTCAGTGCCATCCCGGCGGGGTCAGTGCCATCTTGGTGGGGTCACTGCCATCCCCTTGGGGTCAGTGCCATCCCTGTGGGGTCGCTGCCATCCCGGCGGGGTCGCTGCCGTCCCGGCTGAGCCCCGGTGTCCCCGCAGTCCAGAAGTACCACACGGTGAACGGGCACAACTGCGAGGTGCGCAAGGCGCTGTCCAAGCAGGAGATGGCCAGCGCCTCGGCCGGCCAGCGAGGTGAGCGCCCGGCCCGCGGCCCCGGCCGCGTCCCCGCCGTGCCAGCGCCGCCCGTGCCACCCGCGCCGTGCCTAAAGGCTGTGCCCCCCCCCC
>NW_024499307.1:440828-451739 GCF_017590055.1 Onychostruthus taczanowskii
CCTGACCCCTCTGTCCCCCCTGACCCCTCTGTCCCCCCCCAGGCAGCAATTTCGGGGGTGGGGGCAGCTACAACGACTTCGGCAGCTACAACAACCAGGCCTCGAGCTTCGGGCCCATGAAGGGCGGCAGCTTCGGGGGGCGCAGCTCGGGGCCCTACGGCGGCGGTGAGTCCCCAAAGCCCCCTGGGAACCCCAAAAACCCCCTGGGGAACCCCAAAATATCCTGAATGTACTGGGGGCAGCTTCGGGGGGCGCAGCTCGGGGCCCTGCGCCGGCGGTGAGTCCCCAAAACCCCCTGGGAACCCCAAAAACCCCCTGGGCCTGGGGAACCCCAAAATCCCCCTGGGGAACCCCAAAATATCCTGAATGTACTGGGGGCAGCTTCGGGGGGCGCAGCTCGGGGCCCTACGGCGGCGGTGAGTCCCCAAAGCCCCCTGGGAACCCCAAAAATCACCTGGGGAACCCCAAAAATCACCTGGGGAACCCAAAAAATCACCTGGGGAACCCAAAATCACCTGGGGAACCCCAAAATCACCTTGGGGAGGCGTTAAAATGTGTTGGGGTGGCCTGAAAGTAACCTGGGGAGACCCCAAAATGTGCTGCAGAGACCCCAGAGTGGGCAGCAGGGGTTCTGTGTCACAGGGGGGGTCCCCGGATGTGCCCCCCCCCCGGTTTTTGGGTGTCCCTAAATCCCCCCCGGCTCCGCAGGCGGCTACGGCAGCTCCAGCGGCGGCGGCAGCTACGGAGGAGGGAGGAGGTTTTAACGGCCAGGTGAGGGGGAAAATGGGGAAAAACGGGGAAAAAGGGTGGGGAAAGGGTGGGGAAAATATGGGAAAAGGGTGGGGAAAGTGTGGGAAAAAGGTGGGGAAAATATGGGAAAAAGGGGAGAAAAAACAGGGAAGAAGGGTGGGGAAAGTAAGGGGAAAAGGGGAGAAAAGGGTGGGAAAAGTATGGGAAAAAGGTGGGGAAAATGTGGGAAAAAAGGAGAGAAAAAACAGGGAAGAAGGGTGGGGAAAGTGTGGGAAAGTATGTGAAAAAGGGGAGAAAAAGGTGGGAAAAATTTGGGGGAAAATTTGGGGGGAAATGGGAAGAGAATTGAGGGAAGAAGCTGTGAAATGGTTGGGGGGAAAGGTGAAGGAAAAGTCGAGAGGAAGGTTCAGGGAGAAAAGTGGGAGAATATGAGGGAAATAAAAGGTTGGGAAAAAATGAAGGAAAAGTAGGAGAAAGGGTGGAAATCAGGGGAAAGGGTGGGAAGGGGTGGAGCTGGGAATTCCAGCGGGATCGGGGCAGGAATGGGGCTGGGATTGGGGCCAGGATCAGGATCGGGGCTGGGATCGAGGCAGGATTGGGGCTGGGATTGGGGCCAGGATCAGGAATGGGGCTGGGATCGGGGCAGGAATGGGGCTGGGATTGGGGCCAGGATCAGGATTGGGGCTGGGATCGGGGCAGGATTGGGGCTGGATCAGGGCGGGCCCATGAAGGGCGGCAGCTTCGGGGGGCGCAGCTCGGGGCCCTACGGCGGCGGTGAGTCCCCAAAACCCCCTGGGAACCCCAAAAACAGCCTGGGGAACCCCAAAATCCCCCTGGGGAACCCCAAAATATCCTGAATGTACTGGGGGCAGCTTCAGGGGGCGCAGCTCGGGGCCCTACGGCAGCGGTGAGTCCCCAAAACCCCCTGGGAACCCCAAAAACAGCCTGGGGAACCCCAAAATCCCCCTGGGGAACCCCAAAATATCCTGAATGTACTGGGGGCAGCTTCGGGGGGCGCAGCTCAGGGCCCTACGGCGGCGGTGAGTCCCCAAAGCCCCCTGGGAACCCCAAAAACCCCCTGGGGAACCCCAAAATATCCTGAATGTACTGGGGGCAGCTTCGGGGGGCGCAGCTCGGGGCCCTACGGCGGCGGTGAGTCCCCAAAACCCCCTGGGAACCCCAAAAACCCCCTGGGGAACCCCAAAATATCCTGAATGTACTGGGGGCAGCTTCGGGGGGCGCAGCTCGGGGCCCTGCGCTGGTGGTGAGTCCCCAGAACAGCCTGGGGAACCCCAAAAATCACCTGGGGGAACCCAAAAATCACGTGGGGAACCCCAAAATCACCTGGAGAACCCCAAAATACCCTAGGAGACACGAAATGTACTGGGGGCAGGTTTATGGGGCGCAGCTTGGGGCATTACAGCAGTGGTGAGTCCCCCAAGAAGCACCTGGGGGACCCCAAAAATCCCCTGGGGAACCCAAAAATCACCTGAGGGTCCCCAAAATCACCTGGGGGAACCCAAAAATCACCTGAGGGTCCCCAAAATCACCTGGGGGAACCCAAAAATTACCTGGGGAACCCCAAAAATCACCAGGGGGAACCCAAAAATCACCTTGGGGAGGCGTTAAAATGTGTTGGGGTGGCCTGAAAGTAACCTGGGGAGACCCCAAAATGTGCTGCAGAGACCCCAGAGTGGGCAGCAGGGGTTCTGTGTCACAGGGGGGGTCCCCGGATGTGCCCCCCCCCCGGTTTTTGGGTGTCCCTAAATCCCCCCCGGCTCCGCAGGCGGCTACGGCAGCTCCAGCGGCGGCGGCAGCTACGGAGGAGGGAGGAGGTTTTAACGGCCAGGTGAGGGGGAAAATGGGGAAAAACGGGGAAAAAGGGTGGGGAAAGGGTGGGGAAAATATGGGAAAAGGGTGGGGAAAGTGTGGGAAAAAGGTGGGGAAAATATGGGAAAAAGGGGAGAAAAAACAGGGAAGAAGGGTGGGGAAAGTAAGGGGAAAAGGGGAGAAAAGGGTGGGAAAAGTATGGGAAAAAGGTGGGGAAAATGTGGGAAAAAAGGAGAGAAAAAACAGGGAAGAAGGGTGGGGAAAGTGTGGGAAAGTATGTGAAAAAGGGGAGAAAAAGGTGGGAAAAATTTGGGGGAAAATTTGGGGGGAAATGGGAAGAGAATTGAGGGAAGAAGCTGTGAAATGGTTGGGGGGAAAGGTGAAGGAAAAGTCGAGAGGAAGGTTCAGGGAGAAAAGTGGGAGAATATGAGGGAAATAAAAGGTTGGGAAAAAATGAAGGAAAAGTAGGAGAAAGGGTGGAAATCAGGGGAAAGGGTGGGAAGGGGTGGAGCTGGGAATTCCAGCGGGATCGGGGCAGGAATGGGGCTGGGATTGGGGCCAGGATCAGGATCGGGGCTGGGATCGAGGCAGGATTGGGGCTGGGATTGGGGCCAGGATCAGGAATGGGGCTGGGATCGGGGCAGGAATGGGGCTGGGATTGGGGCCAGGATCAGGATTGGGGCTGGGATCGGGGCAGGATTGGGGCTGGATCAGGGCTGGAATCTGGGCAGGGAACAGGGAAGGGATCAGGCAGGGATGGAGCAGGGTCAGGGCTGGGATTTGGGGTTGGGATCGGGCAGGGATGGAGCAGGGTCAGGGCTGGGATTTGGGGTTGGGATCGGGCAGGGATGGAGCAGGGGCAGGGCTGGGATCTGGGGTCGGGATCGGGCAGGGATGGAGCAAGATTTGGGCTGGGATCTGGGCAGGGATTGGGGCTGGAATTGGGGCCAGGATCAGGATCAGGGCTGGGATCGAGGCAGGGAACAGGGAAGGGATCAGGGCAGGGATGGAGCAGGGGCAGGGCTGGGATCGAGGCAGGGAACAGGGAAGGGATGAGGGCAGGGATGGAGCAGGGTCAGGGCAGGATTGGGGTCGGGATTGGGAACGGGATCGGGAACACTGGAGCCACTGCTGATCCCAGCCCTGATCCCGACCCTGCCCCAATCCCAATTCCCAACCCAGCCCTGATCCCAAACCTGCCCCAATCCCCATCCTGATCCCAGTCCTGCCCCTGCCCAATCCCAGCCCTGATCCCCATCCTGACCCTGCCCTGATCCCAACCCCGATCCTGATCCTGTCCCTGCCCCAATCCCGATCCCAATCCTGCCCCAATCCTGTCCAAATCCTGTCCCTGTCCCATCCCTGTCCCGGGCAGGGCTGGGATCTGGGGTCGGGATCGGGCAGGGATGGAGCAAGATTTGGGCTGGGATCTGGGCAGGGATTGGGGCTGGAATTGGGGCCAGGATCAGGATCAGGGCTGGGATCGAGGCAGGGAACAGGGAAGGGATCAGGGCAGGGATGGAGCAGGGGCAGGGCAGGATTGGGGTCGGGATCGGGAACGGGATCGGGAACACCGGAGCCACTGCTGATCCCAGCCCTGATCCCGACCCTGCCCCGATCCCAATTCCCAACCCAGCCCTGATCCCAAACCTGCCCCAATCCCCATCCTGATCCCAGTCCTGCCCCTGCCCAATCCCAGCCCTGATCCCCATCCTGACCCTGCCCTGATCCCAACCCCGATCCTGATCCTGTCCCTGCCCCAATCCCGATCCCAATCCTGCCCCAATCCTGTCCAAATCCTGTCCCTGTCCCATCCCTGTCCCAAGCCCCGGGACCCCCCCGGGACCCCCCCAGGGCCCCCCGGAGCCCCCCGGGACCCCCCCGGGCCGCCGGAGGTCGCCGTGTCCAGCCCCCCGCAGTTCCCCAGCGAGCGGCCGGAGTCCCCCTGTCCTGTACCCCCTCAATAAATGTCTCTTGGGTTTTTTTTTTAAATTATTTTTTATTATTATTGTTAATTTTAGGGGCGGGCCGGCTGCTCTCCTCCTGATTGGTCACCTCAGCTGTCAGTCACAGCCTGGCTCCGCCCCTTCGCCCCGCCTCTATTGTCACCCTGGGTGTCCCCAGGTGTCCTCTGGATGTTCCTGGTGTCCCCCAGGTGTCCCCAGGTGTCCCCTGGGTGTCCCCTGGGTCTCCTTGGGTGTCCCCGGGTGTCCCCTGGGTGTCCCTTGGGTGTCCCCAGGGTGTTCCTGGTGTCCCCTGGGTGTCCCCAGGTGTCCCCAGGGTGTTCCTGGTGTCCCCTGCGTGTCCCTGGGTGTCCCCAGCTGTCCCGTGGGTATCCCTCGGGTGACCCCAGGTGTCCCCAGGTCTTCCTGGGTGTTCCTGGTGTCCCTGGGTGTCCCCAGGTGTCCCCAGGGTGTTCCTGGTGTCCCCTGGGTGTCCCCAGGTGTCCTGTGGGTATCCCTCGGGTGTCCCCAGGTGTCCCTGGTTGTCCCCAGGTCTCCCTGGGTGTCCCCAGGTGTCCCCGGGTGTCCCCAGGTGTCCCCAGGTGTTCCTGGTGTCCCCAGGTGTCCCCAGGTCTCCCTGGGTGTTTCTGGTGTCCCCAGGTGTCCCTGGGTGTCCCCAGGTGTCCCCAGGTGTCCCCAGGTCTCCCAGGTGTCCCCAGGTCTCCCTGGGTGTTTCTGGTGTCCCCAGGTGTCCCTGGGTGTCCCCAGGTGTCCCCAGGTCTCCCAGGTGTCCCCAGGTCTCCCTGGGTGTTTCTGGTGTCCCCAGGTGTCCCCGGGTGTCCCCAGGTGTCCCCGCTGTCCCTGCTGTCCCTGTCACTAATTGCCACCTTCCCTTGTAGGCGGCGCCGGCCCCGGGACAGGAGCCCGCGGAGGTGAGCGCGGGGACAGAGGGGACCCTTGGGGACACGGGGACAGCCCCGGCTGGGTCACCCCCCCCGGCCCCGCGGGACCCCCGGTGCCCTCAATAAAAGGGTATTTTTGTACCTGTGTCCCGTGTGCGGGGACAGCGCCGGAGGGGACAGCGGGGACACCGCCCAGGGGACAGGGACACCACCCAGGGGACACTGCTCAGGGGACAGGGACACTGCAGGGACACCATGGAGAGGACAGGGACACTGCCGAGGGGACAGGGACAGTGCCCAGGGGACAGGGACACTGCAGGGACAGGGACACTGCTCAGGGGACACCGCCCAGGGGACACCGCCCAGGGGACAGGGACACCGCGGGGACAGGGACACTGGGGACACCGCAGGGACACTGCGGGGACACTGCCCAGGGGACAGGGACACCATGGAGGGGACAGGGACACTGCAGGGACAGGGACACTGGGGACAGCGGGGGACACCGCCCAGGGGACACTGCCCTGGGGACACCGCCCAGGGGACAGGGACACTGCTCAGGGGACAGGGACGCTGGGGACAGCGCGGGGACACTACAGGGACACTGCCGAGGGGACAGGGACACTGCCCAGGGGACAGGGACACCATGGAGGGGACACGGACACTGCAGGGACAGGGACACTGGGGACACTGTGGGGACAGGGACACCGCCGAGGGGACAGGGACACTGCAGGGACAGGGACACCATGGAGGGGACAGGGACACTGCTGAGGGGACAGGGACACCGTGGAGGGGACAGGGACACTGCAGGGACAGGGACACTGGGGACAGGGACACTGCTGAGGGGACAGGGACACCGTGGAGGGGACAGGGACACTGCAGGGACAGGGACACTGGGGACAGGGACAGGGTTGGGGACAGGAGTGGCGGGGATGGGGTGGCCGTGGAGGGGACAGGGACAGGAGGTGACAGCGGGGATGTGGCACCGGGGTGTGGGAACACCGGGAGGTGTCACCTGTGGGGTGTGTCACCTGCAGGGTGTGTCACCTGTGGCGTGTGTCACCCGCGGGGTGTGTGTATCACCTGTGGCGTGTGTCACCTGCAGGGTGTGTGTCACCCGCGGGCTGTGTGTGTCACCATGCCTGGCTGAGGGTGGCACCTCCTGGCCCCGGGGACAGCAGCAGCAGCAGGAGGTGGCAGCAGTGTCACCGCGGGGCGCAGAGGGTGACAGCAGTGGCTTTATGGGGGTGGCCCTGGCAGGGCTGTCCCCCGGGGGTGGCAGGGTGGCAGTGACAGGGCTGTCCCTGCGGTGACAGCGCTGTCCCCCGGGGGTGACAGGGCTGTCCCCAGTGTCACCCGGGGCTGTGGCACACGGCGCTGCCACCCCCGAGTGTCCCCAACAGCTGGGGGGTGACACCGCTGGTGTCCCTGTCCCTGATGTCCCCAATGTCCCCTCCGTGCCCCCAATGTCCCCAATCCATGTCCCAGTTGTCCCCAGTTGTCCCCAGTTGTCCCCGTTGTCCCCAGTTGTCCCCAATTGTCCCCAGTTGTCCCCGTTGTCCCCAGTTGTCCCCAATTGTCCCCAGTTGTCCCCGTTGTCCCCAGTTGTCCCCAATTGTCCCCAGTTGTCCCCGTTGTCCCCAGTTGTCCCCCCGTGACCCCGAGTGACCAAAGGTCAGGCGAGGCCCCGCCCACGGAGGGCGTGACCATGAGAGAGGCGTGGCCAACAGCGGAAAGCCGATCGCTTCCGGTCACGTGCTCACCAAAGCACGTGAGACAGCCAATCATAGCCCGGGCCCGCCAAAGGGGTGACGTCAGCGCTTCCCCGGTCACTATGGCAACTGTACAGCCTCCTCCGCTTCCGGGCGCGCCATGCAGCAGTGATTGACAGCTGGCTCCTCCAATCACCGTCCGTCTGCGGAAGCGCGGGAAAGATTGCTCGGCCCACCGCATGGGAATGAGCAGCGATTGGTGGGATTGAGGCAGAGCTGGGCCAATCAGCCCGGCAGGGTGGGGCCAAAGGCAGAGATTGGCAGGCGAGCGGCCAATCAGCGGCCGGAGCTCTTCCGGCTCCACGTCGGCAGCGGAGGAGGCAAAATGGAGGCGCTGGTGCTGGTGAGGGCCGCGGGAACTGGGGGGGACTGGGGGGGACTGGGATGGACTGGGGGCACTGGGGGGGACTGGGATCAAACTGGGGGGGACTGGGGGGCACTGGGATGGACTGGGGGCACTGGGAGGTGACATTTTCGTGTCCCCGGAGGCGGTCTGTCCTGCACTGGGCTGCGGCTCTGGGCACTCGGGGACACTGGTGACACTGGGGCAGCGCTGGGGACAGCGGGGGGCAGTTGGTGACCGTGGCGGTGGCAGTGGCGGGTCCCCGGGGGTGACACGGTGACAGGGTGACAGGGTGACAGGGTGACAGGGTGGCAGTGGCAGGTCCCCGGGGGTGGCACTCGGTGACACGGTGACATGGTGGCAGTGTCGGGTCCCCAGGGGGTGACACGGTGACACGGTGACATGGTGGCAGTGTCGGGTCCCCAGGGGGTGACACAGTGACACGGTGACAGGGTGGCAGTGTCGGGTCCCCAGGGGGGGGTTCTGTCCTACACTGGGCTGTGGCTCTGGGCAGTCAGTGCATCACAGAACTTGGTCCTGGGGACCCCGAGCGACACCGGGGGGACACGGGGACATGGGGGGGGACACTGGGACACAGGGGGGACAAGGGGACACTGGGGACAGTGGCCCCAGCAGTGCCGTGACCCCGGCACAGCCTGGCCCGGCGTCCCTGGCACTGGGGACACGGATGGCACTGTCCCTGTCCCGGGGGTGGCACTGTCCTTGTCCCTGTCCTGGGGGTGGGACAGCGGGGGGCAGTTGGTGACTGTGGCGGTGGCAGTGGCGGGTCCCCGGGGGGTGACACGGTGACACGGTGACACGGTGACATGGTGGCAGTGTCGGGTCCCCAGGGGGTGACACGGTGACACGGTGACATGGTGGCAGTGTCGGGTCCCCAGGGGGTGACACAGTGACACGGTGACAGGGTGGCAGTGTCGGGTCCCCAGGGGGGGGTTCTGTCCTACACTGGGCTGTGGCTCTGGGCAGTCAGTGCATCACAGAACTTGGTCCTGGGGACCCCGAGCGACACCGGAGGGACACTGGGACATGGGGGGGACACTGGGACACAGGGGACAGGGGGACACCGGGGGCACAAGGGGGGACACGGGGACATGGGGGACACTGGGGGGGACACTGGGACACAGGGTACAGGGGGACACAGGGGGGACAAGGGGACACTGGGGACAGTGGCCCCAGCAGTGCCGTGACCCCGGCACAGCCTGGCCCGGCGTCCCTGGCACTGGGGACACGGATGGCACTGTCCCTGTCCCGGGGGTGGCACTGTCCTTGTCCCTGTCCTGGGGGTGGCACTGTCCCTGTCCCCGTGGTGTCCCCGTCCCCCTGGTGGCACTGTCCCCGTCCCTGTCCCCGCAGGAGCCGTCCCTGTACACGGTCAAGGCCATCATCATCCTGGACAACGACGGCGAGCGGCTCTTCGCCAAGGTGGGGACACTGGGGGGACACTGGGGGGACACTGGGGACACTGGGGACACTGAGGGGACACTGGGGACAGAAAACCACAAAGCCCAGGGCTCCAGGTGCACTGCAGCTGAAAAGGGCATCCCAGGGGGAACACAGTGACACGGTGACAGGGTGGCAGTGTCGGGTCCCCAGGGGGGGGGTCTGTCCTACACTGGGCTGTGGCTCTGGGCAGTCAGTGCATCACAGAACTTGGTCCTGGGGACCCCGAGCGACACCGGAGGGACACTGGGACATGGGGGGGACACTGGGACACAGGGGACAGGGGGACACCGGGGGCACAAGGGGGGACACGGGGACATGGGGGACACTGGGGGGGACACTGGGACACAGGGTACAGGGGGACACAGGGGGGACAAGGGGACACTGGGGACAGTGGCCCCAGCAGTGCCGTGACCCCGGCACAGCCTGGCCCGGCGTCCCTGGCACTGGGGACACGGATGGCACTGTCCCTGTCCCGGGGGTGGCACTGTCCTTGTCCCTGTCCTGGGGGTGGCACTGTCCCTGTCGGGGGGGACACTGGGACACAGGGTACAGGGGGACACAGGGGGGACAAGGGGACACTGGGGACAGTGGCCCCAGCAGTGCCGTGACCCCGGCACAGCCTGGCCCGGCGTCCCTGGCACTGGGGACACGGATGGCACTGTCCCTGTCCCGGGGGTGGCACTGTCCTTGTCCCTGTCCTGGGGGTGGCACTGTCCCTGTCCCAGGGGTGGCACTGTCCTTGTCCCCGTGGTGTCCCCGTCCCCCTGGTGGCACTGTCCCCGTCCCTGTCCCCGCAGGAGCCGTCCCTGTACACGGTCAAGGCCATCATCATCCTGGACAACGACGGCGAGCGGCTCTTCGGCAAGGTGGGGACACTGGGGGGACACTGGGGGGACACTGGGGACACTGGGGACAGTGAGGGGACACTGCCCCGAGGGGATGTGGCTCTGGGAAGGGGACAGGGCGGGTGGCCCGGGGGCCAGGGGTGGCCGGTGTCCCTGTCCCGTGTCCCTGATGCTGTCCCCGTGTCCCCAACGCTGTCCCCAACACTGTCCCCGTGTCCCCAATGTCCCCAACACTGTCCCCGTGTCCCCAGTACTACGATGACACGTACCCCAGCGTGAAGGAGCAGCGCGCCTTCGAGAAGAACATCTTCAGCAAGACACACCGCAGTGACAGTGAGTGACACTGGGTGACAAAGGGAGACACGGGGTGCCACGGGGAGACAACGGGTGACATGGGGGTGTGACAGGGGGGTGACAGGGTCACGGGTCACAGACACACCGCAGTGACAGTGAGTGACACTGGGTGACAAAGGGAGACACGGGGTGCCACGGGGAGACAACGGGTGACATGGGGGTGTGACAGGGGGGTGACAGGGTCACGGGTCACAGACACACCGCAGTGACAGTGAGTGACACTGGGTGACAGCGGGTGACACGGGGTGACACGGGGGGACACGGGGTGACACGGGGTGACAACGGGTGACATGGGGGTGTGACAGGGGTGTGACAGGGTCACGGGTCACAGACACACCACAGTGACAGTGAGTGACACTGGGGACAGTGAGGGGACACGGGGGTGACACACAGGTGACAATGACAATGACGCTGTCCCCAGGCGAGATCGCGCTGCTGGACGGGCTGACCGTGGTGTACAGGGGACACAGTGACACAGTGACAGTGACACAGTGACACAGTGACAGTGACACACAGTGACACACAGTGACACACAGTGACACAGTGACAGTGACACACAGTGACACACAGTGACACACAGTGACAGTGACACACAGTGACAGTGTTGCTGTCCCCAGGCGAGATCGCGCTGCTGGACAGGCTGACCGTGGTGTACAGGGGACACAGTGACACAGTGACAGTGACACAGTGACAGTGTCACACAGTGACACA
>NW_024499307.1:451806-458455 GCF_017590055.1 Onychostruthus taczanowskii
ATGGCGGGGGGACAGAGGGGGGACACTGCGGGGGCACAGGGACACCCAGGGCTGTGGAGGAGCCTGCGGTGGCAGAGGGGACACTGCCTGTGACCCCGTGTGACCCTGCTGTCCCCTCCTGTCCCCGTGTGACCCCGTGTGACCCTGCTGTCCCCTCCTGTGCCCGTGTGACCCCGTGTGACCCTGTGTGACCCTGCTGTCTCCTCCTGTCCCCGTGTGACCCCGTGTGACCCTGCTGTCCCCTCCTGTCCTCGTGTGACCCCGTGTGACCCTGCTGTCCCCCTGTCCCTCTCTCTGTCCCTCTGTCTGTCCCCAGCTGATGCTCACGGCCGTGCTCAACTGCCTGTTCGACTCACTGAGCCAAATGCTGAGGTACGGGGACACCGGGGGGACAGCAGGGACACCGGGGGGACATTGGGGACACTGGGGGGACAGCAGGGACACTGGGGGGACACTGGGGACACCGGGGACACTGGGGGTCACAGGGGGGTCGTGGTGTCCCCAAGGGGCTCCTGGGGGAGCAATTTGGGGGAGCTCTTGGTCACAGCCTGTGACCCCTTGTTTGGGGTGTCTCCTGGCTGTCCCCTGGCTGTCCCCTGGCTGTCCCCAGGTGACCCCAGCCCTGTCCCCTGGCTGTCCCCCCGGTGTCCCTGGCTGTCCCTGGGTGTCCCCTGGGTGTCCCCGTGTGTCCCACCCTGTCCCCTGTGTGTCCCACCCTGTCCCCTGGCTGTCCCCTGGCTGTCCCTGGCTGTCCCCTGGGTGTCCCCTGGGTGTCCCCTGGGTGTCCCCATGTGTCCCACCCTGTCCCCTGGCTGTCCCTGGCTGTCCCTGGCTGTCCCCGGGTGTCCCTGGGTGTCCCTGGGTGTCCCAGCCCTGTCCCCTGGCTGTCCCTGGCTGTCCCTGGCTGTCCCCTGGCTGTCCCCTGCGTGTCCCCGTGTGTCCCACCCTGTCCCCCCGTGTCCCCAGGAAGAACGTGGAGCGCCGGGCGCTGCTGGACAACATGGAGGGGCTGTTCCTGGCCGTGGACGAGATCGTGGATGGAGGGTGGGACTGTGCCTGTGACCTGTCACCTGTCACCCTGTCACCTGTCACCTGTCACCCCCCCGGGACTGTGCCTGTCACCTGTCACCTGTCACCCTGTCACCTGTCACCCTGTCAGCCCCCGGGACTGTCCCTGTCACCTCTCCTTGGTGTCTGTCACTCCCTGGTGCTGAGGTGTCCCTCTGTCCCATGTCCCTGCGTCCCCATGTCCATCTGTCCCTCTGTTCCATGTCCTCGTGTCCATCTGTCCATCTGTCCCTCTGTCCCGTGTCCATCTGTCCCTCTGTCCTGTGTCCCGTGTCCCTCTGTCCCTGTGTCCCATGTCCCTCTGTCCCGTGTCCATCTGTCCCTCTGTCCCGTGTCCCTCTGTCCATCTGTCCCTCTGTCCATCTGTCCCGTGTCCATCTGTCCCTCTGTCCCACGTCCCCGTGTCCCTCTGTCCATCTGTCCCTCTGTCCATCCCTGGCTGTCCCTGGCTGTCCCCGGGTGTCCCTGGGTGTCCCTGGGTGTCCCAGCCCTGTCCCCTGGCTGTCCCTGGCTGTCCCTGGCTGTCCCCGGGTGTCCCTGGGTGTCCCTGGGTGTCCCAGCCCTGTCCCCTGGCTGTCCCTGGCTGTCCCTGGCTGTCCCCGGGTGTCCCTGGGTGTCCCTGGGTGTCCCAGCCCTGTCCCCTGGCTGTCCCTGGCTGTCCCTGGCTGTCCCCGGGTGTCCCTGGGTGTCCCTGGGTGTCCCAGCCCTGTCCCCTGGCTGTCCCTGGCTGTCCCTGGCTGTCCCCGGGTGTCCCTGGGTGTCCCTGGGTGTCCCAGCCCTGTCCCCTGGCTGTCCCTGGCTGTCCCTGGCTGTCCCCGGGTGTCCCTGGGTGTCCCTGGGTGTCCCAGCCCTGTCCCCTGGCTGTCCCTGGCTGTCCCTGGCTGTCCCCGGGTGTCCCTGGGTGTCCCTGGGTGTCCCAGCCCTGTCCCCTGGCTGTCCCTGGCTGTCCCTGGCTGTCCCCGGGTGTCCCTGGGTGTCCCTGGGTGTCCCAGCCCTGTCCCCTGGCTGTCCCTGGCTGTCCCTGGCTGTCCCCTGGCTGTCCCCTGCGTGTCCCCGTGTGTCCCACCCTGTCCCCCCGTGTCCCCAGGAAGAACGTGGAGCGCCGGGCGCTGCTGGACAACATGGAGGGGCTGTTCCTGGCCGTGGACGAGATCGTGGATGGAGGGTGGGACTGTGCCTGTGACCTGTCACCTGTCACCCTGTCACCTGTCACCCTGTCAGCCCCCGGGACTGTCCCTGTCACCTCTCCTTGGTGTCTGTCACTCCCTGGTGCTGAGGTGTCCCTCTGTCCCATGTCCCTGCGTCCCCATGTCCATCTGTCCCTCTGTTCCATGTCCTCGTGTCCATCTGTCCATCTGTCCCTCTGTCCCGTGTCCATCTGTCCCTCTGTCCCGTGTCCCTCTGTCCATCTGTCCCTCTGTCCATCTGTCCCGTGTCCATCTGTCCCTCTGTCCCACGTCCCCGTGTCCCTCTGTCCATCTGTCCCTCTGTCCATCTGTCCCGTGTCCATCTGTCCATCTGTCCCTCTGTCCCACGTCCCCGTGTCCATCTGTCCATCTGTCCATCTGTCCCTCTGTCCCATGTCCATCTGTCCATCTGTCCCTCTGTCCCACGTCCCCGTGTCCATCTGTCCATCTGTCCATCTGTCCCTCTGTCCCATGTCCATCTGTCCATCTGTCCCTCTGTCCCACGTCCCCGTGTCCCTCTGTCCATCTGTCCCTTGTCCGTGTCCCCTCAGGGTCATCCTGGAGAGCGACCCCCAGCAAGTCGTGCACCGCGTGGCCGTGCGGGTACGGGGCTGGGGGCTGGGGGGCTTTGCCAAGGTCCCCAAGGTGGGGACAGGCCCGGAGTCACCATTGTCACCACCCGGGTGGCCCCAGGACCCCAAGGTGGAACTGGAATTTGGGGAAAATTTTGGGGGGATTTTTGGGAATTGGGGGGATTTTGGGAGAGTTTTGGGGGGATTTTGGGAGATTTTGGGGGGTTTGGGGGGATTTGGGGGGGATTTTGGGGGGTCTGGTGGGGGTTACGGGGGTTTGGGGTCCCCCCAACAAGGGGGTGTCCCCCAGGGTGCCCCCAACCCGCCTGGGGGGACACAAGGGACACAAAGGGGGGGCGTGGAGCTGCCCCCCCTGGCTGGGACCCCCCTGGGGACCCCAAAATCCACCCGGGACCCCCCTGGGGACCCCAAATCCAACTGGGGACCCCAAAATCCAACTGGGGATCCCCTTGGGGACCCCAAATTCACCTGGGGACCCCCAAAATCCACCCAGAACCCCTCTGGGGACCCCAAAATCCAACTGGGGACCCCAAAATCGAGCTGGGGACCCCAAAACCCACCCGGGACCCCGCTGGGGACCCCAAATCCAACTGGGGATCCCTTTGGGGACCCCAAATTCACCTGGGGATCCCCAAAATCCACCCAGGACCCCTCTGGGGACCCCAAATTCACCTGGGGATCCCCAAAATCCACCCAGGACCCCTCTGGGGACCCCAAATTCACCTGGGGATCCCCAAAATCCACCCAGGACCCCTCTGGGGACCCCAAATTCACCTGGGGATCCCCAAAATCCACCCAGGACCCCTCTGGGGACCCCAAATTCACCTGGGGATCCCCAAAATCCACCCAGGACCCCTCTGGGGACCCCAAATTCACCTGGGGATCCCCAAAATCCACCCAGGACCCCTCTGGGGACCCCAAATTCACCTGGGGATCCCCAAAATCCACCCAGGACCCCTCTGGGGACCCCAAATTCACCTGGGGATCCCCAAGGTCTGGTGGGGGTTACGGGGGTTTGGGGTCCCCCCAACAAGGGGGTGTCCCCCAGGGTGCCCCCAACCCGCCTGGGGGGACACAAGGGACACAAAGGGGGGGCGTGGAGCTGCCCCCCCTGGCTGGGACCCCCCTGGGGACCCCAAAATCCACCCGGGACCCCCCTGGGGACCCCAAATCCAACTGGGGACCCCAAAACCCACCCGGGACCCCCCTGGGGACCCCAAATCCAACTGGGAATCCCCAAAATCCAACTGGGGACCCCAAAACCCACCCAGGACCCCTCTGGGGACCCCAAATCCAACTGGGGACCCCAAAATCCAACTGGGGATCCCCTTGGGGACCCCAAATTCACCTGGGGACCCCCAAAATCCACCCAGAACCCCTCTGGGGACCCCAAAATCCAACTGGGGACCCCAAAATCGAGCTGGGGACCCCAAAACCCACCCGGGACCCCGCTGGGGACCCCAAATCCAACTGGGGATCCCTTTGGGGACCCCAAATTCACCTGGGGATCCCCAAAATCCACCCAGAACCACTCTGGGGACCCCAAATCCAACTGGGGATCCCTTTGGGGACCCCAAATTCACCTGGGGATCCCCAAAATCCACCCAGAACCACTCTGGGGACCCCAAATCCAACTGGGGATCCCTTTGGGGACCCCAAATTCACCTGGGGATCCCCAAAATCCACCCAGAACCACTCTGGGGACCCCAAATCCAACTGGGGACCCCAAAACCCCCTCTGAGCCCCCCCGCACCCCCCAGGGACCCCCAGGCCGAGCGCAGGAGTCAAACCTCGTCGTTTATTGGGGTGAAGCGGGGGGGGGACGTTGCTAGGAGACGGTTGCTAGGAGACGGTTGCCACGTGCAGCTCTGGGTGTGGGCGGTTGCCAGGGGCAGCCCCGGTTGCCAGGTAACGGTTGCCAGGTAACGGTTGCCAGGTAACGGTTGCCAGGTAACGGCCCCGGTTGCCGGGCAGGATTCGGGGCCGGCCCAGGGAACGGGCAGGGGAGGGAGGGGGCGTGGCCAGGGGAGTGACCAGCACCGAGTGACCACAGCTGAGTGACCATCACGGAGTGACCATCACTGACCATCACTGACTGACCATCACTGAGTGACCATCGGTGAGTGACCGTCACTGAGTGACCACAGCTGAGTGACCAGTCCCAGGTGACCATCACCAAGTGATGATCACTGAGTGGACATCAGCAAATGACCGTCACAGAGTGACCACAGCTGAGTGACCATCACTGACCATCACCGACTGACCGTCACTGAGTGACCATCACTGACCGTCGCTGAGTGACCACAGCTGAGTGACCGCCACCTGGTGACCATCACTGAGTGACCAGTCCCAGGTGACCACCACAGAGTGACCATCACTGAGTGGACATCACCGAGTGACCATCACCGAGTGACCATCAGCGAGTGACCATCACCGAGTGACCGTCACCAGGCCGTTGCTCTCTAGAGGTTGCCAGGCAACGGTTGCCAGGAGGTTCCCGGTTGCCAGGCAACGGTTGCCAGCTGCTGGCTGTTGTCCAGTTGTCCCCAGGTGTCCCCAAGGGTTTCGCTTCCAGGATTGTCCCCAGGAATTGTCCCAGGTTTTGGGGGGCGCGTTGTCCCCAGGGGAGTCGTTCCCCAAGGGCTGTCCCTGTCACTCTGGGGGTGTCCCTGTCCCTGTCCCTGTCACTCCCAGGGTGTCCCTGTCCCTGTCCCTGTCCGTGTCCTGTCCCTGTCCCTCTGGGGGTGTCCCTGTCCCTCTGGGGGTGTCCCCACCCTTCCCGGGGATGTCCCTGTCCCTGTCGCTGTGGGGCTGTCCCCATCCCTGCCCCTGTCCCCCTGTCCCCTCAGTAGGGTGAGAAGAGCAGGGGGGCGTGCAGGGGTCCCCGTCCCTGTCCCTGTCCCCTTGTCCCTGTCCCCATCCCTGTCCCCCTGTCCCCCTGTCCCTGTCCCTGTCCCCCTGTCCCTGTCACCATCCCTGTCCCTGTCCCCTCAGTATGGCGAGAAGAGCAGGGGGGCGTGCAGAGGTCCCTGTCCCCCTGTCCCTGTCCCTGTCCATGTCCCTATCCCCTCTGTCCCTGTCCCCCTGTCCCCCTGTCCCTGTCCCCCTGTCCTTGTCCCTGTCCCTGTCCCTATGTCCTCTGTGTCCCCCTGTCCCTGTCCCCCTGTCCCTGTCCCTGTGTCCCTATGTCCCCGTGTCCCTGTCCCTGTGTCCCTGTCCCTGTCCCCCTGTCCCTGTCCCTGTGTCCCTATGTCCCCGTGTCCCTGTCCCTGTGTCCCTGTCCCTGTCCCTATGTCCCCCATGTCCCCCTGTCCCTGTCCCCATGTCCCTGTCTGTTTCCCTGTCCCCATCCCTGTCCCTGTCCCTGTCCCTGTCTCCCGTCTCCCCCTGTCCCCACTGTCCCTGTCCCTCTCCCCTGCCCCTATGTCTCTTTGTCCCCCTGTCCCTGTTCCCCTGTCCCCTGTCCCTGTCCCTGTCCCTGTCCCTGTCCCCTGTCCCTGTCCCCTGTCCCTGTCCCTGTCCCGGTACCTCGGAGCGCGCCCCTCCCCCGCCGCGGGGCCAGGGCACCAACTGAGCGAGCTCGGGCAGCAGCGAGCGCCACTGCCGGGGGGACCTGCGACAGGGGACACGGGGACATCGGGGACATCAGGGACACCGAGGGGACACGGGGACATCAGGGACATCAGGGACACCGAGGGGACACGGGGACACCGAGGGGACTGGGGACACTCAGGGGACACGGGGACACCGAGGGGACAAGGGGACATCGGGGACATCGGGGACACCGAGGGGACACGGGGG
>NW_024499307.1:459517-460120 GCF_017590055.1 Onychostruthus taczanowskii
TGTCCCCACGGGCTCAGTTTTGGGATTCCTGCAGGGATTTTGGGGGCAGTTTGGGGGTCGCTGGGGGGGTTCAGGGACAGTTTGGGGGTCCCAGCATCAGTTTGGGGATTCCTGGGGGCAGTTTAGGGTCCCTGGGGGGGTCGGGGGCAGTTTGGGGATTCCTGGAGGGGTTTGGGGGCAGTCCGGGGGTCCCAGGGTCGGTCTGGGGTCAGTTTTGGGATCTCGGGGTCAGTTTGGGATCCCAGCGGGATTTGGGGTCCCTGGGTGCTCCCAGGGGCAGTTTGGGGTATCTCCCCCGGGGTTTGGGGTCACTCTGGGGTTTCGGAGTCAGTGTGAGGTTTGGGGGGCTTTGGGGTCACTCTGGGGGTCCCTGGGGCTCCTCCCGGGGTTTGGGGTCCCTCTGGGTCTCGGGGTCACTCTGGGATTTGGGGTCACTCGGGAGCTTTGGGGTCACTCCGGGGGTTCAGGGGGGTTCGAGGTCACTCGGTTTGGGGTCCCTCTGGGTCTCGGGGTCACTCTGGGATTTGGGGTCACTCGGGAGCTTTGGGGTCACTCCGGGGGTTCAGGGGGGTTCGAGGTCACTCGGATTGTGACTGACAGCTG
>NW_024499307.1:460294-460671 GCF_017590055.1 Onychostruthus taczanowskii
CAAAAACCCCCGGACCCCAAAACCCCCTGGGACCCCGACCCCCAAACTGCCCTGGGACCCCCAAAACTCCCGGGACCCCAAAACCCCCCGGGACCCACTGGGAACCGGGACCCCAAAACCCCCTGGGACCCCCCAGACCCTTCCCCACAACACCCCGATGACCCCAATGTCCCCTGTCCCCCGCTGTCCCCAGGATGTTCCCGATGTCCCCAGTGTCACCGCAGTGTCCTGATGTCCCCCTGTCCCCACTGTCCCCCTGTCCCAATGTCCCCGCTGTCCCCGCAGTGTCCCTGTACCTGCAGTATGCCCAAGGTCCCCTTGTCCCCAGTATCCCAAGTGTCCCCACTGTCCCCCCCTGTCCCCAGTGTCCCCAATGT
>NW_024499308.1:0-1649 GCF_017590055.1 Onychostruthus taczanowskii
TTATTTAGCCACTGTGGAATTCTAAGTCTGCCAAGTTCACCCAGGATAAATATATCATTATATATTGTTCTCTGTTGAAAAATTACCTGCTCTTAGAGCATTGTTTTATTGCATTCTTTTCCATTTTGTGAAGCCGTGTTAATATTTTCTACAGTATAAAAGTTAGCACAACAGTCCTCCCATACCTTCAAAACTAGTTTTACAGCACTATGTAATATTCTGGACAATATGGCTACAATGGCTGATATGTACATTTCTCACAAAGAGATGTTTAAGTGCTTATACATTAATTACATTAACCAGTCCTACTAATTACAACCTTTATGCAAAACACTGAGGAAATTTGCAACTAACCTGCCACAAAACATCTTTAGGAAATAAAGAATCTTACCAGCTTTAATATGATACTTGCTAAACTGATGAGCAAATTTATTCCAAGTATCTGACTATGCTATCACAAGCGTAACTCAATGACATAAAAGTTACTCACAGTTTGATACCTACAGGATAAAAGGTTAGAAAAATATTCTTTGGAAAGCAAACGAGAAACATCACAGCTCTTGTATTCAGGTGATATTGTACTATGGCTGGCTAGCAAAGTAAAAAGTTTTGAAAAGTGAAGTAAATTTTCTCAAACCTTACCATCTACAGCAAGAGCTCTGTGCAACAAGTCTTTGGCTGCTCGTACAACAGCACTCACGACAGAAAGAGCCCTGCTACAGTTTTTGTCCTCTTCATTAGCTTTGTTCAACAGCTGTGACTGCAGATCACCATCATACTCACTCCTGGATAGTGGATTAAGTTAAAGTAAGTTCACAAATACAAAATTACTTTAAAGAAAACTACTGACTAATTCTTGGCATAGAATAAGCAAAACCATTTTCGATAAAGCAATAAAAAACCAAAGAAACCATGGAGGATATTTTGGAGAAAATATCTCATTGTTAGTCCTTTGCAAGAACTTTGTGTGGCAAAAAGTATAAAAAGCATTTTTCTGCAATGTTTCTTTTCTCTAGATGCCTTTTTAACCACAGAATTAATTGCTATGCTCTTCCAAAGCTAGTTCCCTGTCTTGGTAAAAACAGAGCAATGGTAAATGCTTCACAGAAACAAGTAAAACTTTGTTAATGGATATTTCTACATTTTCGTAGGAGACAAAGATTCTCCATTCTTATTTCAAAGATTAATTACAGCTTTGAAATACAGTCTTGGGCTTACCCTTAACAAACATTTCTTTATTTTAAATCCACTCTGTATGTCAAATTAGGCCTTCCTAAACAACATCATGCATGAAACCATTTCAATAAGGTTTGATTTGCTTTTTCAAAGCTATCAAATGACAATTACAAACTAATTCAAGCTTTCAATATGATAGTGATTAAGCCTTGGCATAGAGAAATAAAATCACTAAAGTCAACGTGTAAAACAAAATCTACCATTCTCTTTTGGATATCTTATGTTTGTCCAGTGTATTATTTGAGGACTAGCACCTCAGAACGTTAAGAAATTTTACTTTGAGCAGTTCAGTGAACAAGGATATCTCTCCTTCTCTGTCATGTGAATCAATCACTCTTACAAAAATATTGCTTTTTCAAAGTGTCCTAGAATTGTAGCTTTGCTGTCAGCCTCAAGCCTTTTTCATTTGAATT
>NW_024499309.1:0-1644 GCF_017590055.1 Onychostruthus taczanowskii
AAAAATCTCAAAAAATTTCCCAAAAAAATTCCAAAAAAACTTCTCAAAACCTTCCCCAAAAATCCCTTGAATATTCTCAAAAAAATCCCCAAAAAATCCCAAAAAATTCCTCAAAGCTTCGTATAAAAATTGCAAAAAATTCCCCAAAAAATTCCCAAAAAACTCCCCTAAAACTTTGTTTAAAAATTACAAAAACTTCTGTAAAAATTCCCCAAAAAATCGCCAAAAAATCCCGAAAAATTCCCCAAAACTTCGTATAAAAATTACAAAAAATTCCCCAAAAAAATTCCCAAAAAATTCCCACAAAAATCACCCAAAAATTACCCAAAACTTTGTATAAAAATTAAAAAATATTCTATAAAAATTCCCAAAAAAAAAAAATCCCAAAAATCCCCAGAAAATCCCAAAAAATTCCCCAAAACTTCGTTTTAAAATTACAAAAAATTCTATAAAAACGCCCAAAAAAATCCCCAAAAACTCCCAAAAAATCCCAAAAAAACCCCAAAAAATTTCCAAAACGAATTAAAAAAATCTCAATTTCCCAAAAAATTTCCCCGAAATCTTCCCCAAAAATCCCTTTAAAATTCTGAAAAAAATCCCCAAAATTTTGTTTAAAAATTACAAAACATTCCAAAAAAATCCCAAGAAATCCCAAAAAAATCCCAAAAAATTCCCCAAAGCTTTGTATAAAAATTGCAAAACATTCCATAAAAATTCCCCAAAATTACCAAAAAATTCCCCAAAATTTCATTTTAAAATTACAAACAATTCTGTAAAAATTCCCAAAAGAAATCCCCAAAAAATCCTCAAATTTTCTTTCAAATTCTCAAAAGAAGACCCTCAAAAAATCCCCAAAAAATTTCCAAAACTAATCCAAAAAATCTCAAAAAATTTCCCAAAAAATTCTTCCCAAAACCTCCCCGAAAAATCCCTTTAAAATTCTTAAAAAAATCCCCAAAAAAATCCCAAAAAAATCCCCAAAACGTCATTTAAAAATTACATAAAATTCTATAAAATTCCCCAAAAAAATCCCTAAAAAATTCCAAAAAATCCTGAAAAAATCCCAAAAAATTCCCCAAAACTTTGTATGAAAATTGCAAAAAATTCTGTAAAAATTCCCCAAAAAATCCCAAAAAAATTGCCCAAAACTTCGTTTAAAAATTACAAAAAATTCCCCAAAAAATTCCCATAAAAATCACCAAAAAATTCCCCAAAACTGTGTTTAAAATTACAAAAAATTCTATAAAAACTCCCAAAATATCCCCAAAAACTCCCAAAATATCCCCAAAAACTCCCAAAATATCCCCAAAAACTCCCAAAATATCCCCAAAAACTCCCAAAATATCCCCAAAAACTCCCAAAAAATCCCCAAAAACTCCCAAAAAATTCCCAAAACTTCATTATAAATTACGAAAAATTCCCCAAAATTTCCCATAAAAATCCCCAAAAAATTCCCCAAAACATTGTTTAAAAATTACAGAAAATTGTATTAAAACTCCCAAAAAAATCCCCAAAAAATCCCCAAAATTTCTTTAAAATTCTCAAAAAACCCTCAAAAAATTCCCAAAAAATCCCTAAAAATTTCCAAAACAAATCCAAAAAATTCCCTAAAACTTTGTTTTAAAATTACAAAAAATTCTATAA
>NW_024499310.1:0-1651 GCF_017590055.1 Onychostruthus taczanowskii
AGAGGCTCTGGGCTGGCTTTTATGCTGTTTTTGGAGGGGCGGGACTGCCTTGTGCCATGGACTTGTGGCATTTTGCAGGCCACAGTTCCTGGTTGTCTCAGATTGGTGAGTCCTGAGGTGGGGAGTGTTTTCCATCCCACAACTCTGCAGTGTCATGTCCAGCCTTTATTTCTGTGTCCATCTGACCTTGTTGGCCACTTTTAAATGCAAGTGTTCATGACCAAAGACTGTTGATGATGATGTTTTTTGTGGAGGGCTGACAACGTGACCCAAGCTTTGGGCAGTGGGATGTCAACAGGGAAGTCAATCCTTGGCCCTGATGTGCTGTGGTTTGTGTGTGTCTTGTGGAGAGGGTCCTCATTCTCTCCTAGGCATGTCAGGCTCATCTGGGTTTGTAGCTCTTCTGGGGATTACAGGTGTCCCCTTCCATCACATTCTCTCCCTCCATGTCACATTTCCAACATTCTATACCTCTTTCTATTTCAGGTCTTTTCTGCTGGAGATGGGCAACCAATCCCTGTGGTTTGGGGACTTTTTCAGGTCTGGCAATGTGTAGTGTTTTATTTGTCCATTGTGCTCATCTCCGCTGGCCCCAGCTGGGTCACACTGTGGGTTCCCATTGCTGGACTCTGAGTGCTATCTAGAAATGAAAACTGGTGAAGGATAAGAAGATGATGTCCGTAGAGCACTTGAAGGACCTGAATACATTCAATTTTCGGAATAGAAGTGTTGACCTTTTTACTCTCTCAAGGCATTTTTATGTAAATTACAACTTCAGTTTTACCTGGTCCAGTCTGGCAGGTCCTGAGCTGGGGACTGTTTTCCTTCCTGCCACTCTACAATTCCATGTCCTGCTCCTGTGCTGGAGTCCATCTGACCTTGGCAGCAGTTTCAAAGTGAGAGTTAATATTTGGGAGGACTTGCTTGGAGGGTGCATGTCAGAGAAACCAGAATAAACCACAAAAGCCTATGAAAATTGGGATGTCATCAGTGAGGTCAACCCATGGGGCAGGTGTATTTTGGTTTGTGGTTGCATTTGAGAGAGGGACCCCATTCCTTTAGAGCCCTGTCAGGCTGCTCTGGGCTTTGTGCTGGGCATTAGGTCCTGCCCCTTCCAGGGCATTTACTCCCTCCCGCTTTGCCCCTGGATTTCCAGGGATCTTATTTCTGCACTCAAGGATGGGATCATTTTTTCCCCTAAAAAACATTTCTTTGTTTAACTCCTACAATGGCGATGAGATGCAGTTAGAGTTGATCTTGGAGGGCAAAATCATGTCCTAGTGACCTCTAGGTTGCCTATAGAAAATAAGAATCTTCCTGTGGGTGATGAGGCAGCCATGGCTGGTGTTTCCCTCCACCTCTTAGCAATGTCTTTGGCACTGTCTCCTACTGCATCATTGCAGACTATGCAAGGATATACAGGTGTTGTAAAGGGTCATTGAGGTGGACTGCTCTATTTATCGAGTATTTGAACAAGATGACCTGGAGCCTTGTGATGCAAAGTCAAGCTGGTGTCAAACTTCAAATGGCAACACTCAAGAGTTGCATCCATGAGGCCAACCCTGTTGAACATGGTCAAAAATGATGGGAGTGAATGGGAGCAGTTCTGGGGTCCCCAGGGGAGAAGGTCCAGAGATTTTGTGAACGAAGG
>NW_024499311.1:0-1642 GCF_017590055.1 Onychostruthus taczanowskii
GAAAGGATGGGATTTTGGGGGAAATAATGGGAATTTGGGGGGAAATAATGGCATTTTGGGAAAAAAGAATGGGATTTGGGGGGGAAATGGGGATTTTGGGGGGAAATAACAGGAATTTGGGGGAAATAGTGGGATTTTGTGGGTGGTTTTAGGGTGATTTTGGGGTTTTTTGGGGTGATTTTGGGTGGTTTGGGGGTATTTTGGGTGGTTTTGGGGTGATTTTGGATTGAATTTTTGTTGATTTTGGGGTGAATTTGGGTTGATTTTGGGTTGATTCCCAAATTTTGGGGTGATTTCAGGTAATTCTGGGTGATTTTCGGGGAAATTTGGGGTGGTTTGGGGTCAATTTTGGTTGAATTGGGGTAATTTGGGGTGATTTTGGGTGATCCCGGGTGATTTTGGGTGCTTTTAGGGTGATTTCAGGTGAATTTTGGTGATTTTGGGGTGATTTTGGGCTGATTTCAGATCATTTTGGGGTGATTTGGGGCTGATTTAGGATGATTTCAGATGATTTTGGGGTCAATGTCAGTGGTTTTGGGCTATTTGGGATGATTTCAGGTGATTTTTGGGTGATTTGGGGTGATTTCAGATTATTTTGGGCTGATTTGGGATGATTTCAGGTGATTTAGGGATGAAATTTGGTGGTTTTGGGCTATTTTGGCTGATTTCAGATGATTTTGGGGTGATTTGGGGTGATTTTGGGCTGATTTGGGATTATTTCAGGTGATTTTGGGCTGATTTGGGATGATTTCAGGTGATTTAGGGATGAAATTTGGTGGTTTTGGGCTATTTTGGCTGATTTCAGATGATTTTGGGGTGATTTGGGGTGATTTTGGGCTGATTTGGGATTATTTCAGGTGATTTTGGGCTGATTTGGGATGATTTCAGGTGATTTTGGGCTGATTTGGGGTGATTTTGGGGTGTTTTGGGGTGATTTTGGGATGATTTTGGACTGATTTGGGGTGATTTCAGGTGATTTTGGGCCGATTTGGGGGATTTCAGGTGATTTTGGGCTGATTTCGGGCTGATTTGGGGTGATTTCAGGTGATTTTGGGCCAATTTCAGGTGATTTCAGGTGATTTTGGGCTGATTTGGGGTGATTTCGGGGTGTTTTGGGGTGATTTGGGGTGATTTCAGGTGATTTGGGTGGTTTTGGGGTGATTTTGGGCTGATTTGGGGTGATTTCGGGTGTTTTTGGGCGCTCCTGTGACCTTTGGGCAGCCCGGGGCTGAGGCTCAGCAGCGTCAGGAGATTTTCGACGTCGCTGCCGATGCTGCGGGCGACGCCCGGGTACTGCGGGGACCCGAAACGGACCTGATCCCCAAATTCCCGCCCAAATTCCCCAAAATTCCTGACCAAATTCCAGCCCAAATCCCCAAATTCCTGCCCAAATCCCCAAAATTCCTGCCCAAATTCCCAAATCCCCACCCAAATTCCCCAAATCCCTGCCCAAATTCCCGACCAAATTCCCACCCAAATCCCCAAAATTCCCGCCCAAATTCCAGCCCAAATCCCTGCCCAAATTCCTGCCTAAATTCCCCAAATCCCTGCCCAAATCCCTGCCCAAATCCCTGCCCAAATCCCCAAAATTCCTGTCCATATCCCCCAAATTCCACCCCAAATCCCTGCCCAAATCCCTGCC
>NW_024499312.1:0-1642 GCF_017590055.1 Onychostruthus taczanowskii
ATCGCCGTTTTTCACCCCAAAACCCAAGGAGGGCCCCAAAACCGGACATTTCTGGGTCCCGTTGACCCAAAATTGCCTTTTCTGACCTCAAAAACTGACGGTGGCTCCGAAAGCCAACGATGACACCAAAAATTGACATTTTTGTATCCCGCTGACCCAAAACTGCCTCTTTTCACCCCAAAACCCAAGGAGGGCCCCAAAACCGGACATTTCTGGGTCCCGTTGACCCAAAATCGCCATTTTTGACCCTAAACCCAGCAATGACCCCAAAACCCAACCCCATTGACCCAAAATCACCGTTTTTGACCCCAAAACCCAACAATGACCCCAAAATCCAACCAAGGTGACCCAAAATCGCCGTTTTTGACCCAAAACCCAACGCTGACCCCAAATCCCAACCCCATTGACCCAAAATCGCTGTTTTTGACCCAAACCCCAACAATGACCACAAAACCCAACCCCACTGACCCAAAATCGCCGTTTTTCACTCCAAAACCCAACAATGACCCAAATCCCAACCCCATTGACCCAAAACTGGACATTTCTGGATCCCGTTGACCCAAAATCGCCGTTTTTGTCCCCAAACCAAACGATGACTGCAAAACTGGACATTTCGGGATCCCAGTGACCCAAAATCATTATTTTTGACCCCAAAAGCCATCGATGACCCTAAAACCCAACGATGACCCCAAAACCCGCCCCCATTGACCCAAAATCGCCGTTTTTGACCCCAAAACCCAACAATGACCCCAAAACCCAACCCCACTGACCCAAAATGTCTTGTTTTGACCCCAAACCAAATGATGACCCGAAAACCCAACCCCATTGACCCAAAACTGGACATTTCTGGAACCCGTTGACCCAAAATTCCCGTTTTTGACCCCAAAACCCAACAATGACCCCAAAACCCAACCCCGTTGACCCAAAATCGCCGTTTTTGACCCCAAAACCCAACAATGACCCCAAATCCCAACCCCACTGACCCAAAATCGCCGTTTTTGACCCCAAAACCCAACAATGACCCCAAATCCCAACCCCACTGACCCAAAATCGCCGTTTTTGACCCCAACACCCAACGCTGACCCCAAAATTCAACCCCATTGATCCAAAATCGCCGTTTTTGACCCCAAACCCAACAATGACCCCAAACCCCAGCCCCATTGACCCAAAACTGGACATTTCTGGATCCCGGTGACCCAAAATGACCATTTTTCACCCCAAACCCAACAATGACCCCAAATCCCAACCCCATTGACCCAAAATCGCCGTTTTTGACCCCAAATCCAACAATGACCCCAAATCTCAACCCCATTGACCCAAAATCGCCGTTTTTGACCCCAAACCCAACGACGACCCCAAAATCTGAACCCATTGACCCAAAATGGCCGGTTTTGTCCCCAAACCAAACGACGACCCCAAAATCTGAACCCATTGACCCAAAATCGCCGTTTTTCACCCCAAAACCCAACAATGACCCCAAATCCCAACCCCACTGACCCAAAATCGCCGTTTTTGACCCCAACACCCAACGCTGACCCCAAAATTCAACCCCATTGATCCAAAATCGCCGTTTTTGACCCCAAACCCAACAATGACCCCAAACCCCAGCCCCATTGACCCAAAACTGGACATTTCTGGATCC
>NW_024499313.1:0-1639 GCF_017590055.1 Onychostruthus taczanowskii
CCCCATTTCCCACCCCCAATTTCTCTTTTTCCCCCCCAAATTTCTCTTTTTTTTCCCCCAAATTTCTCTTTTTTTCCCCAAATTTCGCTTTTTTTCCCCCCAAATTTCGCTCTTACCTGCGGGGTGCGGTGCAGCTCGTACAGGCTCAGCTCCCAGGTCTTGCTGGCGCTCTGCGCGCTGGCGGGGGCGGCCATGGCCCCCAAAATTCCCCAAATTTCCCCCGAAATTCCCCGAAATCCCCCAAAATTCCCCCAAAATCCCGCCCGAGCCGCGCGGCGCCGCCGCCGCCGCCGCTTCCGGGTGGCGCCGCCTGATGACGTCACGGCAGCGGCGGCCAATGGGAGGCGCCGCTGGGTTGGGCCAATGGGAGCGGGAAGTGGGCGTGGTTTTGTCCGTGTTTGGGGTGGGGAAAGAGGCGTGGTTATGTAGATTAGGAGGGCGGGGTTAAGCACAACGTGAGCGCTGTTTGGGGCGTAGTTATGTAAATGAAGGAGATGGTGAGGGCGTGGCCTAAGCAACACTCGGGCGCCTATTGGGGGCGTGGTTATGTAGATTAGGAGGGCGGGGTTAAGCACAACGTGAGCGCTGTTTGGGGGCGTGGTTATGTAGATGAGATGGGGAGGGGCGTGGTTTAAACCCTCTCGGAGTGTCCGTTTTGGGGCGTGGTTATGTAAATGAAGGAGATGGTGAGGGCGTGGCCTAAGCAACACTCGAGCGCCTATTGGGGGCGTGGTTATGTAAATGAAGGTGCACGGCCAACCCATTTTAGCCCCGTTTTTGGGCGTGGTTATGTAGATGAAGGAGATTGAGGGGGCGTGGCTTGAACAACGCTTGAATGTCTATGTGAGGCGTGGCTATGTAAATGAAGGCGACCGAGGGGGCGTGGTTATGCCCTTATATGGTGTTGTGGGCGTGGCCTCGCAGCGCGGGCTGCTGGGAGCGAGCGCGAGGATCCTCCCAGTACATCCCAGTTTGATCCCAGTTTGATCCCAGTTTGATCCCAGTTTGATCCCAGTCCCTCCCACTTTGATCCCAAACCCCTCCCAGTCCCTCCCAGTTTGCTCCCACTCTGATCCGAGTTTGACCCCGCTCCGTCCCAGTTTGGTCCCAGTTTGATCCCAGTTTGATCCCAGTTTGATCCCAGTTTGATCCCAGTTTGATCCCAGTTTGATCCCAGTTTGTCCCAGTTCATTCCCAGTTTGTCCCAGTCTGTCCCAGTCCCTCCCAGTTTTTCCCAGTCCGTCCCAGTTTGACCCCGCTCCCTTCCAGTCCCTCCCAGTTTGATCCCAGTTTGTCCCAGTTCATTCCCAGTTTGTCCCAGTTTGATCCCAGTCCCTCCCAGTTTGTCCCAGTTTGATCCCAGTTCCTCCCAGTTTGGTCCCAGTTTGGTCCCAGTCCCCCCCAGTCCCCCCCAGTCCCTCCCAGTCCGTCCCAGTCGCTCCCAGTTTGATCCCAGTTTGTCCCAGTTTGTCCCAGTCCCCCCCAGTCCCTCCCAGACCCTCCCAGTTCCCCGACTCGGGGATTTCTCTTCTCCCGTAGGAAACGTTTCAAGAAAATAAAATTAAAAAAAAAAGAAAAAAAAAGAAAAATGAAAATAAAAATTTAAAAAAGGAAAAATAAAAATAAAAATAAAATAAAA
>NW_024499314.1:0-1606 GCF_017590055.1 Onychostruthus taczanowskii
ATTCACCCAAAATCTGACAAAATTCATGCAAAATTCACCCAAAATCCACCTGGCTGCAGTAGCGGCCCTAGAGGAGGATCCTGGGTGGAAACCAAAATCACCCAAAATTCACCCAAAATCTGACAAAATTAATAAAAAATCCAATAAAATTCACATAAAATAGGATAAAAGTCACACAAAATCCAACAAAATTCACCCCAAATGCACCCCAAATCCACCTGGCTGCAGTAGCGGCCGTAGAGGAGGAACCTGGGTGGACACCAAAATCACCCAAAATAACCCAAAATCTGACAAAATTCATCAAAAATTTGACAAAATTCACCCCAAATCAGCCCAAAATCTGCAGTAGCGGCCGTAGAGGAGGAACCTCGGGTGGACACCCAAAATTCACCCAAATTTCCTCAAAATCCAACAAAATTCACCCAAATTTCAACACAAAATCAGCCCAAAATCTGATACCTGGCTGCAGTAGCGGCCGTAGAGAAGGATCCTGGGTGGACACCAAAATCACCCAAAATAACCCAAAATCTGACAAAATTCACCCAAAATCTGACAAAATTCACCCAAAATCTGACAAAATTCACCCAAAATTCAATAAGATTCACATAAAATCTGACAAAATTCACACAAAATTCACCCAAAATCCAACAAAATTTACCCTAAATCCACCTGGCTGCAGTAGTGGCCGTAGAGGAAGAACCTGGGTGGACACCAAAATAACCCAAAATCCACCCAAAATTTGACAAAATTCACCCAAAATCTGACAAAATTCACATAAAATAGGACAAAATTCACGCAAAATTCACCCAAAATCAGCCCAAAATCCACCTGGCTGCAGTAGCGGCCGTAGAGGAGGAACCTGGGTGGACACCAAAATCACCCAAAATCCAACAAAATCCACCCAAAGTTCAACAAAATTCCCCCAAAATCTGACAAAATTAATCCAAATTCCAACAAAATTCACATAAAATAGGACAAAATTCACACAAAATCCAACAAAATTCGCCCCAAATCCACCCCAAATCCACCCGGCTGCAGTAGTGGCCGTAGAGGAGGAACCTGGGTGGACACCAAAATCACCCAAAATTCACCCAAAGTTCAACAAAATTCACCCAAAATCTGATAAAATTCACCCAAAATCTGACAAAATTCACACAAAATTCACCCAAAAATCCAACAAAATCCACCCCAAATCCACCTGGCTGCAGTAGCGGCCGTAGAGGGGGAACCTGGGTGGACACCAAAATCACCCAAAATAACCCAAAATCTGACAAAATTCATCAAAAATTTGACAAAATTCACCCCAAATCAGCCCAAAATCTGCAGTAGCGGCCGTAGAGGAGGAACCTCGGGTGGACACCCAAAATTCACCCAAATTTCCTCAAAATCCAACAAAATTCACCCAAATTTCAACAAAAAATCATCCAAAATCCAACAAAATTCACACAAAAAATTTTAAAAATTCATGGAAACCCACCCAAAATCCCTCCCCCCACCCAAACTCCCCAAAACCCTCCTCAGGACCCCTGAAATCACCTCCAAATCCCCTCTAAATCTCCCCAAGACCCCCCAAATTCTTCTCAGGACCCCCCAAAATCCTCCCCAA
>NW_024499315.1:0-1636 GCF_017590055.1 Onychostruthus taczanowskii
ATTTGGGGGGTTTGGGGCAGTTTGGGGTGGTTTTGGGGGAGTTTGAGTGGGTCTTGGGGGAGTTTCAGGGGGTTTTCGGTCGGTTTTGGGGTGCCCGCGGTGATCCGGCTGCGCTCGGCCATGACCCGCGAGGTGGCCACGGGTGAGGGGGCAGCCTCAATTTGGGGGGCTCACCCCGAAATTTGGGGGGTTTGGGGCAGTTTGGGTCAGTTTTGGGTCGGTTTGGGTCAGGTTTGGGGGAGTTTGGGGTGGTTTTGGGGGAGTTTCAGTGGGTTTTGGGTCAGTTTTTGGGTGCCCGCGGTGATCCGGCTGCGCTCGGCCATGACCCGCGAGGTGGCCACGGGTGAGGGGGGCCGCTTTTTGGGGGGCTCACCCCGAAATTTGGGGGAGTTTGGGGCAGTTTTGGGGCAGTTTCAGTGGGTTTTGGGTCGGTTTTGGGTGCTCGCGGTGATCCGGCTGCGCTCGGCCATGACCCGCGAGGTGGCCACGGGTGAGGGGGCAGCCTCAATTTGGGGGGGTCACCCCGAAATTCGGGGGGTTTGGGTTTTGGGTCGGTTTTGGGTCAGTTTTGGGTCAGTTTGAGGTCAGTTTTGGGTCGGTTTTGGGTCACTTTTGGGTCGGTTTTGGGTCAGTTTTGGGTCAGTTTGAGGTCAGTTTTGGGTCGGTTTTGGGTCACTTTTGGGTCGGTTTTGGGTCAGTTTTGGGTCAGTTTGAGGTCAGTTTTGGGTCGGTTTTGGGTCACTTTTGGGTCGGTTTTGGGTCAGTTTTGGGTCAGTTTGAGGTCAGTTTTGGGTCGGTTTTGGGTCACTTTTGGGTCGGTTTTGGGTCAGTTTTGGGTCAGTTTGAGGTCAGTTTTGGGTCGGTTTTGGGTCACTTTTGGGTCGGTTTTGGGTCAGTTTTGGGTCAGTTTGAGGTCAGTTTTGGGTCGGTTTTGGGTCACTTTTGGGTCGGTTTTGGGTCAGTTTTGGGTCAGTTTGAGGTCAGTTTTGGGTCGGTTTTGGGTCACTTTTGGGTCGGTTTTGGGTCAGTTTTGGGTCGGTTTTGGGTCACTTTTGGGTCGGTTTTGGGTCAGTTTTGGGTCACTTTTGGGTCACTTTTGGGTCGGTTTTGGAACAAGTTTTGGGTCGGTTTTGGGTCAGTTTGGGTCAGTTTTGGGTCAGTTTTGGGTCACTTTCGGGTCAGTTTTGGGTCGGTTTTGGGTCAGATTTGGGTCAGTTTGGGGTCGGTTTTGGGTCAGTTTTGGGTCAGTTTGAGGTCAGTTTTGGGTCGGTTTTGGGTCACTTTTGGGTCGGTTTTGGGTCAGGTTTGGGGTGCCCGCCGTGACCCACCTGCACTCAGCTGTGACCCGCGAGGTGGCTGTGGGTGAGGGGCGCAGCTTTTGGGGGTTTTTTTGGGGGGGTTCACCCCAAAATTTGGGATGTTCCGGTCGGTTTGGGGTCATTTTGGGGGCGCCCGAGGCGGGGGGCGCCCCTGAGCCCCCCAAAATTCCCCCCCCCCAGACCACAAGGCGTTCTACGTCATCGTCAGCTGGGAGAACGGGGCGCAGATCTACGAGCTGGGGGCGCCCACCGTGGCTGACAGGAAACTGTGAGGAGGGGTCTGGGGGTCCTGGGGGGTCCTGGGGGGGATTTGGGGG
>NW_024499316.1:0-1635 GCF_017590055.1 Onychostruthus taczanowskii
CAGTCCAAACCAGTCCAGACCAGTTCCCACCTGCCGCAGCAGCCGGGGCAGGCTCCGCTCAGGCTCCGCCCCTGCCCCGCCCCCTCCAAGCTCCGCCCTCAGCTCCTGGAGGGCGGGGCCTGCGGGGGGAGGGGCAGCTGTGGGGAAACAAAAAAGGGGAGGGGGGGTTAGGATTAAGCCTCGCCCACCCGCGTTTAAGCCACGCCCCTTCACTTTTAAGCCACGCCCCCTCCCTGAAGCCCCGCCCCCACCTTCTGCCGCCTCGGGGGCCCCTCCCCCTCCTTCCTCCTCTTCCTCCTCTTCCTCTTCCGGTTCCTCCGAGCCCACTTCCGGGTCCGAGCACACTTCCGGTTCCGGGTCCACTTCCGGTTCCGCTTCCGGGTCGGGCTCGGGGCCTTCCCGGCGCCGCCCCCGCCGGGGCCTGGAAGGTTCCGGAAGGAAATGGCCAAGGGATTGTGGGAAAGGCAGGAAAACGGCCCGAAAATGACCCAAAATAGTCCCAAAAAAACCCCAAAATTCCCCAAAAATTCATCCAAATGTTCCCGAAAATTTCACAAAAAAATTCCTGAGAAATTGCCAAAAAATTCCCAAAAAATCCCTAAAAATTCCCCCAAAAATCCCTAAAAGAAGGCCGAAAATTCCCCTAAAATTCCCCAAAAATTCACCCAAAAACTCCCAAAAATTTCATGAAAAATTCCTGAGAAATTTAAAAAAAATTCCCAAAAAATCCCTAAAAAATCTCTAAAAAAGAAGGCCCAAAATTCCCCTAAAATTCCCCAAAAATTCATCCACCCCCTTTTCCCCCCTCCCTTTTTTTTATAACTCGGGAGGCACTTCCGGGTTAGGCCACGCCCCCCCCGCAGGGACACGCCCACCGCCCCGGGGGTGCGGGCCAATGAGAGGGGAGAGGGGGAGGGAGGCCACGCCCACCGCGGGTTGTTTACGGGAAAGGGAGGGCGGGGATTGGAGGGGAGGGGTCACGTGGGGGGGGAGCGCGGTTGTGATTGGCTGAGGGGCGGGGTTTAATGGAAACCGCGGTTCTGATTGGCTGAGGGGCGGGATTTCAGTAAAAGGACGGTTCTGATTGGCTGGAGGGCGGAGCTTGAAGGAAAGCGGGTCTTGGGATTGGCTGAGGGGCGGAGCTGCGAGGAAATGCAGTTTCTGATTGGCTGAGGGGCGGAGTTTGAGGAAAACGACGGTTCTGATTGGTTAAAGGGCGGGATTTGAGTAAAAGAGCGATTCTGATTGGCTAAGGGGCAGAGCTTTAAGTAAAGCTCGATTGTGATTGGCTGAGGGGCGGAGCTAAAGAAACACGGCGGTTCTGATTGGCTGAGGGGCGGGGATTGGGGAAAAGATGGATTCTGATTGGCTGGGGGCGTGGCCAAGGCGCTGATTGGCCGGGAGGGGAAAAGGCGGAAGTGGAGCCGAGCCCGGGGGGGAATTTGGGGCAAATTCGGGGGAATTTGGGCAAAAATGGGCGGGAAATGGAAAATTTGGAGGAAAAAGGAAAAATTGGGGGGAAAAAGGAAAATTTGGGGGGAAAAAAGGAAAATTTGGGCAAAAATGGGGAAAATTTGGGGGGAAATGCAGAAATTTTGGGGAAAATGTTGAAAATTTGGGGAAAAAAGGGAAATT
>NW_024499317.1:0-1633 GCF_017590055.1 Onychostruthus taczanowskii
AAAATCCCCTTGGGACCCCCAAAATCCCCCAATTCCCCCCAGAATTCCCCCAAATTTCCCCTCAAATCCCCCAATTTTCCTCCAAAATTCCCCAAAATGCCCCTGAGCCCCCCCCAGAATTCCCCAAAACCCCGAATTTCCCCCAAAATCCCAAATCCCTGCTCCGTTCCCAGTCAAGGCCGACAAGAAGGCGGCGCAGGAGAAGATGCTGCAGCAGGAGCATGAGAGACAGGTGGGGATGGGGAAAATGGGAGAAAAAACGGGAAAATGGGAAAAAAAAAACAGGGGGAAAATGGGAGAAAAAAGGGGGAAAAAGGGGGGGAAAACAGGAAAAAAAGGGAGAAAAAATGGGAGAGAAATGGAGAAAAATGGGAAAAAATGGGAAAAATTGGGAGAAAAAATGGGAGAAAAAATGGGAGAAAATGGGGAAAAAAAGGGAGAAAAAAATTAGAGAAAAATGGGAGAAAAAAGTGAGAGAAAAGTGGGAAAAAAGGGAGAAAAAATGGGAGAAAAATGGGAGAAAAAATGGGAGAAAAATGGGGGAAAAAGGGAGAAAAAATGAGAGAAAAATGGGAGAAAAGCAGGAAAAAAGGGAGAAAAATGAGAGAAAAATGGGGAAAAAAGGGAGAAAAAATGTGAGAAAAATGGGAAAAAAGGGAGAAAAATGGGAGAAAAAAATGGGAGAAAAATGGGAAAAATAGGGAGGAAAAAAGGGAGAAAAAATGGGAGAAAAACAGAGAAAAATGGGAGAAAAAATGGGAGAAAAGTGGGGGAAAAAAGGGAGAAAAAATGAGACAAAAATGGGAGAAAAAATGGGAGAAAATAGGGAAAAAATGGGAGGAAAAAGGAGAAAAAATGGGGGAAAAACAGAGAAAAATGAGAGAAAAATGGGAAAAAAGGGAGAAAAATGGGAGAAAAAAATGGGAGAAAAATGGGAAAAATAGGGAGGAAAAAAGGGAGAAAAAATGGGAGAAAAACAGAGAAAAATGGGAGAAAAAATGGGAGAAAAGTGGGGGAAAAAAGGGAGAAAAAATGAGACAAAAATGGGAGAAAAAATGGGAGAAAAGTGGGGAAAAAGGGGAGAAAAAATGAGAGAAAAATGGGAGAAAAACAGGAAAAAAAGGGAGAAAAATGAGAGAAAAATGGGAAAAAAGGGAGAAAAAATGGGAGAAAAACGGAGAAAAATGAGAGAAAAATGGGGAAAAATGAGAGAAAAATGGGGAAAAAAGGGAGAAAAAATGGGAGAAAAACGAGAAAAAAGGAGGAAAAAAGGGAGAAAATGGGAGAAAAAATTGGAGAAAAACGGGGAAAAAAGGGAGAAAAAATGGGAGAAAAACGGGAAAAAAGGAGAAAAAAGGGAGAAAATGGGAGAAAAAATGGGAGAAAAATAGGAAAAAAGGGAGAAAAATGGGAGAAAAATGGGATTTGATTGGGAGAAAAACGGGGAAAAAATGGGATAGAATTGGGATAAAAATGGAATTGAAATGGGATAAAAATAGGATAAAAATGGGATGGAAATGGGATAAAAACAGGATAACAATGGGATGGAATTGGTATTTAAATGGGATTTAAATGGGATGGAATTGGGATAAAAACGGGGTTGGATTGGGATGGAATTGGGGTGGAACTGGGA
>NW_024499318.1:0-140073 GCF_017590055.1 Onychostruthus taczanowskii
GTGTTGCACCACGCAGAGGATGGAAAAGGGTCATTATCCCTATTCCAAGGCTTGAAGGGAAAAGCATCAATTAATTCATTTATTTATTCCTTTGTGGTCCTTCAGCAAAAAGTTACAATGCCTTCACTTTTCTCCACAGTGTTAATTTCGGCAGTACAAAGCAGCTCTCAGACGCTGTTTTATATATTTATGAGCTGTTATTAATCTATTTAAAGCACAATTCTCTTCTCAGCTGCTTCATTATTGAAAAAGAGTCACTTCAAAGGCACGAGTTGAGGCAGTTCGATGTTTGCTTTAGTCAGAATTTATTTTATGCCTTTGGAAGTTTCCATTCAAGTGTGGCTCTGCACAAGCAGCCACGGCAATGAACTGCTTTGTCTCCTCATCCTCCAAATCTGGATTTATTGCCAGTTTTATCTTTAGACTTCTTGGAGTGAGCAAAATATTTGTTAAAATTCCATGAATTTTAACTCTTTCTTTAACCGGACCCCTGTTAAAGTAGCTAAATCGGGGCTGAGACAGAAGAATTTATTTTATTCTCACGCGGTCTCACTTGTGCGTTCCGAGACACAGAAAGCTTTCCCGTTTTTATTTGGGATTTTGTCTGTAACTCCCCAGATTTAATTGATTAGAGATAAATAAAGAAAAGATTAAAACTATGACCAGGTGCAGCTGAATTTAGAGACCAGGATACAGAGACTTGAGCTGGGCTTCTGAACGAATAAATTCATCAAAATTCATCAAAAACCTTAGGAATCTTTAAAAATCATAATTTCCAGCGTGAAGTTTGCTGGAAACACAACCCCTAGCTTTACTGGGAAAGGTTTTAACCCCCAGCTTTACTGGGAAAGGTTTTAGCGCTCATATTTTGCACTGAGGCCAATCTAGCTCTGTTCCTTTGGCAGGACTGTGCCCTGGGGTGTCTCCAGAGGTCTCTTCCCACCCAAATTTTGGGATTCTGGGATGCCGGGATTGCCTCTGCCTGTTCAAAGGGCTGCAATTACGCTCACAATGAGGGTTCGAGGGTTTAATTGAGCTTTCCAAGCTCTTTTGTGTCCAGACTTTGAGACACTTCTGTGATGAATAATTGGAGTCGCTCCTCCTCCCCAGGACGCGGTGGAACAACCTGGGAACTTCACATTTCCAGTGTCATTCCAAGGGAGCCTGGAGTGGAGGGAAAGTGGAATTTTCTGCTCTGGAAATTGAATTTTTCTGCTGTGTAACAAATCGGGTCTCTCCAGTCGGAAAGATGGGAAAATCCCTGGCTAGACCAGCAAAAAAACACGGCAGAAAGAAGGGTTTCCTCCAGGCCTTGGCTGTTATCCCCCAAAATTTAGTTAATTAGCAGCCGGTCCGTGCCTCAGTGATTTACAGTGTCCAATGCCTGCACACCCGCTGGGACGCAAAAGCAAATTTAAAGGAATAATTCCAAATATCTCCTAGGAAATTCGGGATTTGGAATTAATTTTCTGAGTGATTTTGCATCGCTGTTGGTTTGCAAAATGCGCGGGTCCAGCTGAGCTTGGAAGGAGTTTCAAAAAGGCCCCAGGGTGTGGTGTGACCCCCCTAAAACACCGAGCTGGGACAAAAATCTGTGTTCAGAAAAAGCAGAATGCCAGAAAAAGCAAACCAGGGCCATTTCGTGATGCTGCAATGTTTTTAATGAGAGTAAAGCTCACAATCAAAGTTTAAAATAGCAGAGAGAGCAGAAAGAATTTAGGAATTTATATGTGCAGAAAATCTCCCGGTTTCATTGGTACAAATTTAGTGGTCGATTTTCCGTTTCCAGACTTTCCCATTTGTTTCCAGTCTGGTAAAACGAAGCTGATTGGATGATTTTGGGGTTTTTTTGGCACTGTTTCAAAAGCAGTGAAGTCAGAAATTCATCCCTAGGACAGGCACGCTCATAGGTTTCACTAGGAGCTGGGAAAGAGCCATAAATGAGCGATTTGCAACAAACACTAAACCCAGTTTCCTTAACACCACCAAACCCAGGGAGAGAAAAAAGAGGGGGAAAGCGTTTTGGAGGAAAATCCGAGAAACTTTAGGGGAAACCCCGAGCTGAGCCGGAGCAAAATCCACCCAGGAGCAAAATCAATCCGCCCAGGAGCCTTCAGGGCAGATTTTGGGGTTTTTGGGGCTCAGCACTGGTAGCAGGGGTAGCAGCTGCCGTAGGAGTATCTCTGGAAGTAGCGGGAGGAGTAGGGCGAGCAGTAGCGGGGGCTGAAGGTCGGGCAGCACTCGCGGTAGCCACAGAGCCTCCCGTAGTAGCCCTGGTAGCCGCAGGGGCTGCCGCAGTCGTAGCTGCGGGAGCCGAAGATGCTGCCGTAGCTGCAGGGGGAGTAGCAGGGATCCTCACACTGCCGCTGGTAGCAGAAAGTCATCTTGGGGCTGGAGGGAGGCGAGGCTGCGAGGGAGGGAAAAAAAAAACCCTTGAGGTGAGTCCCGACAGCGAGTAAACCCCGAGTGAGCGCTGCAGGGAAGGGAGAGGCGGAAAAGCGCTGCCCAGTGCCCTCATCCCAAATTTAGGGCCAGTTCTACCCACTAATCCTCCATCCTGAGCTGTCTCACACAGCCCCGCTGAAAAAGGGGGCTGTGAGCCGCGACCCCGAGCCAAAGCAGGGCTGGAAATTCCTCAGAGCTGCGCTGCGACAAAGGCGTTAAGGGAAAAGGGGATCCTTGCGGGGCTGAGGCTGTTTCGAACACTCAGATATTCCAAATCCAGGGAGGAAAGATTGTTTTGCACAGGGATAACTCCTAAGTCACAACCTCTGTTCTTGGCGGCACCATGTGTAGATTAGCGGGGGAAAAAAAGGAGGGGGAACAGCCCCAAATCCGTCCCTTCATCATCCTCTGAATTTCCCAGCTCTGTTCCCACTTACCCTGGGCTGCAAGGAGGAGAAGGCAGGAGGAGGGAATGGTTCCTCCGCAGGGATGCGGGGCTTTTATGGAGCTCCCGGTCCCGCCCCGCGCACCCCACACGCGCCTGGCTCAGCCCCAATTCCCGGCCCCTTTTCCTCCCCTCATCGATATCCCGATGCTCCCCAGGGTCCGGCACCGTCACCGGGAGGCTCCGCCCGTCCCTTTCATCCCAAAGCCACTCAGCGCAATTAAAGCCTCGCCATCATCGCGCTGAATTTGCGCTTTTTGGGACAGCGGCGACTCCTCGGGATCAGCAAAGTCCCGCGGAATTCCCAACGCGGCAGCTTTGGGAGACTGAATGTGCTTTGTTGTGCTTTTTTTCCCCCCCACCTCCTAGAATAATCGTGGAAAGCACGCACAACCTGTGCTTTTGCTGAATTTCATAATTCCTAATGACGCTGGAGCATCCCTGCCGATCCCTCCCAACATTTCCTGTGATTTCGGAAGCGTCTCTGTGATTTGAAGCCGCCGGGCGAGGGGATATTATTGATTCAGCCAGAAAATATTGATTCGGCCAGAAAATATTGATTCAGCCAGGAAATATTGATTCAGCCAGAAAATTGGCCTACAAACATTGAATTGGCATGTCCAGGATCTATTTTTAGAGGGGGAAAAATAATCTCCCGGAGACCCAATTCCAAAGGTATAAATTAGAACTTTAATAAAGGCAGGAAACAGGACACCCCAATGCACGTTTTTGGAGAGGGTGTTACATAAGACCGGGGCGTATTCAAGGTTAATATTGAAATAATAAATCTCTTTGTGCCCGAAAATATTTAATAAGTCTTAATGAAGGCTTTGATATTCCAAATTTAGAGAAAGGCCCAGAACTCCTGACGTGCTGCCTGTCATTATCCTCCCTCGGGATGGGAGTAAACAGAAAAACAGGGTTTGGAGGTGAAGGTCACCCCGGCATTATTCACCTTCATTAGGGCGAATTAAACACCTCAACAATATGAAGAAGGATTTACATTAAACCATATTTAGAATTTGGGGGATTTTTCGGGAAAACTGTGGTCGTTGCAGAGATAAATCCCTGGGGGTTTTTTTATCTTTGTCCTTGTCAGGAATCTCCGAGCGAATCATTTTGTGATCTAAGGGCAAACAAACACTGAGCAGATCTTTTTGGAGCCAGTGAAATTCGCCTTGCTTGGGCTGGCTCTGCAGGAAATTCAGTTCCTGAGTGGATTTCGTAAAACACGCCTGGAGATTTCAAATATCGTAAAATAAACCTGGAGATTTCAAACATGGTTAGTTCTGCTTGAAATAATTTAGATTCTTTGGGGAATCCTACCTGCTCTGAGGTTCATTGAAGTCATTGATGTCTGGTTTTATTCAAATGTATTTCCAGTCTTACACAGAGAAGGATCCCCATTTCTTTCTACAACTTTGGAGTTTGTCGAAGATGGGTCGAATTACTTAATAATAATTTTAAAAAATATAAATAAAAAGAATATAAATATTCTGGCCTAAGAACGCTGTTTTGAAATAGACCCAAACAATAAATTATTTCCAGATATTTTCATTTTGAAAACCAATTGAAATTCCTTCTCCCTAAATGAACCCAGGGTCATTGCAGGTTTCACGTGTTGCCATTTGTCCATTCATCCCAAATTGGGATTGCGAGCATCCATTAATTCTGCTCTCAATATCCTTCCTTCCTTTTCCTGCTGTAACTCAGATTTCGCCACCCTCATTCCCCGTTTGTAATTGAGCCGGGAAGTCTGGACATGAAAGGAAAGAGCGGCGCGAAGTCATCCCTGTGGCAGCCCTGGGAGCTGAGTAAGGATCCCAAAGTGAGGAAAACAACCCCATCAGCTGCGGAATGACGTGCGGGGCGAGTTTGGGGCGCGATGAGAAGGAGTTTAAAGCCCCACTGGCTGGGGCAGATAAATGTATAAAAGGGAGACAAAGCCACGGCTCTGCACTCGCGCCTTCAGCCTCAGCTCTTGCTCAGCGTGGTAAGTCGGGCTTAAGGGGCTTTGCTGCTGGCTTTTGCCTTAGCAGGTTAAGGGTGGAAGTTAAGGTTTAAAATTGTGTTTTAGAAGTGATTTCGTGGCCGTGCATAAAAATAGATTTAAAAATAGATTTCGAATTATATTTAGAATTATATATATATATATAAAATATGGGTTAATACCCCATTTTTAACAAATACCCCGGACAGCATGGCCATGAAATCATATATATATAATATGGGTTAATACCCCATTTCGTATTATGTGTATATATATATATATATATAATTATTAATTTCTACATGTAGTAAATGTATAAATTTGGCTTCTCTAACCATGCCCTATGAGAAATACTTTCTTTGAGGATATTATGGGTTATTTCAGGATTTATTGTGAATTGTGCCAGGGAGGTTTAGGTGGAACATCAGGGCAAGGTTCTTCCCGCAGAGGGTGGCCTTGGATGGAGAGGCTCCCTTGGGTTCCTCTCGCTGTTTTCCATCCTCCCACGGGGCTCCCAAAAGCAGCAAATTCCCGCTGGGTCCATCTCTGAGCTCGCCTTTCCAACTGCTCCAGATGGGAGCCCTAGGAGGGCAGGGAGGCCCTAAATTTGGGATATTCCAAGGATTCCTCATGTCTGGAAGCATCAAAAGCCAGCTTGGAGCCCCCTGGGCTGGAGGACGGTGTCGCCGCCCACTCAGGGGTGGAACAGACGAGCTTTAATTCCAACCCAACCCAACCCAACCCAACCCAACCCAACTCAACCCAACCCAACCAAACCCAACTCAACCCACCCCAACCCAACCAAACCAAACTCAACCCAACCCAACCAAACCCAACCCAACCCAACCCAACCCATTCCCCAACTCCCCCATTTCTCTTTTCCTCCCTCGCAGCCTCGCCCCCTCCAGCCCCCAAGATGACTTTCTGCTACCAGCGGCAGTGTGAGGATCCCTGCTACTCCCCCTGCAGCTACGGCAGCATCTTCGGCTCCCGCAGCTACGACTGCGGCAGCCCCTGCGGCTACCAGGGCTACTACGGGAG
The DNA here is from genome assembly GCF_017590055.1 of Onychostruthus taczanowskii. Lineage (NCBI taxonomy): Eukaryota > Metazoa > Chordata > Aves > Passeriformes > Passeridae > Onychostruthus > Onychostruthus taczanowskii. The sequence goes on from NW_024499318.1 coordinate 5,922, forward strand.
GCTCTGTGGCTACCGCGAGTGCTGCCCGACCTTCAGCTCCCGCTACTGCTCGCCCTACTCCTCCCGCTACTTCCAGAGATACTCCTACGGCAGCTGCTACCCCTGCTACCAGTGCTGAGCCCCAAAAACCCCAAAATCCGCCCTGAAGGCTCCTGGGCGGATTGATTTTGCTCCTGGGTGGATTTTGCTCCTAGGTGGATTTTGCTCCTGGGTGGATTTTGCGCCCCCTCAGCTCCGCTGGAGGCGGCTGCAGATCCCTGAGGGTTTGGGATCTCTCCCATGTCCGCTGTTGTTCTGATTAATTCGCTTTTTTTGCTGCTCCTTCTCAGTCTTTCGGGATGAGGTTTTTGTTTGTTGTGAGGAGTTGGAGCCACGTCTGGCTGTGCTGACAGCTCTGCTCCTCTCCTACACCAACTTTACTCCCTAAACTCTGCTCGGGGGTGTAGCTACTCCTCGGTGTATGATGGTGTGAAGCCTCCTGTGCTACTACAAACTGTAACTTCTTACTCTCATTAAAAGATCTTGCATCACACCGCTGCCTTGGGTTGTGTTTTAATGTTCTTTTTAATATTATATTTGACTTTTCTAATTATTTACATGACACACATAGGGAGTGCAGCTGGGAGGCGGAATTCCCTCCCCAAATCCCCAAACCCCCAAATCCTCAAACCCCCAAATCCCCAAATCCCTGTTGTAGCTGAGACAGAGATAAAATACAAAACAACACTCCATTTTCAGAAGGCTTCAAACTGTTTTTACTCTAGCATGAATGCTTTCTATACATTCATACAAAACTCATAAATTTACACTTACTGGTCACCAGAGACAAACAAAGCATTCAATGGAACAGGCAGCTGCAGGTTTCTCTTATTTCTCCCTTTTTCTTTCTTGGTTTCTGTGTCATGGACCTTGGTAGGAAATTCTTTCAGGGGTGAACATGGATCCTCTTCTCAAACTTCCCTCTGGCTCTCAGAAGTTGCTGTAAAACCTCTCCCACAAATCCCCAAATCCCGAAATCCCCAAATCCCTGACAGGAGCTCTGGCTCTGCTCCCCTTTGAGCTGTGTCAGGGTGGGAAATTTGGGAAAATTCCTCCTGGAAAGGGCAGCCAGGCCTCGGGAAGGGGCTCAGGAAGGGTTGGATCCCCATCCCTGGAGGTGTCCGAGGAATTCCTGGAATTCCAGGTGACCGGGCACAGCTTGGATTTGATCCTGGAGGCTTTTCCAACCTCCGGGATCCTGGAATTCCAGCTTTTCCTTTTTCCACGGGAGTTCAGATCTGATAAAACAGACTAAAAATGCAAATCAGCGTTTCCCTCCGCTGGTCAGGAAGTGCAAACTCATCAGATGAAGGGATTAATTTCTTATTTAAACTTGCTCTGGTTTAGGCATGAATTTGGTTTAAAAGTTTAAAAGGAGCAAAGGGCTGCTGGAGTAGGAAATAAACTTTCCTGTTGCAGAGCCTGAAAGCAATTGGAATTTATTTGTATTTTCAAAATGCATTTTTTCAAAATGTTCGGACTTAAATTTTTTATGGAATATTAAAAAAAAATAAAAATAAAAGCACTGAAGTTTCCTGGGGATGGGCAGGTTTTAACCCGTCCCATGAATCAGAGCTCTTCATTAAATGCCTCCATTTATTATTCCCCTAGAATTTCACTCCATCTTTCTCTAATTAACTAAAGGTTCTATAAATTAGATTTCCATCTAATGACCAAACTCTTTCTTGAGTTCTTCCCTGTGTTTTTAGCCACAGAAGTGAATTCCTGCTTCTGCAGGAATTTTGCCATTTCAAGGTTCGGGACACCCAAATTTTGCATCAATTTGGATCATTGAAGGGACTTTGGAAAATGTCCTGCATTTGCTGAACTTCCCAGGGCAATTCCTGGCCTTTCAGTGTCCCTCGGCCCTTTGGGAGGCGCTTTGGTCACTCAGAAATTATCTGACCAATGTAAACAGCAACAAAATTAAATTTATTTGCCCATGTCACACCTTCAATTAAAATAATTGGTTTCCTCTCCATCAGGGGTAATTAATCTATTCTCAGCTCAACCTGGCAACATAAAAAAACCCACCTTTTTTTGTCTTAAAAACCTTTTTGGCTCCTCCTCATCTTTAGTGACGAAATCCGGATTTCAGAAGCGACAAGGGAATTTATAGGAGTTAAAATGACACAATTATTTTGCAGCAAATCTTATTAACGCCGATTTTCAGCCTTCCCAGCACAAATCAAGAGGCTTTTTTTAAAATTCAGCAAATACCTCCCTGCATGACCCTCCCCCGCAGTGAGCCAAGCCTCATTTGCATATTAAATGAGGATAATGACAGACATTAGGAAGTGCTGAGCCTCATCAGAATTTCTGGTATCAGTGTCCTCCCAAAACAGTCATTAGAGTTCCTTTGGCAATGTTTGGATTGTTTCAACCCTCCTGGTTTAAATTCCTCGAGTATCACAAGCAGAGCGGGGAAGGGAGCCCGGGGGGGCAAGGGAGGTTTTTCTTTCTTTAAACTATTTATATTTATTTATAATTCCTGCTGTCCCCTGGAGCAGAGTGACAGAGATCCTGCTGGAAAATGCCACCACAGCAGGTCGGGGAGCGATTCCTGCCTCAGGAAAATCCCTCCCAACGGGAATGTCCAACCCTTTGTTCTCGCCAGCCCACTTAAGGCAGGAAAATAATTTGATAATTTTAACTCCTATGAGTTTTGGAGACCTGGATTTCATCCCTAAAGCTGAGGAGGACCCCAAAAGTTTTTTTTTTTTTTTTTTTTTTTAAGGTAAAAGAGAAGATATTTGGCTCATTATTATGGATATGGAACCATGGAATGGGTTGGGCTGGAAGGACCACATATCCCACTGTCCCAGGTTGCTCCAAGCCCTGTCCAGACTGGTTTTGGACACTCCCAGGATGGGAAATCCACGGAATAACCTGGGACCCTCACAGGGAACAATTCCTTCCCAAAATCCCACCCAAATTCCCCTCCTGACCCTATTCCCTGCATCCTGTCCCTGCAGTTCCTGGGGAAAATTCCCTCTCCAGCTTCCCTGGAGCCCCTGCAGATCCTGGAGGGGCTCTGGGGTCTCCACAGGCTCAACATTCCCAACATTCCAGCCGGGATCCATTGAGGAGGGGTTCCAGTCCCTTTATCAACTTCGTGGTCTCCTCTGGGCTTGCTCCAACAATTCCAGGTCCCTTTTATGTTGGGGACAACAGAACCCGGCACAGAATTCCTGGTGGGATCCCATCAGAGAGAGCAGAGCAGGAGAAGCTCCTTCCTGACCCCGCTGCCCATGGATGCAGCCCAGGACAGGGAGGGATTCTGGCCAGCTCATGCCCATGGATCCCATATATAAACCCCATAAATATCAGACACGTGAATGATATCACATGACGCGGCTCAAGCGAGTTTTTCCAATAATTTCATCTAGGAAAAAAATTTTTAAAAATCCGAAACCCTCACACCATAAAAATTAACCACATTTCTCAGATGCTGCTTTAATTGATCCTGTGCCTTGGCCTGCACCTCTCCTAGGACAAATTATAGGCAGGAGAAGAACCTGAAAGAATCAATGGAACCCCTGTCATTAATTGTGACGGAAATCCCGGAGTGCTCGGGGTAATTCTCCTCAGCTCCCCGGCTGTTTTACGTCACCAAAATGTGCAGTGCCCACCTCCCTGGTGGGGCCACGAGGTAAAGAACCAATCCACGGACTCCCAGCTGACCAGGAATTGGGGCTGGAGCTCTTCTGTGTAGCCTCCAGCCACATTCCCAGTTGTCCTCCAGGTGCTTTCCCAGAAATCCCTCTGTCCTGGAAAGCCTGGAGATGAAAGAATCTCCCGGGCTGTAATCACAGTGCCCAGCCCCAGGAATTCCAAAATTGTCCTAAATGCGGAGGGAAACAATTATAGCAATTGGGCTGCTGATGTACTTCCCAAATTTGTCCCGTGACTAAGGGGAGCTCTCGGGGAACTGCTCCGACCTCCACAATGGGAATATAAAAATGCTCCCAACCCCGGCACTCCTCACACGGCTCCTCTTGGTTTGCTCTTCCCACTGAACTCGGTAAGTCCAGCTCCCATTCTCCTGGAGAATCCTTGAATTTGGGGTGAAATCCTTTGCTCATGGGTGTTTTCTGCTGGATGCTTTTAATCTGGGGGGATCAATGCATGGACATTCCCATGGAATCTGAACTCGGTAAGTCCAGCTCCCATTCTCCTGGAGAATCCTTGAATTTGGGGGGAAATCCTTTGCTCATGGGTGTTTTCTGCTGGATGCTTTTAATCTGGGGGGATCAATGCATTCCCATGGAACGGGAAAAAATGGGAAGCTGAGTTAGAAGTTCCGGGTTTCTCTTTTTCCAGTGGTGACACCTGGAATTTTCAGGCCCAGGCAGAGTGGTTGTGCAAGGAGGAAATGGCTCTTTGTGGCAGGATGTTGCAATGGGGAATATGGAAAAGTCCCAGGAATTGTTTCTGTCCCACTGGAGTCCCTGGGGCAGCTCTGAGCTGCAGGGTTTAAACCTTCTCTGTCCAGCAGAGTGTCCTTGCTAGAACTGGCACTAACAAAGCCGGTGTTGCCTAGGAGAAGGTATTGTTTATGTGCCAAGATTAAAAGCAGACAGGGAGGCTGGAGACTTAATGAACTCCTTGAGTTGTGCGTTTCCAAGAACTCCAGAAAACGCTGGGAGGGATTCGAGTCAGACACTGGGACTCCTTCACTGAGATGGGATTTACCTCAGCTGCCTGTCTTGGGACACCACACAAATCCCTTCTTCAGGAAGATTTTCTTTTCTTGGAAAGGGTTTTCAGGATTTGGAAGGGAGGTTTGGAGTCCCCATCCCAAGGACTGGACGTGGCACTCAGTGCTCTGGGCTGGGGTTGGACTCGGTCTTGGAGGTCTTCTACAACCTCAATTATCATGGGATCCTGGGGTTCTGGAATCCTGGGATTCTGGGATCCTGGAGTTCTGGGATCCTGGGATTCTGGGATCCTGAGGTTCTGGAATTCTAGGATCTTGGGATTCTAGGAATCTATGACATGAAAATTCCATGCAAACCTGAGGGATTCACCCAACATTTCCACCCAACCGCACTCGCCCACACCATGACTCTGCCTTTACAAACCCTTTTTCTCTCCCTTTTTCTCCCACCCTGTCCCAGGCTCACCTCCACCCCCGCCCCCCAAGATGTCCTGCTGCTACTCCTCACGCTGCTACTCCCCACGCTGCTACTCCCCACGCTGCTACACCCTGTGCTGCTCCCCCTGCTACCGCACCTGCACCCGCACCTACAGCTGCAACCCCTGCATCTCCCGCACGCTGAGCTGCTGCCGCCGCTCCTACGGCAGCTGCTGCACCTCCCGGAGCTGCACCACGCGCTACTACTACCCGTCGTGCTGCTCCTACTCCTGCTGCTACCCCTGCTGCTGATTCCAGGGGAAAATCCCCTCGAACGGACCCGCGCCCACGGAAGACAAACGGATGAGCCCGCTGTTGATGTTTGCACAAGTGTGGAGTCCCCACGGTGAAGTGACCACGAGTGGGGGCTTTGCTGTGCTCTGAAACCTCTTGGAGTTTCTGGTTTTGTTGTTCTCTCTGTCTCCTTCTTCCTGCCTTTCTCAACTCTCCTGATATTCTGCATTTAAACCTTCCCACGGCCCCTTCAGCAACGGGAGGGGCGATCTGCAATTCATGTGAAACTTCTCGGAGCTGCTGCAATGGGGCTGGAGGACCTCTGTGAAATTAGATTTAGTGTCATCTGCATTTTCAATAAGCACTTCCAGCACGGCACTGCAGCCCTGGGTGAGGGAGCATTACAGCTGTCTCGCCTTTGATCTGCATTTACAAGGACCTGAAGGATGAACAACACAACTTCAGCAAAAAGGAATGTTCTGGAGAGCAGTGACTCATCTCCTGGAGCTGCCTCCAGCATCCCAAAACTATAATCTTTCTGTATCTGTGCCAGCTCTTTTTCTTGTTCTATTAAATACTTTCTGCATTTGAAAAAAAACAACCTCCGGAGATCCAGTTGTTTTCTTGGTTTGGGTGGATATTCTGGGAGCTGTGGAATTCTGAAGGGACTTCCTGGACTCAAATCTGTGTCCAGCTCTGGGCCCTTCCTGGCAAGGGGGCATTGAGGGGCTGGAGAATGTCCAGGGAAGGGAATTGGTCTGGAGCAGCTGGAAAATGGAATGGAGATTCCCGAGGGAGGCTCAGCCTGAAGAAAAGGGGGATCCAGGGGGAATTTTGGGCTCTTCCAGGGGGGATTTGGGATCTGATCCCAGGGAACAGAGACAGCACAAGGCCTCAAGCTGTGCCAGGGGAGCCTCAGGTTGGACATGAGGAGAAATTTCTTCCTGGTCAAATCTTGGAAGGGGTTGCCCAGGAAGAATGAGGACATTTCCACTGGTTTTTTTGGTTTTGTTTTTTTTTTTTTTTTGTCTTTAGGTGTATTTGCTTTTTTTCCCCCATTTCCCCCCACCCCCTCCATTTTCTGGCTTCTAGGCCTTGGATTTAGTGTGTTACTCCACACGTAAAAATGGATTTTATTCAGCTCAAATGGATTTTCTTCTGTTCTGTGTGGAAGATCAAGAGAGTGGTATGAGTTTTCCAGGTCAACATCCACACAACATCCACACAAAGCCACCACCTTACCCTTTTGTCTTGTCCCTGTTCCCTGGAATCAGATCCCAAAATTCCCCTTGGAAGAGCCAGAAATTCTCTGTGGATCCCCCTTTTCTCCAGGCTGAGCCCCACCAGCTCCCTCAGGATCCTCCATTCCCTTTTCCAGCTGATCCAGCTCCATTCCCTTATCCAGTCACACTCCTGCCCCTCAATGTCCATCTTGGCATCAGAGGCCCAGAACTGGACACAGGATTGAGTTCATAATTTTGTCTCCCAATCCTTTTGCTGTGAAGGATTTCATATTTGTACATCCTCCACCCAATTTCTGGCTTTCATTTGAATTTAAAATAAGCATTAAAAAGAGCAGACAGGGTGCTGAGGCTTCCTCAAGATTTTGGATACCAAAGACTTCAAGTTGTTTGTGAAACTTAAATGACAAATAAACCCAGAAATGCTGAATTGATGCAGAAAAAAATCTTTAATAGGAATGAAAGGCAGAGATAACTTTTAAGAGATACAGAATGGAAAGACCACACTCCCAAAAGTCACATGACACCCACATCATCCAGTCAGAAGGAACTTTTTGTACAGCACTGCCAAAAACATGGAGTTTGGTTTGTTTGGAGGACTGAGGAGAAGGTCTGGGTCGAGAGGAGAGCTGGGGCAGCGGGATGAAGGTGAATCACTGCCAGCACTTCAGCAGCAGCGCAGAGCTCTCAGAGCACCCCGGCCTTGCCTCTTGTCCCCAAAACTCTGCCCAGCCATGGTCTCCACTGCTGGACTCTCCATCGATCCCACCAAACCTGGGCTGGGTTTCGGGGTGGCTCCCTCTGGCTTTAGCAGCTGTAGCAGCCCCCGAAGCCGAACCTTTGGCCGTAGCGGGAGCCGAAGGGGTACCCGTAGCGGCTGGAGTAGAACCCGGGGTATCCATAGCAGTCCCCAGAGCCGTAGAAGCCCCGGTAGCCCCCATAGAGCCCCCCGGAGCCGTAGCAGTCCCCAGAGCCGAAGATGCCCCGGTAGCCGTACAGGCTGCCGTAGCCGTAGCGGTCCCCGAAGCCGTAGAGGCCGCGGGAGCCGTAGAGGCCCCCGTAGCTCCGGTAGCCGCAGGGGCTCCCACAGTCGTAGCCCCGGTAGCCGTAGAGACCCCCGTAGTTGCAGGAGGAGTAGCAGTCGTCGTCGCACTGGCCTTGGAGGAAAGTCATCTTTGGGAGATGGAGGTAAAACCTGCGACGGGGAGGAAAGGAAGAGTAGTAAATACTCCAAGGAGTAGCAGGAACCTCAGAGCCTGAAATCTTCCTCACCGGTCCCGTGAGAACAAGGGCAGAGGAAAAGCTATGACCTCAGCTCCTCCTTACGCCCCATCTGTTTAATCTGCTCATCTACCCACTGCCTTTAAATTATTTTATATCCTATATTAATGTAGATTCAATATATTAGTATTAAACTATTTCTGTACTCCTGGGATTGGTGGAACCCCTGATGAAGGAATCACTGGCCACAGATCAAAACCTTGCCGCTGCTTCAGGGTTTTTTCCAAGGGAACCTTGTTAGGAATTGGCAACCCTAATTTTCTTTTAGGATATCAGCTTTTCATGGAGCTTTGCATTCCTGACTCCATCAGGGAAGTCTTCCCAGAATTTTCCTGTGATAACACCCCTCAGGTTTTGGGTCCATCACCCTAAGACCCATTGCAGTGCTTTCCACCCATTTTAATTTTCACCTGGAAATGTTGAGAGCCCACAGAAGAAACCACAGAGAGTGGACACACATGAGAACATCTGTGTGGCCAGACAGAGCCAAAATCCTGCTTAAAATAGGAGATTTAAGGAAAAAACCCACCAAGAGTCATGGTGGGAAAACCCTTTCCTACCTCTGCTGTCCTGAAAATCCCTTATCAGGGAACCCAGGTACCAACAGGACCAGGAAAGTTCTACTTAAAGCTTTAAAATTGAACCCAGCAAGCCCAGGTAAAAGGAACAGCAAATCCTGACAGTTCAGAGGAGCCACAACCCCAACAGAAATTCTGAAAGGAAAATTCCCAGTCCAGGGGGAGAAAGGAGGAAAAGCTTACCGAGTTCACCGGGAGGAGAAGGCAGGAGAGCTGATGAGGAGCCCTGAGCTCCAAGCCCTTTTTATACTCCAGCTTTGCCCTCCTAGCTTATCTCAGACGCCCTGTGGATTCAAAAGGTTTGGAACCCTACTGGTTGGCAAACAAATTTGCCTGTACAAGTCATATCTTCAATTAACGTAATTTTCCTCATTGTTTGGGATTATTAGTGTGTTCCCGTATGTCCCATATATTACAGGTTTCTTTCATCTTAACATTTTCTGGGCCAGCAACATTCCTGATACCATTTTATTGCCTCCATTGTCAAATCCGAAATTTTTTTTTGTATTATAGAAAAGTCGTTTCTGATTTCTCAAGGTCATTGGAGAGAGAGAAAATTTCAGTAAAAAAAGGAAAACTTTCCCACAGGTTTGAAAGCATTTGTGTTCAGTAGAAAGATGCACCATGGGGTTTTATCTAAAGGAAATGTAAATGTAGGGATTTTGCATTAAACCTCATCCACTTCAGGAAAAAGGAACAGAACTATAAATAAATCTCAATTCCAAAGTGCTCCTGAATCAAAGCCATGCTGCTGCAGGAGCAGGAAGAATGTTTTTAACAAAATTCCAACTGCATTTTCTGCATTTCCATGGAGGTTTGACCCCAGTTCAGCCCAGCAAAGTGGAGAATTCAAACCTCAATTTGATCTGGAAATAAAGAAATTATCAGGATTAGCACTAAAAGAGTATTAAATGAACACTAAAGAACCCTGCTGGTATTTTTTCCACAAAGAATCACCACCTGTAGAAGTTGCGATAGGGAGGAACTCTGGAGTTTAGGGCAGAGCTCCTTGGGTGACCTTCACCTAATTTCTGGCATTAATTTGAATATAAAATAAGCGTAATAATGAGCAAGCAGGATGTTGAGGCTTCCTCCAAATTTTGAATACCAAAGCACTTCATAAACACTCATTATTGTTTTCAATTTGCAAAGTGTTGCTGGATTTAAATATTAATAGTTTGCCACAGAAAGACACCTCCAGATTTAATAATACGGTCACTCTTCAAGGTCTGTGCTTCCTGAGCCATATTAAGGTGATGCTCTTCCATGAAAGTCAAAATGTACCCCAAAAAATTCACTTAAAATAGGAAGGAATATTTGCGAACCCCCACAAGGCGGTTGGAAAATGTCTTTGGGTTGTTGTTGGAGAAGCTGGGGTACAAACCCAGTGAGAGACCTCCACCAGGAAAGTCATGGAGATGCTGAGTGGAGGCTCCTCAATCCTCAGCACACCAAAGCAAAACCTCTCACTTCATCCTCCACGAGCGGCATGGGAGGTGCCAAAGCCAAGCTGATGGACCACCTACGAGGCCACGGCCTTAATAATCTGAATATTTTCCCAAATTAATAAATATCTCCTCAACTATCTTCCCATTTGGCTGCAAGGAATTCAGGGCAATTTCCCTAGAAATGCTTTAAGATTAAAGAAATTCTAAAGGGTTTAGGTTGGCGTTGCGACGCCAAGCACGGAAAATATGAAAATGGTTGTGACGTAGGTTGGCGGAATAAGGGGTGGGATGACACACTTTGGATGGTATAAAAGCGGACCCCCGACTTCGAAAAGTCATCCGCTCCTCTCGACTTCTTGTCTCAACTTCTCTCTGTGAAGCAGAGGTATGTACTGGCTCTATTCTCCTCTGCATGTTTCTCCAAATATTTCTTTAGAGGTAGATGTATATATAAAATATTAATATGGATATGAATATGAATATGAATATATATTAAATTTATAGTGCTTATTTATTTATTTATAATTCTAAAGGGTTTAAGTTGGCGTTGCGACGCCAAGCACAGAAAATATGAAAATGGTTGTGACGTAGGTTGGCGGAATAAGGGGTGGGATGACACACTTTGGATGGTATAAAAGCGGACCCCCGACTTCGAAAAGTCATCCGCTCCTCTCGACTTCTTGTCTCAACTTCTCTCTGTGAAGCAGAGGTATGTACTGGCTCTATTCTCCTCTGCATGTTTCTCCAAATATTTCTTTAGAGGTAGATTTATATATAAGATATGAATATGGATATGAATATGAATATGAATATATATTAAATTTATAGTTATTAAGTATTTATTTATTTATTTATTTATTTATTTATTTAATAGGTACTGCTGTGTCTGCATATATTTATATAACACATAAATACAAACTCGTGTCTATGTGCAGGTACAGACGTTCTGTAGGAAATTTCTTGTCATTTTGGAGCCAACGCCAAGCACAAAATTCCCTGCAATCTCAAGGAATTGCTCCACTCAAAATTTTTTGCTCTTCTTTCCTGTGCTTTTTTAGTATTAGGCTTTAAGGTGCTGAAAACTGGAAATTTGCTACCACAATCTTGTAGTAAAAAGTAATTTTCAGTTCCGGGTTACATTCATTGCATTTTTCTTTCATTTATTACATTTCTCTGATTTCTGGGACAGGAAAGCTCAGCTCTCAGCTGGCAAAACCCTCATTCGCTACGTTTAGTCAGCAGTTTCCAAAAGTTGACGGGGGAAAAAAAGCACAGTTGTTTGGGATTGAGGAGATTACAAAAATAAACGAGTTAATTAGGAGGGTGAAACCAATGCGCAGGAGGGACCGAGTCGGAGCCTTTGCTCTGCCCTCAGCAGCCCATAAATTTTGTTTCTGGGTGTGTGTTCCAGGCTCTCCAAATCAACAAGGATGAATTCCTTCAAGGAGTGCTGTGACAACGCGTGCTGCGCCCAGGCTGGCAATGACAACTTTGGTGGCTTTGGCAGCTCCAACTTCCGGCCCAGGCGTTCCTTCAGCTTCTACCGGGACCAGTGCCAAGATGTGCCCCTGTCCTGCTTCAGGAATGTCGGGTACTTCTTCCATCCCTCTGGGAACATCCGTGGGACCATCTACGCCAACCTCAATGGGGACATTGTTGGGAAGCTCTCGGGGAGGATCGAGGGGCTCCCAGGGCTCCTGGGTTGCATGGGTAACTTGGGTAACTTCTGAAACCTGGGATTAAGTTTCCCCTTCTCCGTTCAGTTTGGGGACGGAACCCCCTGAGCTGTTCCCAGAGGGAGTAGCGCCCATGGGATGGAATTCAGGACATGGATTCATGGCTTCGGTTCTGGTGATGAGGAATGCCGAGCGCTCGCGGCTCCGACTCTGGGGAATGTGTGGGCGCCAGGCTGTGTAGGACACTCCATGTAACCCTCTGTAGGATATTCTGTCCCTCCAGCTGTCACTCTCAAAGGGCTGAGGCACCTTTAGATGTCTTTGGTGGAGTAGAAACAGACTTTTGGGTGTGAGGAAAGTGCTTTTTAAGTTCATCCGCAGCCACTTTGTGTGGGAGTTTCTGCAACAAAGTCCACTTTGTTCGACTCTGACCAAAGGTGACTTTTAGCAGAGGAGGTCCTGTTCTCTGTCCCTGCTGCTCCTCACCTGACAGTGAACACGAAAAAAGAAACACATTTGGACTGGCAAACTCCACCATTTCCACCAGGAAAAACATCGCCCACCATCGGGAACGCTCTGCTTGCCAAAGCCCCTTCTTTATCTCTGCCAACTTCTTTCTGTTCCTCACTGTTTCTCATTTCCATTAAAATTACTCTGGTTAGAAGCATCAAATGTCTGCTCTGCTTTTGTCTGGGCACTTTAAGGGGACCCCCAGCCACCCTCAGGAGCCCTGCAATGAGAGGGCAGTCCAGACTCCGGATGTTAGGGACTGTCACCACATTTCCATCTCAATGACTCCTGCCTTGACTCATTTCCCCCAGCAGAAGGAGAAACCTTAACTAACCCTTGACTTTGGGTTTACTCAAATACTTCACCAGAAAGAGGCATTTCTTGGTTGATTTTGTCCCCAGAGAGGCTCCTGGAGCAAAGCTGGGGTTTGTGCTTGGACAATAAATCACAAAAATGAGAGATTGAGGGGGAATCTCATGGTTGTCCAAGGCAGGAGATCGGTGACACTCAAGGTTAAAGCCATGGTTAAAGAGAAAAGACCAAAGGCAGCCAAGCCATGGCCAGCTGCTGGATGGTTCAGCTCCTCTGCAGATGGATCAACCACTTCTTCAGGGAGCTCCTGCTAGCCCCTGCCATGCCCCTGCAGGAGCACTAGTTTGGGTTTGGCATGGTAAAGATGATCTAGGCCTAAAATATCAAAGGTTATTTAGATTTAGAAAGCTAAAGAAGATTTAGGTCTAAAATATTAAAGATTATTTAGATTTAGAATAATTAAGAGTATTTAGATTTCAAATACTAAGGATTATTTAGAATTAGAATATTAAAAATTATTTGGGCTTCAAATATGAAGGATTATTTAGATGTAGAATATTAAAAATTATTTCGGTTTTGAATACTAAAGATGATTTAGATTTAGAATACAAAGATGATAGGTGTTTCAACAAGCAGAGCCCAGGCAGAGATGCCGTGAGCCCAGTTCCACATCAAAGAGCTCAGCAGGAGTCACAAATGTTATTGCAGGAGTGACTGTGAGGGGTCACCTCTGGGCTGATTTCCCAGAGATAGCCATGGCCACCCCTTCTCTTGCCATGGTGGCCTCCTGCAGAAGCATTTCTGCATTTCCCAGCTCTCAGAGCAAAGGCTTGATAAAATAATTAAGGGAGGAGGTCAGAGAAGCCATTCCATGGGCAGTAAACCAGGGCCAGTCAGCAGAAACGTTGATCCTCCAGCCCAACATCCATTTCTTTCCATTGTGTCACTGATTTCCCCAAAACTCTGACCTGGAGCCTCAGTGCCCCAATTTGAGCAGGGCAGCCCCAGATGGGGGTGTCCCAGGAAGGGAGGGGGTCAGGGAGGAGTCTCCCCACAAGCAGAGCACGGCCCCAGTAAATCAGAGCAGCCCTTTGAAAGTGGCAAAGCCTTTAAGAGAGGTTTTGCAACCCTTCTGCTGTCAGCAGCGAAATGGGCTGGGTTCCCCGGGGAAAGCATTAGCAAATGGTGGAGTCTTGGTAAGCTCAGCTTATCTCCCTGGGATGCCTCTGGCACACAAAGGCTTCTCCTGCCTGCACAGAGACCGGGGAAGGGTTTGGACAGCCTTGCACAGGAGAGGAGATGGAATAAAACCCAGGAAGCCAAAGATTTGGATGAAATTCTGAGTCCTTTGGTCCGACTTAACCTCTGCCCCTGCCCAAGTTTGCCAGCACAACACCATTTGTGATGTCCTTCCCTCCTGAATTCCCCCTCGGATCATTCCCTGGGGCAGGACCCACAGGTGGTGATTTCCTGCCAGTCCCAGCCCTGTCACCCGCCGTCACCTCCCGCCACAACGCTGACCTGGAGCCACCTGGCTCCCACCTCACTTCCTCTTCCTGCTTTGAATGTCGCGGCTCTGAGGGCGTCCCTCAGCTCCAGGGATCCAGGGCACCTCCAGGATCTCCTCCTCTGCTGCAGGTCAACCTTCTGGAGACACTGGAGTGCCAAATTCCTCACCCCAAATGCTCCTGTCACAGGAGTCACCAAACAGGGACGGGACGTTTCCTCACCTGTTCATTCCAGCTCATCAGAAGAAGTCAGGAAGTTCCAGATCTGGAATTGCAGCCCAGATCCCTCCCAGGGCCTCCCTGCTCACCACACCAAAGCTCATTTTCCATGGATCTGTCCTGATACCTCAGGAACATTTGAGATTTTCCTACACCTGTTCTAGATGGGTGAAGAGACCTTAAAGATCATCCCATTCCAGGAGGCTCCAAGTTGGCCTGGGATGCTTCCAGGGATGGGGAATCCATGGAATATCCTGTGCCAGGACCTCATGTGGAAGAACTCCTTCCCAATATGAACCTAAATTTCCCCTTTTTCGGTCTGAACCGATTCCCCCTTTCCTGTTGCTCCAGTTCCTGACCATCAGCTCCACCACAGCTTCCTTGATCTCTCTCAGATCCTAAAATCTGAATTCTTTCGTGTCCTGAGGCTCAGGAAAAGTGGGATGGTGAGAGGAACTTGCGGCCTGGCTGCGATATTATCATAACAGGCAACAGCCGGGTAATTTAAATAACTGCAAACCAACTCCTGTCATTCCATTCCAACTTGGGAATGTATTCACTGGGGAATTATCCATTTAAATGTTCCCCTGGGAACATTTAATGCCACAGGAGCTGCCTCCAGCACCAAGATTCCCTGCGAGGCTGAGGATCTTCCTTAAAGACTAAACCTGTCCCAAATGAGAAGCTGGGCACCCGATTATCACCCAAACTGGACAAAATTTTCAAACTATTTGTTAAAGAGTGCAGCCTTTTAGGAGAAGGGAAAGTGGGGCATAGAACAGGGAAAAAAATGGCAGAAAGAGAAAAAATAATTTCAAAATTCACCATATTTAAATGGGTACTGTCAGCCCATAATTATCATTAAACTGAATAATTAGGGTCAATAATGAACCTAAGAGATATTAGCAAATGCTTCTATTTTAAAAAGGCATTGAATCTTCTCAGTGAGACACCCAATATCTTTAGTCCTCTAGAAGGACATTTCACATCAGGGGCGTTTACAGCAAAAGGAATAAAAAGGTATCAAAAATAGTTCTACCAAAACGCACTGGCAGAATTCCACCATTTCACTGATTTTTCTGGTTTGTGGTAAATGCAGATCTCAATTCAGGCCATGAAAGAGCATCTTGAGAGGTGTAAACAAACTGCAGCTCATTCCCAAATATTCCCAACAACAAAGGCTTTTGAGGTTTGGGGGATTTTTCCCTGGCTTTTGAGGTTTGAGGGATTTCTCTTTTGTAAGGATTATGTGGCTGGGGAGAATCTGGTTTAATCACCTGCTCCAGAGCTCGCCAACATTAATTACACATTATTACAGTGCCTGGGCAACTTTGTTTTCCTTCCACATGAAGATAATAATTCCCCAAAAGAGTGACTACCCCAGAATAATCCCACATTCCGACGTCACCCTGCAATCCTTAAAGACACTGGCGCTGTTCCTCACACGCTACATAACATTTCAAACACAGCCAGGAGAGCTGGGGAAAGGTTTATTACCAATTATTCCCAAAGAAATCCCCAATTCCATGAGCCAGCATCAGCGTCATGTCCAGGTTATCCTGATTATTGAAAGGGGAGAGTGTCCAGGGATGGGAACGGGGCTGGAGAAGCTGGAAAAAGGAATGGAGGATCCTGTGGGAGCTGGGGGGGCTCAGCCTGGAGAAAAGGGGGATCCAGGGGGTATTTGGAATCTGCCAGGGAGGGTTTGGGATCTGATTCCAGGGAACAGGGACAGGACAAGAGGGAATGGCCTCGAGCTGTGCCAGGGGAAGCTCAGGGTGGAAAATTTGGGGAAATTCCTCCTGGAAAAGGGAAAAGGCCTTAGAAGGGGCTCAGGGAAGTTTGGAGTGGCCACCCCTGGAGGTGTCCAAGGAAGGACTGGACATTTGTCTGGGTGACCAGGTGGGGATCAGGCACAGCTTGGACTTGGGGATCCTGGAGGGTTTTCCAACCCTGTGCTCTGCTCCTGCCACTGCCAGGATCCCCAGGACTCCAGGAACAGGAGCCAGGAAAGCCAATACTGAGCAAAAATCTCCACGGAAATTGGGAATGTGGGGAAGGAAGGGACAGCTGTGGCCATGCAAAGGAGATCACCCACAGACCTCGGCCAGATCCCTGGGGAATTTCACTCTCCTGGCGACAGGACGGGGTTGGTGCAGCAGGACAAGGACAGGGGACACACAGAGACACCCACACACCAATAACCTGCTGTGACGTCTGGTTTAATGAGGAAGAACAGGTGAGACACAGCACAGGTTGCAAATCACCCACAAGCCGTGGTTTGATGCGGGGTGACTCAGGGAATGTCTGGGTCTGCTCCTCCTGTGGTGGTAGCCAGCCCTGGTCACACAGCACGGCAGCAGGGCAGGGGCTGGGGCGCTGCAGAATAGTTTTTATCCATCAGTAGCCATGGAAAGAGCTTAGAAATGGATCTGAAGGGGGTCTCTGACCAGATCCTTGACATTGCCACAGTCACAGAAGCACAGAATGGTTTGGGTGGGATTTTAAAGATGATGCAGTCCCACCTCTGCCATGGGCAGAGAAACTTCCACTATCCCAGGTTGTTCCAAGCCCCATACAACCTGGCCTTGGAAACTTCCAGAAGGATGAGGCAGCCACAGCTTCCCTGGGCAACCTGTGCCAGGTCCTCACAAGAAAAAATTCCCTCCTAATTTCTCCCTAAAATCTAAATGTTAAAAATCTAAAATCCTAATTTCTCCCTAATCTAAACCTACTTTCAGTGGGAAGCCACAAAGATCCCAACAAGCCCCCAAGGAACCAGGAACAGCCCATAGCGTTGAGAACAGAGTTCTTGGAAAGAGAGAAAAGCTTTAGAGAAGGAAAGCCAGGAAGGGTGGAAGGATGGAAACAGATTTTTGAGGCATTCAAACATCCACAGATGGTTTTAATGCCGCCCCAAATGCTCAGCTCTCTCTGATCGCCGTGCCCCGGAGCTCGGTCGTGGAGCCGCGTCCTGCCAGTCATCTTCGTCCAGCCACCACGCCCTGGCCTTAGCAGCAGGGTCTGCAGCTGCCCACTGGGTACCCCCGGCCCCACCTGGCCCCACCATAAACTTGGGAAGCTCCAGGGGTTCGGGCAGCACCAAAACTACTGCCAACAACAGCTCCAACACCGGCTCCGACACCGGCTCCGACACCGGCCCCAACAGCGGCTCCAACTTCAGGGACTCCCTCGGAGCCCACGACGCTCTGCTGTGGGAAGGTGCTGAGGATGGGCCCGGGGAAGGTGACGACCACGGGAGGAGGGTAAATGACCACCGTGGAGTCGGGGCACTGTCGGACACAGGGCTCGTTGCAGGAGTCGGCCACGGGCTGGGGCACGGCCACGCCGCAGGGGGAGGCGCTGCCGTCGGTGCAGGGGCTCAGGGAGTGAACCATGGCTCAGGGATGGGGATCTGTGGGGCAAGGGAAGAGCAGAAAAATAAAAGAAAATTCACATCGGTTTCATAATCAAACATGAGGATGAAAGGCTATGAAGAGGCTCAGGGGACAGGGAGAATTATAGCTCAGCACCCAAAATACATCCCTGAATTGTGCACTGAACACAAATGGAATATTCATGGAATATTACTTAGATCTCACCCAGATCTGCATTTCCCAGTGGCTGAGCAGTCACAAATGGATTCATTTACACAATCCCAGAGTGACTGAGGTCAGAAAAGCCCTCCAGGATCACCAAGTCCAGCCTGTGATCAACCCCCACCTTCCCAACCAGACCACAGCACCAAATGCCACATCCAGTGGTTCCCACCAGGAGAATATCAGCCTGATCCGAAAACCACACTCGAAGGCTTGGTTAGAGAAGGAATTCAGGAGCTCAGGAGTTCAGGAATTCAGGAATTCACTTACCTACAGCACCAGAGAGTGAGACAAGAGAAGTGATGGTGCAAGATGTGAAGTGAGCACTTTTATACCCGGCCTCGAAGTGCCCAGCACGTGAATCAGCCACATGCAGAACTTCCTAATCAATTAGTAACCACGATTGTTTCCAGATCCAGCTTTGTTAACGGATGCCAATTGTTTTAGATAAATCACTCTTGCTAATTACTGGTTTGTCCTTGTGTCCTGCATGACCTGTCCTTTAGTGCCTTCCCCACTCTACAATTTCAGCTTTATAGCAAGGGGATTTGTCTCTGCATCTCAAAGGGAAAATATTTATGGGGTTTAGGCTTGGTCTTCTCCATGACTGGACTCAATCCTTGGCAGGGGGGAACCAGACATTTTTCTGGATAAAAATATCCTCGATTGAGCCCAGGAAGAGCTGAAAAAGTTAGGGATAAACTGGAGTTCTGGGTTCTTGAATTAAATATTTGATGAAAGATTAATAACCTGTGTTCTGGGTTCTTTAGACTAATAAGAAGTCTGATCAAAGCTCTGACACAGCGCAAAAATCCTGAACTTGATAGTTATAGACCCAAATAAGTCAGGACACCTCTTTCAACCTGACACAGAGTACCCAATTTACACATTTGAACAATAAAACAGAAAGAAAGGCATGAGCACATTTAATATCACATAAAAAAACCATAAATCATGACTGGATTTGGAGAATGGCAAGAAGAGCCATAAATGGGGTGTGACCGAGGCAAGACCTCGTCAGGCGTTTTTTCCATGGAGTCACTTCTCTGACCGAAGGGCACCTGAAGGTGCTGGAACAGCTGACATTGGGAACAACAAGTGGGAGACGCCTCTGGAATCCCAGCTGCTGATGAATCCCTGCTGGCTGGGGTTATCATCCTGCTAAACCTGAGGAGGAGGCTCTGGGACAGATGCCGAGGGTGGCACTGGTGTGAGCTGGATGGACACTCCCACCCCCAGCAACTGCCCCGTTCTTGTTCCTATTCAGTTAAAAAAACAAAAGTATTTCCCTACTTCTGCTGTTTTTTTATTAAACCTCTCTTCAAAGCCTTCTCCCTTGGGTTGGAAGGGACTTCTAAGACCATCCCATTCCACCTTCCAGTGTCCCGGGTTATTTATTAAACCTCTCTTCAAAGCCTTCTCCCTTGGGTTGGAAGGGACTTCTAAGACCATCCCATTCCACCTTCCAGTGTCCCAGATTACTCCAAGCCCTGTCCATCCTGGCCTTGGACACTTACAGGGGTGGGACACCAACAATAATGGAAGATAAGCATGGGGGTTGCAACATCCACCTTCACCTCAGATTAAACTGGCCAGCAATTCATGCCCAAAGTGAAAAACATTGGAATTAATACCTAATTACTGGTTTCAGCCAGCTGAAGATTAAGCTAGATGTTAAATCTTATCTTAGGGATTTGTTAATAATGAAAAGTCCAGATCTTTACTCCAGCGTGGGAGGAATGCACAATGTTGGGATTTGTTCCATCTGCTCGGGGTTCCTGTCACTGCAGGGTGGATTTCTGTGAACACAAACATTAACCCTGACAAGAATCATGTCAAGGCTTTCTGCAGGTGTTTCCAAACACACCATCAAAGCTCATTAGTGCCCTGATGTTGTCACTGTACCATTGTTAACAGAGTTGTAACAGCTCAGGCACAACCAGGAAATAAAAGTGATGAATCAACAGGTGACACGTGGCCAAAACTCAGCACTTGAATGAGGAGCACAACACAGCAGTGTCAGCTCGATTTTCCAGCTCACACAGGCTGAAGGATCCAATTTCAGCTCTTCTAAAGATAAAGATGCAAAACTCAAAAAAACCCACCGGCTTTGTAAAGGTAAAACTGAAAGGGCTGAGGGAGATCTGAGCCCTGAGGGCACCAGTGTGGGTGAAGTGTTCAGAAAAGCAGGGACCAGGGATCCAACCTATCTCTGAGACCATGGAACACCAAAAACAGTAATCCCAGGACCCCTGAGGTTGGAAAAGACCTCCAAGGTCATTGAGTCCAAGCTGTGCCCAACCCCACCTGGTCACCCAGACCAACGTCCAGGGATTCCTCAGACATCTCCAGAGATGGGGGCTCCAAACCTCCTGTGAGGAGTTTGGAGAGACAATTCCGCCTCCCACGTGACTGTGGCAGGGGTGGAACAAGGTGTTCTTGAAGGTCCTTCCCACACAGACCCCCCCATATTCCCTGATGACTCTGCTCCTCTTTCCAACACGCAAACATGTGGTGCATTTACTAATTACATAAAACCACAGCTAAACCACCACGTCCAGCTGGGCTGTTTTTTCAGGGGGTGCTCTGAGCTGGAAAAAGGGAAAAACACTTTTATCAGAGCCTGTTCTCACCCCAAAAACTCAGCTTTGCCCTGTTGATACATGAAGACATTTTAGTGATAAATGAAGACACTCTGGTGACAAATTAAGACGCTCCTGATTAATGAAGACACACTGGAGGTGCTGAGCTGGCTGATCCCGGTGTTTACCCGCACATGAAGCAGCAGAACATTAAACAACACCCTCATAACAGGACCTCATAAACCCCTCAGAAACGCTCATTAATGTCTGACACGAGCCAAGCCAGCCCGGCTCAGCCCCATTACGAACAACGTCAGCACAGAGCCAATTTCAGGGCCGCGTCCCGGCACATCAAAGGCTGATAATTACCCTAATGACAGCACACATCGGCAGCAGGATCCCATCCGAGGGCCCAGAGCAAGGCATAGGGCCAGAGCCGAGCTCTGAGTGCAAAGCTGAGCTGTTGGGATGGTGCCAAAACTCTTGGGATGACCCCAGAGCCATTGGGATGGTCTCAAAGCTGTTGGGATGACCCCAGAGCCATTAGGATGGTCCCAAAACTGTTGGGATGACCCCAGAGCCATTGGGATGGTCTCAAAGCTGTTGGGATGACCCCAGAGCCATTGAGATGGTTCCAGAGCCATTGGGATGACCCCAGTCAATTCCCGCTCCCCCAGCGCTTCTTCCCCGTGGTCCCTCCCACAAAAGGAGCTTTAGCAGGAGAGTGATGGATTTCTTCAGGTACCTAATGAGGTCAGTGGCATAAAAGGTGGCTTTTCCTTCTCCTGTAAAGCTTTCAAATGGAAAGAACCTGCAGGGTGTGAGGTGTTTTTCGCGGGATTTGGGGATAACAATGCTTTAACGAGCCCAAGTGAGTAAAATAATTACAGCCAGTGGAAAAGTTGCATGTGAACAAATTCCCTGCTGTGGTTTATTAGGATTTGGCACTCCATGGCTCAGGTTTTCCATGAAGCCTGAAGGACTATAAAAACTCCATATAAAAACCCCCATTTCCAAGCCTTCCATCCAGTCCTTACTCTCCACCGTGAGCTCGGTAAGTTGTTTCCCTATTTCTACACCTAAGAAAACACCATTCTGCTGGGACTTGGAATTGGAATCTGGAAAGCCCTGACACTGGGAATGAAGAGGGTTGTTACAGTTAAAGGTTCTTTCCTGGGTTTGTTGCTGGCTTTTTTTAAGGCAGAGACAGAAAAATGGTTTTAAAGTTGAGCCTGAGATTTACAGAACTTCACCCGATTTGAGATGTGAGCTTTTTTCACCTTCTTCTTGGATCTGCATTTTTAATTTACTTTGTTAAAATTGAGTTATAGACTTCTCTTTTATTAAAGGCCACTTGTTTTAGTAGTCCAGGTGATAATTATCCAGGTTTGGATCAGTCTTTGCCAGGCTGGGAATGTTGGGGATGTTGAGCCTGTGGAGACCCCAGAGCCCTCCCAGGATCTGCAGGGGCTCCAGGGAAGATGGAGAGGGACTTTTCCTCAGGAACTGCAGGGACAGGATACAGGGAATGGGGTCAGGAGGGGACAGAGGGGGAATTTGGGCAGGATTTTGGGAAGGAATTGTTCCCTGTGTGGGTGGGGAGGCCCAGCTGAGGTGATTCCATGGATTCTCCATCCCTGGAAGTGTCCAGGGCCAGGCTGGACAAGGCTTAGAGCACCCTGGGATGAGAGGAGGGGTCCAGGACATCACAGGAGGTCCAAGGGCGTTTCCTTCCTTTGCTTTTCCTTCTGCTGGCAGAAAGAAATTCCAGTGTCAGGTGAGGCACCTGGAAAGGAAATAAATGAGAGTCCTTGTCCTAAAGAACTGAGAACCTCAGCACCAATCCCAGGTCCAGAAATTCCCGCTTTCCCAGGGATTACAGCTCCCTGCTCCTCTCAACAGCTGGAGCTGCGGGGGAGTTTTTTAGGAAAAAGCAAGTTTGGGTGGAGAGATGAGGGCTGAGAGCTCCTGTTCAGAACCCAGCAGGGAATTCCTTCAGCTCCCTCCTGTGTTTTCCAGGATCCCCGGAGCCATGTCCTACTACGGCTACCAGTACAAGCAGCAGTGCTTCATCCCCGGCGGGATACAGACCTCCTTGACCACCTTCCCCCAGCAGTGCCACACCTCCGGGCTGCTGCCCTGCGACCCCTGCTCACCCTGCACCCCTGTGGTGCCCAAGGTCTGCACCGTGAAGAAAACCCTGGCCAACCCCTGCCGGCCGAACTGCGTGGAGATGCGCGTGGTGGAAGGGCACTCCTCCTCCTCCTCCTCATCCTGCAGCAGCTCCCGGTGCCTGGATTCCTGCCCCACGCCCTTCCCGCAGCTCCTGGTGCAGGGCCGGGAGCTGGGCGTGCCCCGCTGCGGGCAGGGCGTGCTCAGGTGTCCCCAGGTGTGCGCCCCGGGCCCCGCGTGCCAGGAGCGCTCCTGTCCCTACTCCTACCAGTGGTCCAACAGTTACCAGTACAACTGCCAGCAGTAAAACCTCACCAGGTGCCCGGGGCAAGGCCGGGGCGTGAAGAGCGGGAGGACATCCAGCACTGAGGGGCAGCTCCTGGGAACACCGTGCTTCTCCTGCTGAAACTACTACTGAGCACTTTTGGGAACCTTCTAAAACCGTGGGGAAACTTCTGGAGCCTTTGGGAATCTTCTGGAACCATCAGGAACCTTCTGGCACCTTTGAGAACCTTCTGGCTCTTTTAGGAACTTTCTGGAGCCTTTGGGAACCTCCTGGAACCTTTAGGAACCTTCTGGAATCTTTGGAAACCATCTGGTTCTTTTAGGAACCTTCTGGCACCTTTAGGAACCTTCTGGAACTTTTAGGAACTTTCTGGAACCTTTAGGAACCTTTGCTGACCCAGTCCTTGTTTCATCCTCTCCATGAATTCCCTGTATTAGATTTTGGGGTCTTGCAGCTCCTTTTCTTCTCCTCTTTTCTCCGGTCTCTGTGGCACGAGGAGATTCCAGTGGCCGTGTGAAGGAGATGTGGGCTCGGCCACCCACATGGATAACACTGCCTCCAGGTGGCCCCAGTGCCACCAAAGGGCTCCCCCTGCCAATGCTGCTAAAAATAAAATTTTATTTTTCTGCTTCCGACTTTGTTCCAGAGGGAAATTTGTAAAGAAATCGCTTTTTATTGACCTGGGAGGTGGTGGGGTCACATCCCTGGAGGTGTCCAAAGACTCAGTGCCAGGTGGGACGGGGCTCAGGTCGGAGTTGATGGTCTGGGAGGGCTTTTCCAACCTCAGAGATTTGGGGATTTTAATTCTATACAAAACAAACAGGGGAGAAAAAAAAAAAAAAGAAAGAAAGAAAAGAAAGAAAAGAAAGAAAGAAAGAAAGAAAGAAAGAAAGAAAGAAAGAAAGAAAGAAAGAAAGAAAGAAAGAAAGAAAGATTACAATGGTGAAAACCAGGACTTGACTTTCAAGTAAAGGGAGTGTCTTATGTCAAGCACTCATTCTCAAAGCATTTACTCCTTAAATATAACAATAAAAACCCCTCAGATACAATAAACACATGAAATATCCACCTGAGATGTATCAGCTGCAAGCCAGAGAATTTGCTCCGTGCTTTGCATTATTTCATTCTCTCCGGCACATCCCAAACATCCCAAATAAAACCTCTTCCTCATGGAATTATTTGTTTATAATTTGGGTTGTTCTTCCCTCCCTTTTCACCTGATTCAGAGCTGAAAATCCCCATTTTACATCAACCATGGGGTCGCGGCGCGTCCAGGGGTGGGATGGGATCTTCTCGGTGGTGTCCTCCATGGATGGTCTTGGAGCACCCTCCTGTGGCTGTGCGGGCGCCGAGCCTCTGGAATGTTCCCTCCTGACTCACCCCGCTCATTCCCCGGGCGGCCGGAGGCACTTGGGACGAATTACTAATTATAATATATTCTATTATTTATATTATCTATTATTATATTATATATTAATATAATACAGAATTATATTAACATAGAATAGAGAACAGAGAATAGAGAATAGAGAATACAGAATATCTATAATATAATATACTATATACTACATTATATTACATATTATATAATGAATAATATATATTATATATTATACATTATATAATATAATATATATTATATATTATATAATATATATCATATACCATATCGTACATATTATATATTATATGTTATATATTACATATTGTATATTACATATTATATATTATATCTTTTATAATTACCAG
The DNA here is from genome assembly GCF_017590055.1 of Onychostruthus taczanowskii. Classification (NCBI taxonomy): domain Eukaryota; kingdom Metazoa; phylum Chordata; class Aves; order Passeriformes; family Passeridae; genus Onychostruthus; species Onychostruthus taczanowskii. Next base: position 30,493 of record NW_024499318.1, read on the forward strand.
GGGCGCTGGTAATTAACTGCTGCATAACAAGCTCTGCTGATTCCAGCCCAGATCCCGCACCTGGGAAGAGCCAGACAGACAGAGGGACAGACAGAGGGACAGAGTTACTTCACAAAAAACCACGAACCACTCCACAAACAAAAAAAAAAAAATCCCACACAAACATAAATTACTCGGGACACTCCGAGGGATTTGGGGAGCTCAGACCAGCTCTGGGTGGGGAAGGTGGAGCAGGACCGGTGTGGAAATCCCAAATTGCTGCCCTGCTGATGCCGCTGTGATAAAGGGATGGAGCAGAGCCCATCCTGTGTGGAGAGCTGGAAAAGCAGGTCCGGGCTCCTCAGGACTCCTGTGGGATGGTTCTTGCCCTGGAAGGGAGCACAGATGTCAGATTAAACACTTTTCTGACCCAGAGATGGGGCAACTGAGAGGCTTTTAAAAAATTTTTATTCCATTTTAAGTCTCATGCGAAGGGTGAGATAAAACAGATGTTATAATTCACACCATCACAATTAGAAGCTATTTCTTAATTAAACATTATATAAAATATAAAATATAAAATATAAAATATAAAATATAAAATATAAAATATAATATATAATATACAATGTATATTATATAATTTATTTTATATACTATATACTAGATATAGATATACTAGAATATAGAATATAGAATATAGAATATAGAATATAGAATATAGAATATAGAATATAATGGGATTTGCTGTTTTTCTGAGCTGTTTCTCCCTATCCATCCCAGCTTCCCCGAGCTCTCTCTGGGTGGTGCTGATGGGATGAGAAGTGAGCAGGGCTGGCCTCACCCGGCTGTGCTGCAGCTCCAGTTCCACCAGGAGGACCTGGGAGGACGCTGGCACTGAAATGTGAGTCCTAAGGGTGGTGGAATCATGGAATGGTTTGGGTTGGAAGGGGCTGGAAGCTCATCCCATCCATAGTTCCCACCATCCCAGGCTGCTCCAAGCCCCATCAATCTGGCCTTGGACACTTCCAAGGACCCAGAAGCATCCAAAACGTCTCTGGACCACTGTGCCAGGACCTCCCTGCCCTCACAATAAGGACTCCTTCCCAAAATCCCATCTGAACCTTCTCTCTGTCCATCTGAAGCCATTCCCCCTCGTCCTATCACTCCAGGCCCTTGGAAAGAGGATAAGGAGACTTCCAGATGTCTCTACCCCACACAAAACATATTTCAGATGTGTCCCACAAAACAGGTCTGGTTTTCCTGTCCCCTACTGAAATCCTCATGGAAGTAACCAAAAATCAGCTGTTGGTGAGGGGGAAAGGCTCCAACATCCCCAAAAATCACAGCGAGGTTTCTCCCCGCTCCAGAACTGGCAGCTGAAAATTGGGGTTGGTTTTGGTGGCCCCACTGGTACCAGGAGCTGGTGACACTGAGAGGCTCCCCTGTATTGGTGACATTCCTTCCTCCAACTGTCCCCAGAGCAGCTAATCCTGATTTAGGCCAAAAACCTCGTGAAGCCTTTGGGGAGTTCCCAGGCAAAATAAATTAACAGTCGGATATGACTCCCGAGGATAATGAATGGAGCAATTAAGACTTTCCATTTGATGACTGTAATTTTCTGAATAACAAGGGGAGGAAGCTGCCTCAGTGTCACAGGGAAAAAACTGGGCAGATGACCCAGTAAAGAGCTGGGTGGATCCTCAAAAATAGGAAGCAATGCAGCTAAACTGGCCAGGGCATGAGCAGCTCTCTCTTCCCGAGGAGTTTGTCCTGCCCTGTCCCCACGGATCCCTGGTGGATGCTGGAATGGGGCTGGCAGTGACGCTGGTGTCTGGGTGACAATGACAGGCTTGGCCAACGAGCCCTCCTGGCATCCCAGAAATGCTACAGCTCCGTGGTGGGGAGGAGAGAGAACGGAAAAATGCCCTGGAGGGACTCTGGAAAACTCCTGGGGGGTGAAGGAAAAAAGGTTTGGAGCAAATAAAGGTCAAATAAAAACTCGCTCCGATGTTTGGAGCTGCAGGGAACGACCCAAGACAAAACCACAAGGATTTATTTCCCTCCCTTCATGGTGGATGCTCTTCCCTCTGGGGATGCCTTGAAATGTCAAAATTACGGAGCCTCAGAATGGTTTGGGTTAGAAAGAACCTCAAAAATCACCTCATCCCACCCAAGGACATCTTTTCCTAGCCCAGGGTACTGGGAGACAGCAGAATTCCCGCTGGGAGGGGACCCTGCTGTGCAAATAAAATGCCAGGCAGGCCTGGCTTTCCTCACGCTGCTCCAGCCCAGGAATGATTAAAACTAAAACCTGAAAAACTGAAAAAAAAGCACCATAAAAACCAAAAATATTCCTTCCCCGCTGTGCCAGGGTGTTGGGCAGTGGCAGCTGATTCCCAGGACATCCTGTAAGGTGTCCTGTCCCCAAAGCCACAGAGGTGTCCCATATACTAGATATAGATATACTAGAATATAGAATATAGAATATAGAATATAGAATATAGAATATAGAATATAGAATATAGAATATAGAATATAGAATATAGAATATAGAATATAGAATATAGAATATAGAATATAGAATATAGAATATAGAATATAGAATTAGATATAGATATACTAGAATATAGAATATAGAATATAGAATATAGAATATAGAATATAGAATATAGAATATAATGGGATTTGCTGTTTTTCTGAGCTGTTTCTCCCTATCCATCCCAGCTTCCCCGAGCTCTCTCTGGGTGGTGCTGATGGGATGAGGAGTGAGCAGGGCTGGCCTCACCCGGCTGTGCTGCAGCTCCAGTTCCACCAGGAGGACCTGGGAGGACGCTGGCACTGAAATGTGAGTCCTAAGGGTGGTGGAATCATGGAATGGTTTGGGTTGGAAGGGGCTGGAAGCTCATCCCATCCATAGTTCCCACCATCCCAGGCTGCTCCAAGCCCCATCAATCTGGCCTTGGACACTTCCAAGGACCCAGAAGCATCCAAAACGTCTCTGGACCACTGTGCCAGGACCTCCCTGCCCTCACAATAAGGACTCCTTCCCAAAATCCCATCTGAACCTTCTCTCTGTCCATCTGAAGCCATTCCCCCTCGTCCTATCACTCCAGGCCCTTGGAAAGAGGATAAGGAGACTTCCAGATGTCTCTACCCCACACAAAACATATTTCAGATGTGTCCCACAAAACAGGTCTGGTTTTCCTGTCCCCTACTGAAATCCTCATGGAAGTAACCAAAAATCAGCTGTTGGTGAGGGGGAAAGGCTCCAACATCCCCAAAAATCACAGCGAGGTTTCTCCCCGCTCCAGAACTGGCAGCTGAAAATTGGGGTTGGTTTTGGTGGCCCCACTGGTACCAGGAGCTGGTGACACTGAGAGGCTCCCCTGTATTGGTGACATTCCTTCCTCCAACTGTCCCCAGAGCAGCTAATCCTGATTTAGGCCAAAAACCTCGTGAAGCCTTTGGGGAGTTCCCAGGCAAAATAAATTAACAGTCGGATATGACTCCCGAGGATAATGAATGGAGCAATTAAGACTTTCCATTTGATGACTGTAATTTTCTGAATAACAAGGGGAGGAAGCTGCCTCAGTGTCACAGGGAAAAAACTGGGCAGATGACCCAGTAAAGAGCTGGGTGGATCCTCAAAAATAGGAAGCAATGCAGCTAAACTGGCCAGGGCATGAGCAGCTCTCTCTTCCCGAGGAGTTTGTCCTGCCCTGTCCCCACGGATCCCTGGTGGATGCTGGAATGGGGCTGGCAGTGACGCTGGTGTCTGGGTGACAATGACAGGCTTGGCCAACGAGCCCTCCTGGCATCCCAGAAATGCTACAGCTCCGTGGTGGGGAGGAGAGAGAACGGAAAAATGCCCTGGAGGGACTCTGGAAAACTCCTGGGGGGTGAAGGAAAAAAGGTTTGGAGCAAATAAAGGTCAAATAAAAACTCGCTCCGATGTTTGGAGCTGCAGGGAACGACCCAAGACAAAACCACAAGGATTTATTTCCCTCCCTTCATGGTGGATGCTCTTCCCTCTGGGGATGCCTTGAAATGTCAAAATTACGGAGCCTCAGAATGGTTTGGGTTAGAAAGAACCTCAAAAATCACCTCATCCCACCCAAGGACATCTTTTCCTAGCCCAGGGTACTGGGAGACAGCAGAATTCCCGCTGGGAGGGGACCCTGCTGTGCAAATAAAATGCCAGGCAGGCCTGGCTTTCCTCACGCTGCTCCAGCCCAGGAATGATTAAAACTAAAACCTGAAAAACTGAAAAAAAAGCACCATAAAAACCAAAAATATTCCTTCCCCGCTGTGCCAGGGTGTTGGGCAGTGGCAGCTGATTCCCAGGACATCCTGTAAGGTGTCCTGTCCCCAAAGCCACAGAGGTGTCCCCAAGCTGCGTGACCTTATCAGCACAAGAAATTTGGCTCTGAGCTGGTGCCTCGCTCACCCCACAGGACTCAGGGTGGCTGTGGGACCCTCCTGTGGTTCATTCCCCATCTGGAAGCAGAAGGAAATGTTCTTTTCCTGTTGGAGAGGTTTTACAGAGTCTTCTGTGAGCCAGAGAGAAGTTTGAGAAGAGGATCCATGTTTACCACTCAAAGAATTTCCTACCAAGGTCCTTGACACAGAAACCAAGGAAGAAAGAAGGAGAAATAAGAGAAACCCGCAGCTGCCAATTCCAATGAGCGCTTTGTTTGTCTCTTGTGACCAACATATGTAAATTTATGAGCTTTGTAAGAATGTATAAAAAGCATTCATGCTAGAATAAAAACAGTTTGAAGCCTTCTGAAAATGGAGAGTGTTGCTTTGTGTTGTCTCCACCTCAACTGCGACATTTTCCCACCCGAGGGGGTGGTGGGTGACACTCTTGGGGCTCTCTCTGGTCCCCACCAGCTCCAGGGATAATTTGATGGCAGCTAGGATGACGCAACCAAAATGGGATGAAGGTTGGCGTGTGCAGGAAGGAAGTGGCCCCAATTTTGCTGCCATTACCAAACCCTCCCGTGATGAGGCCGTGGGTATGATAAGGGATCTGCACCTCTGAGGGAGCGAGGCTCTTGCTCAATTTTGACTTCTCCTCCTTTTTGTTTCATCTGCCGCCAGTGTCTGCCTCGGTCAGGCTCAGCTCCAGGTCCTGGCTTGCCAGAAAGTCACAGATTTAATTTATTTTCGAAATGTTCTTCCATTTCTTTGGAAATTTCAGTTATTTAAAAGCAATCGTTTCTGTTTCACCACACTGGGACATCTCCCATTGGCCCAGGTGGCTCCAAGCTCCCTCCCACCTGGCCTGGAACACTTCCAGGGATGGGAAATCCATGGAATAACCTGGGCCAGGGCCTCCCCACCATCACAGGGAACAATTCCCACCTTAAATTTCCTCTCTTTCAGTGTGAACTCATTCCCTGTGTCCTGCCCATGCAGTTCCTGAGGAAAAGTCCCTCTCCATCTTCCCCGGAGCCACTGCAGACCCTGGAAAGGGATCTGGGGTCCCCACAGACTGAGCATTCCCAACATTCCCAGCCTGGATCCATTGGGAACAGGCTCCAATCCCCTCCATCCACCTCCTGGTCCTCCAAGCTTTGGAGGAATTTGCCAGGAATTCATGGGAAACATTTTGATCCCCCAGGCCATTCCTGGGCCAAAGCCTCTGGGATTTAAAGACAGGCAGGGTTGTGTTAAGCTGAGCTTTGCTTTGGGCCATGCCAAGGGCAGGCCCAGCTCATCCCATTCCCCAGCTCCCAAATTCCCAGCAAAGCTCCAAGGATTTCCCAACGAGCCTTGGAAGAATGAGGAACCAGCATGGGGGGAAGAAGAAAATGGAAGCCAGGGTGTGGCCGAGGCTTAAATGGAGGTGACAAAGTGCAGGGACCAAATAAAAGTGAAATTAGGGAAGCAAGGCACAGCTGGACAATCGACTGTTCCTCTGCCAAAACCACTGGCAATTAATTATTGGGGAAAGTTGCCCTGGTTGGGGTACAAAAACCTCATCAGCCATGTCGAAATTCCTTGGCAGGGAGATACAAATCACAGCAGGTGTTGAAATCAGGAGAAAGGCTCCCAGAAATCAGGAGAAATGCTCCCAGAAATCAGGAAAAATACTCCAAGAAATCAGAATAATTGCACCCAGGAATCAGAATAATTGCACCCAGGAATCAGGAGAATTGCTCCCAGAAATCAGGAGAATTGCTCACAGAAATCAGGAGAAATGCTTCCAGAAAACAGGAGAAATGCTCCCAGAAATCAGGAGAATGGCTCCCGTAAATCAGGAAAATTGCAACCAGAAATCAGGAGAAATGCACCCAGAAATCAGGACAATTGCTCTCAAAAATCATGAGAAATGCACCCAGAAATCAGGAGAAATGCTCCCAGAAATCAGGAGAATTCCTCCCAGAAATCAGGAAAATTGCTTTCAGAAATCAGGAGAAATGCTCCCAGAAATCCAGATTCATTTTTTTGTGTGCCAGAACCTGCTGGACCCTGACAGCTGCATCCTGAGTGCCCTGGATCCCGGCAGCAGAGATAAACAAGCTGCTCTAGATATGCGAAGGATGCGCTGCAGCCACAGCCCTTCATCATTCCAGACCTGCACAGAATCCCTTCACGTCTCCCTTCCCTGCCCCACTTTCCTCCCAGTCCCTGGAGGGGCCTGGACATTCCCACTGGGAGCTGGGTGTTCCTGAATTTAAATTTAAATTTAAATTTAAATCCAATTACAATTAATTTTTCCCTTAATTTTGTGGTAAATACGGCACCAAATTTTGGGAGAGGTTGGGTGTGAAGGGGTGGTGACTTTTATTTTACTTTTTTCTCTGTGTATTTATTGAACAAAGTAATTAAGGGAGAGGTTGGGTGTGAAGGGGTGGTGACTTTTATTTTACTTTTTTGCTCTGTTTATTTATTGAACAAAGTAATTAATTATTGGGGTTTTTTGGGTGTTTTTTTTTTTTTTAATTGAACTTTTTTTGTGGGTGAACAAAGTAATTAATGATTGGGTTTTTTTGTTTTTTTTTTTTTTTTAAATTTAACTTTTTTTGTGGGTATTTGGCTTTACCCACTCACCTCCTGATCCTCCAACTGCCTGATGTGTGTGAGCATCCCTTGGGAGTGATGTGGAGAAGAGACTTCCAAAAGTTTTCAGAATAAAAAATGTTAATATTATATATATATATATATATATATATATATACACATAAATATATATATATATACATAAAGATATATATATGTTAATATTTTAATATATATTATATTAATATGTTAATATTTTAATTTTTTTTTTTTTTTATATATTTGGGGGCTTCTTATAACAAAAATCCCATGAAATCCTGTTCAGATGAGAGCCTCCAACACAATCCTGGGGAGGGGCCCCCTTGTCTTTTGCCACCCATGGTGGTGTCACCTCCAGCCAGGTCCTGTGGTGGCATTTGGGGAGGATGAGATAAAACTGAGGCAAGGCTGAGCAGCCTCATGCTCCAGGGCAGGATTTGGGCAGGATTTGGGCAGGAAGGTGGCACCTGGGTAGCACAGCCTGAGGCTCTGGCACCAAGAACAGCTCTGAAATAATAAATCAACTTCCCGTTGCCTCAATCAGCTCCATCTGAGCGAAAGATCCTCCCAGCTCTGGCACTTTGGAGCTCGCCTGGAGCTGGAGAGTTTTGCTGTCTGGAACTTCCTGCTGCTGTCTGGAACAATTCCAGCTTGGCAGAAGAAAAGCAGGAAAAGTGGGAGCAAACTCTATCCAGAGTGGGTTCCCCTGCCGTTCAGGGGTGAGGGCCTCACCACCCTCACACGGAACACTTTCTTCCCATATCCACCCAAAATTTCCCCTCTTTCAAGTTTTAACCCATTCCCCATTCTCCTGTCGCTCCAAATTCTTGTAAAAAATCTCTCCCCATGTTCCTTGTAGCCCCTTCAGGTCCTGGAAGGCCACAATGAGGTCACCCCAAAGCTTCCTTTCCTCAGGGCTGAACAGCCCCAACTCCCTCAGCCTTTCTCCAAATCTCCCCAAGGACCATTTCACTCCTTTGGGCTTCTTTGGGCTTCTTCCTTCCACTTCTCTGTGGGTCAAACCCTCCAAGGGCTGTAAATCACCCAGAGCCTCACAGATTTGCATCACCCCAACCTCTGGCTCTGGAGGCATTTGTTGTGTTTTTAGGGAGCTGCAGCTCCTCGGACTCATCGGAGCCCAACGTGTCCCTGGCAATAATGTGGGTGTCATTAGGAACATATAATCCACAGCCTGGGTTGCATCACACGCTAATGACACGTCAGGGCCACATCTGGCAGCTCAGAAATATTTTCTAGAATGAGAAATAAATTCCCCGCACCCATAAAGACAAAAACCACCCCAGGTTTCCTCTCTGGAATGCTGCACTCTTCTAGAGAGGGGGGCAAAATCAAAAACCACTTGTCTATGCTGAAAATGTGGCTGGTTTTTGGTGTTTCCTCACTTTGCTCAGAGTAGGTGGAGCCATCCAATAATTTTAACACCTCCAACAACAAAAGAGGTGGTGGAAGGAAGGGCGATAGGGATCTCTGCAATGACTGAGCCCGAGATTATGCGGAGTAAGTGGGCAGTCGGGGCTGGGCTTGGCTGTAAATAAATCAATCATTGTTTCTTTCCAAGAGGAGGACCAGATCCTATATAAAAGTTCTCCCATACCACGTTCCCTCAGTCCCGTTGACTCCTTTCCACTGGTTCGTGCCGTGGGACACGGTAAGAGATTCCACGCTATTGATGGAAATTAATTTGGCTGATTAGGCTTGGAATGCTGAAGTGGAAATGTGGGGTTAAATGTGGCTTTTGGGTCTCATGGTTCAAAAATTCCTCTTTATTTGCTGTTATTTTTTGGTTTTTTATCTACCAGTTCAGGGATCGTGTAACCACACAGGAAAAGGAGAGAGCTGGGACATGGAAAATCTGGGGTTTGGAGCCCCTTGGATTTCTCTGGGCCCAGAACCGCATGGTGCCACCACACACACACACACAGCTCCTGAATATTCCTGGAAAACAAACCTTGAGGGAAAGGGCAGGAAAAAGAGGGTTTGCAGGTATTCTGCAAAGAGTGGGAAACAAAGGAACAGAAACATAAAGTGGGGCTCTTTCCTCTTTTATCTGGGTGGGGAAGGCGTTTCTTTCCAGCACTTCATTTCTTGAGGAGCACGGCTTGAGGAGCATTTCTTGAGGAGCACTTCATTTCCTCGAGGTTTGGACACCAGATCCTGCTGATCTTTTCCTTTCAGAGCGGTCCCTTCCCTGCACAGGAGCATCAATTCCTGCTGCCGGCAGACAAGGACGTGGCTGGGGTGGGGATTAAGTGCTAAAGAAGAGCTCAAACTTCAGAGCATCCCTCGGGGACAGACACACATCAAACCCTGCAAGTGCTGCCCTGGAGCTGCTGAAGTTTTGAGCTTTTTTTCCCCCCACCACTTCTTTTGCATCTCTGACAACTTTTCCACAGGCTGTTCCTCTTCTTTCTCCTTCTTGGGGGGGAATGAAACACTGAGCTCCTCTGAAAGCAGGATTGAAGAATTTCAAAGTGCAATGGAGTTATTGTTATGCAAATGACAAGCGGGGCTCTTTCCTGCGGCGAGGGAATATTAATGCCTGTCCCAGAGCATTGCAGCCCTTTCACAATTCCCAAACCACATTTGGATGAGGGTAATTCTGGGGTACCACGGCCTCATGTGCCTCTTGCAGTGACACACCTGCTGCAAGAGGGAATTATTAAGGAATGATTGTTGTCCTAGGTAAAAAAAAAAAGAACAGCTGTATCTGGATAAGGAGGTTGTGTAGATGGAATAAGCTAAAAACTTCATGGGTTTTCACTTTAATTCATTAATTCCTTAAGTTGCCAATCTTTGCATCAGTCAGAGGCATCGGAAGGAGCAAAAAGAGAAGACAATTCCCTGTTGGAAGGGAATGGGGTGGCCCATTCCCAGTAGCACAACTTTCCCTCCCTCTGGAAGTGCTCAGGCCTGGTTTTTGTCTCTCCTGCAGGACTCCCATCACACAGACCATGGGGTCCCACCAGCAGAAGGGCGACGGCCAAGGGATGTCCCAGCAGTCCGGAGGGTGCCACGGCGGCGGTGGCTGCTGCGGCTGCTGCTGCCACCAGGGAGGAGGTGGAGGAGGATGCTGCCACAGCAGCGGTGGAGGAGGATACCAGAGCCAAGGATCATCCTGCCACGGAGGAGGAGGAGGAGGCGGCTGCTGCGGCGGTGGCGGCGGTGGCAGCGGTGGCGGTGGTGGGATAATTTATCAGACTCACATGCCATCAACCTCCTGTGGAGGTGGAGGAGGAGGAGGTGGAGGAGGAGGAGGAGGCGGCCAGCAGAGCCAAGGATCCATCTGCATTATTGGAGGAGGAGGAGGAGGAGGTGGAGGGGGCTCAGGGCAACAAAGCCAAGGTCCCATCATTATCGGAGGGGGTGGAGGCGGCGGAGGAGGGGGTTCTGATCACCAGAGCCATGTACCCATCTGCATCGGAGGAGGAGGTGGTGGCGGTGGTGGCCAGCAAAGCCAAGGTCCCATCTGCATAGATGGAGGAGGTGGCGGTGGTGGTGGTGGTGGTGGCCAGCAGGGCAAAGGAATCATCATTATTGGCGGAGGCAGTGGTGGTGGTGGAGGTGGAGGTGGCGGTGGTCACCAGGGCCAAGGTCCCATCTGCATTGGAGGGGGCAGTGGTGGAGGAGGAGGTGGTGGTGGTGGGCAACAAAGCCAAGGTCCCATCATTATTAGTGGAGGAGGTGGTGGTGGTGGAGGAGGCTCAGGTCAGCAAAGCCAAGGTCCCATCTGCATCGGTGGTGGTGGCAAAGGAGGAGGAGGAGGTGGAGGTGGAGGTGGTGGTGGCTCAGGGCACCAGGGCCAAGGTCCCATCATTATTAGTGGAGGTGGTGGTGGTGGCAAGGGAGGAGGAGGAGGAGGTGGAGGTGGATGTGGTGGCGGTGGTGGCTCAGGGCAGCAGGGCCAAGGTCCCATCATCATTAGTGGTGGTGGTGGTGGTGGTGGCAAGGGAGGAGGAGGAGGAGGAGGAGGTGGATGTGGTGGTGGCTCAGGGCAGCAGGGCCAAGGTCCCATCATCATTAGTGGAGGAGGTGGTGGTGGCAAGGGAGGAGGTGGAGGAGGTGGAGGAGGTTCAGGGCAGCAGGGCCAAGGTCCCATCTGCATTGGAGGTGGCAGTGGAGGAGGAGGAGGAGGTGGTGGTGGTGGTCAACAAAGCCAGGGTCCCATCATCATTAGTGGTGGTGGTGGTGGAGGAGGTGGTGGCTCAAGCCACCAAGGCCAAGGTCCCATCTGCATTGGTGGGGGTGGCATGGGAGGAGGAGGAGGAGGTGGTGGCTCAGGCCACCAGGGCCAAGGTCCCATCATCATTAGCGGTGGTGGTGGAGGAGGAGGAGGTGGCTCAGGTCACCAGGGTCAAGGTCCCATCTGTATTGGGGGAGGCAGTGGAGGAGGAGGAGGAGGGGGAAGGGACCCAATCATAGTTGGGGGGGTGGGTGGTGGTGGTGGAAGGGGAGGAGGAGGAGGAGGAGGAGGTGGATGTGGTGGTGGCTCAGGGCAGCAGGGCCAAGGTCCCATCATCATTAGTGGAGGAGGTGGTGGTGGCAAGGGAGGAGGTGGAGGAGGTGGAGGAGGTTCAGGGCAGCAGGGCCAAGGTCCCATCTGCATTGGAGGTGGCAGTGGAGGAGGAGGAGGTGGTGGTGGTGGTCAACAAAGCCAGGGTCCCATCATCATTAGTGGTGGTGGTGGTGGAGGAGGTGGTGGCTCAAGCCACCAAGGCCAAGGTCCCATCTGCATTGGTGGGGGTGGCATGGGAGGAGGAGGAGGAGGTGGTGGCTCAGGCCACCAGGGCCAAGGTCCCATCATCATTAGCGGTGGTGGTGGAGGAGGAGGAGGAGGTGGTAGCTCAGGCCACCAGGGCCAAGGTCCCATCATCATTAGCGGTGGTGGTGGAGGAGGAGGAGGTGGCTCAGGTCACCAGGGTCAAGGTCCCATCTGCATTGGAGGTGGCAGTGGAGGAGGAGGAGGAGGAGGAGGAGGAGGAGGAGGAGGAGGAGGAGGAGGAGGAGGAGGAGGAGGAGGAGGAGGAGGAGGAGGAGGAGGAGGAGGAGGAGGAGGAGGAGGAGGAGGAGGAGGAGGAGGAGGAGGAGGAGGAGGAGGAGGAGGAGGAGGAGGAGGAGGAGGAGGAGGAGGAGGAGGAGGAGGAGGAGGAGGAGGCTCAGGCCACCAGGGCCAAGGTCCCGTCGTCATCATCGGGGGTGGTGGTGGAGGAGGTGGAGGTGGCTCCTCCAGCTCTGGAGGAATGTCCATGCAGCAGCAGACCCAGCCCATCTGCTGGCCACCACAGACCAAGCGCAAGTAGTGGCTGCCAGAAGGACTCTGCCACCAAGGAAGTCCAAGAAATGAAGATGCCTGACATTTCCTTCTCTATTAAATTTAAGATTATTTACGTTGTTCTCTTCTCCCTTCCCCTGGGAATGTTCTGACCGGAACCTCTGGTGTTGTGTATCCATAATTCCAGCCAGGGTTGTTCCGTGTGTCTGTTCCTGCCTCAGTTTTCAAGTGCTTGCACCAGACAATAAAACTTGCAGTTCTAGAGAGTTCTGTGTGTGAGTGGTTGGATTTTCCGGCCCTGGTTGCTTTATTTCCATCCCTGATTTGATTCCAGTGCTGTTGCAATAAAGCTCCAGAGCAAAACTGCACTGAAACCCCACCGGTAGAAGAGATTTTGGATTCACTAAATATTCTCAGGTCTCTTAATGATGATGATGATGATGATCCTGACTTTTGCCTGTCAGAGAAGGTACCACAGAATTTATCACTGGGGTTTCTCTAGCTCACCAAAATCCTGGTGATGCCCAAGAAAGTTCTGAGAGGGTTCAGACAGAGAAGATGACAAAATTCAGCTACAAAGAATTTCAAGGTGTAATTATGGGGTGAGAGAAGCTCAGGCCCCTTCTGAGGTTGTGCAGAAGCTCCTGGTGCTCTCACAAGTGGAAGAGAAATGAAGTTCTCCAACAATTTTCCAGCTCTTTGTGGAATCAGAGGCAGGCCCAGGACTCCAGCAAGGTCCTTCCAAGGGCTGGGATGCTCAGGCTGGAACACCTGGGGATTTCCTCATTCCCACAGGGCTAGAACAGCTCCGGGTGTGAGTCTTCAGAGGGCGTTTCCCTTTGGGGAGCAATCTCTTTGATGTGGTCTACTCCGGCAATTAGCAGGGAAAGGGAATTAAACCTCAGAACTGTTCTACGGGAGGCGGGTGACGGACACCTGGAATTGTTCCAGGAGAAACAGGAGTGACCCACAGCCATAACGGCTTCTCCTGTCCCTCCACCCTCTGCCCTCGCTCCCGTGGGGACCTCAGTGAGGCAATCACCTCAAAACACATCCAGATGAGCCCCACTGCCACTGGAATAGCCGAGTTTCCTGAGATTTTATAATGGGAAGTCATCAAGGGTGCTAAAATTCCAGTGCTGGGAACTGCACAAACACTGATATTGCTGGCACAGAGCAAAGCCAGAGTCTGGGGTCCCACTTCAGAGGGGTGGGAATGGTGCTGTCAGAATCCCTGCACCCAGAAATGTCCCAGGACCAAGAAAACCAGGATCCAAATTACAGAAATTCTCAGGGTGACAGCAGGAGCCACAGCACAGCCAAATCTTGTTGCTTCTTCAGAAATACCAGAGTTATCCCCAAAACGGGCAGGAGTTCATCCTTTTGGTCCATATCCATGGAGATGCTGCTGCACAGAGGGGATGATGGATCCAGTACCCCTCCATCGCCATCACTTGAAGTGGTGGGGCCTGCCTGACCTGGGCTCTCTCCTGAGTGGGGGAATCAAAAAAAAATCCCCATCAACCCTTCGCTGTTGTGGTGGGAAATGTCCCACGGCCATGGGGGATTCCTGTGATGCCCCAGAAACACCAGTCCCACCCCTGTTCCCCTGGGAATCTCCACAGTCACAGGATGGTGGAGTCACAGGATATCCTGAGGTGGAGGGGACCCCCAAGGACCACCAAAATCCTACTCCCAGCCTTGCACGGACACCCCACCAATCCCCCCTGTTCCTCCAGTGTGTAACACTCAAACACATGAGGCTCCCCAGCCCCGTCTGGTGTCGGTCACCAGTGGCATCTCCCGGCTGGAGTGGAGGGTGGCAACCTCCGGAATCCTACTGGAGCCCCAGAATCCTTCCTGGGAATTCAACCGCGGGAGCCGAGCTCACGTGTGGGACCTGCCGTGGATGCAGGGCAGCCGAGGAAGTGATGCACGGGAGAGGCATCGTTCGCATCCAGTGAGTCAGGACAAGTGGGAAGGAGGAGGATAGTCTGTTTGGTAAATAAACCTATCACCATTCCTTTGGATGCCTCACTTCCCACTCAGGAAAAACGGTATAAAAGTTGGTGGATCTCGGGGTGCTTCATTCGCTCAGCTTTGCCCTGAGGTGTCCGTGGTCAGAGCCGAGAAGGGTAAGTCCAGGTCTGCCCAAGGGAGGGATTCTTCTTGTCCTTTCCTGCTTCCAAAATGCAAAAGTTTTGGAAAAAAACATCTGGTGGGTGGCGGTGGTAGGGCAGGGAAGTTGCTGGGATGAATTTAAATCTCTTGTGGATGCAATGGCTTTGGGATAAGGCGATGGGACAACTTTGGGATAAAAATCTTTAAAAGATGATCCTGGACACTACAAAGTGGTGTTGGTCTGGACTGGGGTCACAGGCCTTGGGAAATTCTCGTGAGAACTGGTGGCTGCCCTGGAGTAAAAAGCTTCTCCTTGCAGGGTCACTGCTCCAAGATGTGCTCCAGACAAAGTGGGTGCCACGGCTGCGGCTGCTGCTGCTGCTGTCGGGGCAGTTACCAGTCCCAGGGCTCCTCCAGCGGGGGAGGAGGCGGATCCTGCTGCGGTGGAGGATCCTCCGGAGGATCGGCCCAGAAGATCATTATCAGCTCTGGCGGTGGAGGAGGAGGAGGAGGCTCCTCCGGATGCTGCGGAGGGGGATCCGGTGGTGCTGTGGTGGAGGATCCGGTGGTGGCTCCTCAAAGAGCATGATGGGAGGTGGAGGTGGTGGAGGATCCTCCGGATGCTGTGGTGGCGGATCCGGCGGTGGATCTTCAAAGAGCATGATCGGAGGTAGTGGAGGATCCTCTGGATGCTGTGGTGGAGGATCCAGTGGTGGCTCCTCTGGGATGAAGATCATAATGGGAGGTGGAGGCGGTGGTGGATCCTCTGGATGCTGCGGTGGAGGATCCGGCGGTGGCTCCTCAAAGAGCATGATGGGAGGTGGAGGTGGTGGTGGATCCTCTGGATGCTGCGGAGGAGGATCCAGTGGTGGCTCTTCTGGGATGAAGATCATAATGGGAGGTGGAGGCGGTGGTGGATCCTCTGGATGCTGCAGTGGCGGATCCGGTGGTGGATCTTCAAAGAGCATGATGGGAGGTGGAGGTGGTGGAGGATCCTCTGGATGCTGTGGTGGTGGATCCAGTGGTGGCAGTGGGGGATCAGCCCAGAAGATCATCATCAGCTCTGGCGGTGGAGGAGGAGGAGGAGGCTCCTCTGGATGCTGCGGAGGGGGATCTGGTGGTGGCTCTTCAGGAGGGAAGATCATCATGGGAGGCGGAGGCGGTGGCGGATCCTCCGGATGCTGCGGTGGTGGATCCAGTGGCGGTTCCTCGGGCCAGACCATCATCATCAGCTCTGGAGGTGGCAGCGGAGGCTCCTCCCAGCAGAAATGTCCCATTGTCATCCCCAGCGTGGTGTCCCACCAGACCAAGCAGAGCTCCCACTGGCCCTGCCAGCAGAAGTAGCCCTGGACAGCTCTGGTTCTCATCGGGAACAGCCGAGTCTTTGCCCTCCAAGTCTGCCCCCAGCACATCCCCATCCCTTGTGTTCCCTTGGTGCTGCATCCCTGTGCTGTGAACTCCCAGGTGGCTCCTCTGTGCCATAAATGTGACGGGAAATAAAGATTTCTGTGCACGGACAGAACTGGTTTGTGAGGTTGCTTTTCTCCTTTGTCAGTTTGCTTCCCAAAAAAATGTGTAAAACATCCAAAACATTCTGCTGGGAAATGTTCTCCAGCCTCCAGTGTTGGAGCAGGCACTCATCAACAGATCTTTCCTATATCCAGACTAATTTTCCCCTCTTTCATCCTGAACCCATTCCCTGTGTCCTGTCCCTGCAGTTCCTGAGGAAAAGTCCCTCTCCAGCTTCACTGGAGCCCCTGCAGGTCCTGGGAGGGGCTCTGGGGTCTCCACACAACTTCCTCTCCTCCAGGCTGAACATTCCCAGCCCTCCCAGCCTGGCTCCATAGGGGAGGGGCTCCTGTTATCAACTTCATGGCCTCCTCTGGACTTGCTCCAACAATTCCATGTCTTTCCTATGTTGGGGACACCAGAACTGGACACAGCATTCCCAGTGGGATTTCACCAGAGCAGAAAAATCCCTCCCTCACCATCCTGCCCTCTCTCCTTTGGATGCAGCCCAGAGACAGTTGGCTTTCCTCTCAAAGCTGGAAAATCCTCTTAAAAAGGATTCCCAAAGTCCTCTTTGGAACTGGTGGGATTAGTCTTGAGTCCAGTAAACTTTAAGCCCAGGAGGTTTTTGTTCACCTCACAAACACACCTGGTAGGGAGGAAACAAAATTAGGAATTACAGGGATCATCAACCATGAAACTCTTGAGGGATCACGACAGACAGATTCCTGCTTTTTGGAGAAAACTAAAGAGTTCTTCTCCAGGATTGTGCCCCACATTCTCAGCATCACAATGTGTGAGGGAGTCTGGTGGGAAAAGGGATCCAGGGTGCTGTAGGATCTGGCCAGGGATTTGTCCTCTCTCATATCAACCACCCACCCAGGTGTTTGCCATGAGGAGATGAAGAGGCACCATGACCTGCCAGCCCTTCCCAAGGGCTCCAGGACTGCAGGGAAAAGGGCCCAGCAGAGCATCACAAAACTGAGAACATGGCCCCGAAGCCTTTTACATCCCCATTTCTCTTTACCCAACACAAGTATCCAAAATCTACCTCCCTAATCTGGAGAGGATGTGGTAGTGATGACCTTGTGCTCCAGTCATGTTTTTCCTACATCTCTGGCAAACAAATCCATGGGCTACAGGTCCAGTGCTTCCAGGGGTCCCATCCTGGGCTCTCCACACTCTGTGGTTTGCAGGAGCTCCTCTCACCACCCCTCCAAAAACCTCCACGGCCTTTCCTCATGCCTGGGTCAGGACGAGCTGCTCATGATGGGTGTCCCTCTGTGCCAATGAGCTGCTAATCCTGAGTCTGGCTAGTCCTAAATCCTAATCTGGGCAAGTCCCTACAGGCTGAAGGCATGGAAGGGATCAAAGTGTTGAGATCCTCAGGAGTACAACACCCACACGTCAGAGCTGGGAGCCAGAACAGCGGTGACACCTCAGATCTGGAGATGAGAACAGAGATAAGGCCACGGGAGGAACTCCAAAGCCGAACGAAGGAAGCCCCTGCACGTGTGTCCCCGCCGCTGGTGGCCCTGTCCCCATCCCAAGGGCATCGCATGCGCGTGTTCAAAGTCACGTTTGTGGTGACAAGTGGGACCTGCTGCTGCTGTCACTCGTCCCCACAGCCAAAACCCCTATTAGTCCTTCCTCTACTCAGTGTTCCGGGAGGGCGGATGCTGCTGTCAGGCTCCAAACACGCGTGACACAGAGCTGGTGCTGGGACAGCTGTGCTGACAAACTGTCATCCTCCAGTAGGGAACGTATCCAGGTGACTCCCCTGCTCAGGTGTGGGTGGGGTGGCCACTGAAGACCCTCAGAAATGGATCTTGTTGAGGTAGAAGGGGGGTTTAACGTCCTGGTGTTCAAGGGTCAGGTCTTGATGGCCTTCAAGTGCAACTTTGAAAACAGAAGGATTCTCAGGTTTTCCCCACTCCTGCCTGGAGACTGAGACCCCTGGAAGCTGGAGCTGAGCACAGACATCTGTGGAAATCCAACAGCCACTTCCACCTTGGTGTCACAAAAGACTGGAGGGAAAATCCCCTTTGTCACTGTCACCCTCACAGCGTCCTCTGACACAGATCTGGGCAGCTCCAAAGCAGGGAACTCCTTGGGGTGGCACCTCTGGCCTTTCCCAGCAGGATGGACGTACTCCTGCTCCCTGTCTTGCCAATCCTTGAGGGAATTCTCCAAAATTCTCTGTGATTCTGCTCAAGCACATCCTTTATCCTGGTCCTTCCATCACTCTCTGTCTCCAACTCACTCCAATCCCCATTGCTGGGCATCTGCTCAGTCCCCACTCTGTCCTGAGCACCCAGGGAGCTCCATCCCAGCAGAAACATGTTGGACCCTCCCCAAAACAGACCCCCAGATGTCGTTTGTCCCAAAAACTCAGAGCGAGGCTCCCGGAAGGGAATCATTAAGGGGAATTAGCGACTGCGATACAGAACGGGGCTGATGCGCCTCCTTCGCATCACCTCTGCTGCAAGTGAGTCAAGGAAGGAGGCAGCTGAGGCCAAGCTCTGTCAATAAATCTCTCAGCATTCCTCAGGGTGTCTCACTTCCCTCGGGAGCGCAATGCAGCCAGTATAAAAGCTCAGCTATCCCAGGGCTCCTCACTCAACCCACACCGAGCATCGCGACGTTCCCACCAGCACTCAAGGTAAGCCCGTGGATACGGAAACTTCTGGAACCTCTACGCAGGGAGATCCCTCCACCAGTTTGTCTTTGGGTGTTCTTTGAACTGTGGTGGCTCCACCAAAAACCAAGTGGAGGTGCCAACAGAACTCCCTTCCTTAGACAGGGGCGTTGCAGGTGGAACCCTGAAAGCTGAACTTTCAGCTGCTGAGTCAGTGTGAGACATCCAGAAGGATCCACACCATTTTTTAGGCATGTCAGAGCATGTGTGCAAACCTCGGGAAGTGTTCCCAACCTTCCTGCACACAGAGGGTTCCCGGAACTGTTCTGACCTGCAGAGAGCTCCCTGGGATGTCACGGCAGGTCTCAGGGTGGGAGTTCAAAGTAGGGCTGAAGAAGATGGGACAAAATGGGGCAAGTCTTAGGAACTCCTTTCTTTGTCTGCTGGGAAGGCTCAGCTGCATCTCCAAGATTCTCCTTTCTGACAGTCCCGCTCCTTGCAGGGTCACTGCTCCAAGATGTGTTCCAGACAAAGCTCCGGAGGCTGCCATGGGATGTCCTCCCAGTCCAGCGGGTGCCACAGCGGAGGCTCCAGTTACCAGTCCCAAGGCTCCTCCTGCTGCGGGGGCGGAGGGGGCTCCGGCAAAGTCATCATCAGCTCTGGTGGTGGAGGAGGGGGATCCTGCTGCAGTGGGGGCTCCTCTGGATATGGGATAGGAGGGGGATACGGTGGTGGCTCGTCAGGATCAAAGAGCATCATTGGAGGTGGAGGTAGTGGAGGTTCCTCTGGATGCTGCAGTGGGGGCAGCTACGGGATGGGCGGAGGATATGGTGGATCTTCTGGATCAAAGACCATCATTGGAGGTGGAAGCAGTGGAGGTTCCTCTGGATGCTGCAGTGGAGGATCCAGCTATGGGATGGGTGGAGGATATGGTGGATCTTCGGGATCAAAGAGCATCATTGTAGGGGGAGGTTCCTCTGGATGCTGCAGTGGGGGCTCCTCCAGCTATGGAATGGGTGGAGGATATGGCGGATCTTCGGGGTCAAAGAGCATCATTGGAGGTGGAAGCAGTGGAGGTTCCTCTGGTTACTGTGATGGAGGATCTTCAGGATATGGCATGGGTGGAGAATGTGGTGGTGTGTCTTCAGGAACCAAGATCATATTGGGAGAGGGAAGCAGTGGTGGATCCTCTGGATGCTGCGGTGGAGGATCCAGCTATGGGATGGGTGGAGGATATGGTGGATCCTCGGGATCAAAGAGCATCATTGTAGGGGGAGGTAGTGGAGGTTCCTCTGGATACTGTGGTGGAGGATCTTCAGGATATGGCATGGGAGGAGGGTACGGTGGTGGCTATTCAGGAGGGAAGACCATCATTGGAGGAGGAAGCAGTGGTGGATCCTCTGGATGCTACGGCGGAGGATCCGGCTATGGGATGGGAGGAGGATGCAGCAGCAGCTCCTCAGGCCAGACCATCATCATCAGCTCTGGAGGTGGCAGCGGAGGCTCCTCCCAGCAGAAATGTCCCATTGTCATCCCCAGCGTGGTGTCCCACCAGACCAAGCAGAGCTCCTACTGGCCCTACGGCCAGCAGAAGTAACAGCCCTGGGCAGCTCCGGTTCTGAGTCCCTGCCACGGCTCCTCTTTGCCTGGCTCTGCTGCCTGGTCCTTCCCAGCGTGTCCTCTCCTGTCCCCTGGATGCTGCACCCTCGTGTGAGATCTCCAGGATTGCCCTGCTGTGCCCTGCTCCTGGTGTTGGGGTGCCTTTGATAATGTTCTGCCACTTTTGACACCCAATAAATGTTACAATTGCTCAAAATCTGCCCCTTTTTTGGGAGTTCATTTCTTTCTTGCACTACCAACCTGCACTTCGTGGTCTTGGGATGTAGAAATGTCTCTGATGAGATGTTTCCCTCTAAAGCCAGCCAGTTTATCCTCCCAGAGGTTTTTCACCTTCATTTTCCACCTGGGCTCTGTGAGGGAGAAACGGAAGACCCCAAAATTTGAAGGAACCACAGCACCAACACCCTTTGGTGCCTGGGCATGGTGCAGGCCCTCTGTGTCCTCTGAGGTGCCAGCACACAATGACCACCTCTGTGGACCTGATAGGAGATGTGACCAGGCCCACCAGGCTCAGTCGGGAAGAGCAGGGATTGAGGATGACCCAACAGCAGCTGGTGATGCCCCAGGTGGGCAATAAAACATCCATGACAACATCCACAGCCTTGCCATCCTCCCTGTTCCTGCAGCAAGCTGAGGGAACACCCTCAGCTGTACCAGGGGAGGGCTCAGGGTGGACACCAGGAGGAATTTCCTCATGGAAAGGGTGGTCAGGCCTTGGATCGGGCTGCCCAGGGAGGTTTGGAGTCCCCATCCCTGAAGGTGTCCAGGGAAGGACTGGATGGGGCACTCAGTGCTCTGGGCTGGCTGAAAAGCTGGGACAGGCTGGACTCGATGGTCTGGGAGGGCTTTTCCAACCTCAGGGATTCTGGAATTCCATGATCTATACCCAGAGGGAAGCCTCACCTGCCAACCAGCAAACCCAGACCCCGGCCGGGCAGGCGGGAATAAAACCAGCATCAAATCCCTCAGGCACTCCCAAATCTTCCTCCGGGACTCAAATCCCCCCCTTCCCAGGCTTTGCACCCTGCTCTGGCAGCCCCCCCGCCCCACGCACGGATTTATGCCAGGGGATTGGGCTTTGGCCAAAACTGGGACTTTTTGTCACCACAGCAGAACTCCCCGGAGCTGGTCCAACTTCCAGGAGCTGCTCTGCCGGGCCGGGCTGGAGCAGCCGGGGTCTGCGACCCCCACCAGGCCCCGGTGCTGGTTCCAAACCAGAGGAAGGAGATGAAAAAGAAGGAAGGGAGGGATGTGGAGGCATAATCCTTCATTAAAGCGTAATCCAGCCAGGCTGGGTTTAACCATCGGGACATTCACACCTCCGCAAATTCTGCCTTTAAACTCTCTTCGGGCACCTCCGGCACCCTTGCAAAATTCCCGCTTAGCGCATCAATCACTTTGAACGGCCTTCTGGTTCATATGCAAATGTTTTCCTCTGAAAAAGTTCCCCCTGGAGCCACCGGGGAGGGATCAGGTTGTCACCAGAGCTTTGGGAGCTGTTCCTCTCCTCTGCCCCACTGTCCCCGCTCTCGCTGTGCGTTCTACACCCACACCCCCCACCGACCTCTCCCGGGGCTGGGGGCAGGAGGATTCCTGCGTAGCCCAGGGCAGGGGCACAGGAATAGGCTCATTAGGCAGAAGTAACAATTACAGCAGCGAAATGAGCGGTGTGAAGGGAGATATGGATCGGGAGTCAAAGCAAACACTGAAATGGCAGTTTGGTAAATAAATCCTTCTCATTCCCGAGGGTGTCTCACTTCCCATACACGTTAAACGCCATATAAATGTCCCTGAGGCTGTTTAAGCTCCTCATTCAGTCGACCTTTACCTTCTAAATGTGTTTCCGATGGCTGAAGAGGGTAAGTCGGGGGTTTTTTTCTGGGATTTTATCCTTTCCTAGTCAGGGGATGCAGCTCATTTGATACCTTGGCTCGTGCTGGCAGCAGGACCCCTCTGCCTTGGACCAAATCCTCGGGATCTGGGTGGGCTCCAGATCCGTTCTGGGTCCAGCCCCTGCGGAGAAAGGTGAAATCAGGGCACCAGAGCGGGATGCAGAGGGATGAGCAGGGTAAAAACCCGGATGGGTCTGTGGTGGGGCCGGCACGTGGGGACTGCACAACCTCTGTGGGTTTGAATGTGTGGGTTTGAATTTTTATATTAATTAATAACAATTCCCTGAGCTGGACCTCAGAACGACCACGAGCCTCTGTGTCTGGGCCAATCACCTTCTATAAAAGAATTTTGGGGCTGCAGTAACAGAGCCAGGATGGAAACTTTTATTCATTGCTCTTGCAACAACTGAGGAACAGAAATGAGGATGATCCTCGGTGTTTTTGCAGCTCTGTGGACATGAAAATGAGTGGGGAAAGCCATGGCAGTTACTAGAGGGGAAAATAATACCTTTCAGATTTTATATTTCAGATTTTGGATTCAGAACATATTTCAGCTTTTGAATTCTCTGGAAATAGAGGTAGAAAGAGGAAAACTATCCCAGGAAGAGCCCAGATATCCTTGGATTTGAAGGATAGGGGTTTGGAGCAAACTGGTCTAGCAGAAGGTTTCCCTTCCCATGGCAGGGGGTGGCATTGGATGAGCTTTAAGGTCTTTTCCAACCCAAACCACCCCACAATTCCACAGTTCTCTAACATCTCACTTTCAAAGCCTGGAACTGCCCCAGTCCCTGACCACACCACTCGGCACCTCCCCATCTGCCCTGGCGCCAACACGAAGCAGAAACGGTGCAAATTTCGGGATGTTTTCCTTTCTTCTTCCAGCTTTACCACTATCTGCGGCGGAAATGCTCCCGGCGGAACCGGGGCTACAGCCGGGAGATTTCCCTGAGCCACCGCGGATTCTGCTCCGGGGCCTTCGCCAACCGCCACGGCCGCGCCTCCTTCTCCTACGACGGGGAAGGCTCCGTCACCTACAGCCGGCGACCCTCGTCCTGCCCGCCCCCGCCAGCGCCAGCCCCCTTCAGCATCTCAGGGAGGTTCTCGTGTGACACCGACGGGTCCCTCGTGGTGGCCAGTGGCGACTGTGGGGTCACATCTGGCTGGGACCCCGTGGTGGGGACGGTCCCGGTCTACGGCTCCGGAGTGGGAATGGGGTACGGCAGCGAGGACGTGGTGCCGGTCATCAGCAGCGCAGGGGGAGGTGGAGGATCCATCTACCACGGAGGAAATTCGGGAATGGCCGAGGGAGCAGGGGCTGGGTATGGATACTCTGCACCCCTAAGTGACACCCTGAGCACCGGGGGGGTCTCTGAGGGCTCAGGGTACTACGGTGGAGGGTATGGATATGGGGCGTATGGAACTGGGGTCTTCCCTGGCCCGGAGCTTGGCCCTGCGGGCGGGGGATGTACCCAGATGGTGCAGGAGAAATGCCCCGTGGTGGTCCCCGCCATCAAGACCCAGCAGTGCAAGCAGAGCACCCACTGGCCCCCCATCCAGAAGAAGTGACTGCCCAGCAGCCTCTCCCACATCCCTGAAGTGCCCCTGGATGTGCCACAGTGGAATTTTCACCCCTGATGGTGCCACTACATCACAGAGCTCAGCATTCCTCACATGGGGCTGTGCTGACAACGGTCCTGCTGTTGGAGCTGCTGGAAAAAGGGGCTTGTGCTGTGGTGATGGGGAAAGAGTCTTTTCTCCATCTCCTCTGGATCACGGGTTGGAAAATAAAACCTCACCGTCTGTGGGTAGTTTCAATATTGGGATGATTTCTTTCATTTCTGGCTCCACTCAAAATGCAAATGGGTCCTCAAGGAACCTCCACAACACAAAGCACCTTTTTCATATGTACTTTACACCCAATTTGAATGTAAATTTTATGTTAATACAATTAATATACATCACTGTCAACTGCCAGAGAAGTTCAGGTGGTGCCAGACTCTTCCCAGTGGTGCCCAATGACGGGACAAGTTTAAACCAAACCCCAATTCCACCTCAGAAAGAGGGAGAATTTATTTCCATGGAGGTGGCAGAGCCCTGGAACAGCTGCCCAGGGAAGGAGTGGGGTCTCCCCTTCCAGAGACATCCCAAACCCACCTGGACATGTCCCTGTGCCCCCTCCTCCCTCAGGAGATCTCCAGAGATCCCTCCCAACCTCAACGACTCCAGAATCCTGGGATTCTGCTCTTAACCTGGCTCTTGCTGGAGCTGCTGTTCCCATCCCATGGAGCCCCCACGAGCCTCATTAAGGAGATCTGCCAATCTCCCGGGGGATTTCCGACTGATTATTATTTACAGCGTGACCTGGCAGTGAAAGGTTGTTTACCTGGCACCAGCACCCGGCTCCTGCCCCAGAGATTGCCGGGGATGGCGAAACCCTGAGCACGTAGAACCTTGTGCATGAGGCAACTCCAAGGAGCTGCTTGGCTTCCTCCCCATAACCTGCTCATGGCATTTTTTGATAGGATCAGGCCCTAAATTAGGCACGGGGAGAGGACGGTTCCAGTGCTGGTTGGGACGTGAGGTTTGCCCAACATTTAATCTTCTCTGGGGTTGTTTGACTCATCCAAATACTTGTCAGGAAGGTTAAAAAAAACACCCACAGATCTGGGTCCATTTAAAAGTGAGACATAAAAATCACATTGTTTTTTTACCTTTTTTTTTCACCCACCTGGGGGGATTTTGACTTTTTCGACTCAATAAAAATCCAGAAAATTTTGCCCTGAAACACCAAAGACCCAAATCCTCTGAGCTCTAAACCCGTGTTTGATGCCACAGGATCCTTCGCACATAAAGTGTCGTAAGACCATCATGTGGGGACAATTACACAAGATTCTGTCACCAGCCCTATTAAATTCCATTCTAAAATTAGGCAGCGTTATCATTTATTTGCTTTTATTTCTATTTCTAAGATCTACCACTTCATTATTGATATTTCTGTGGGTTTCCTTCCTTCCTTCATTAAGGGAGCAAAAAATCTCTGAAATCTCAAACAAAATTCCCAGAGAATTCAGAAAACCAAGCCCAGAGTCTTCAAATATTTGTGTTTATCCAACTGACCAAAAACCACATCAAAATTTCAGTCCCTCCCAAAGCAGAGAAAACAGAAAACACTTGAAAATCCCATTTCTTATTCCCTGGTTCTTGAGGCTCCTATCAAAAGGCACTCCCAAAGTTTGGATGGTTCATTATTTAATAAACCCATGGCAGACAGGTTTGCACCCAAGGTTGGACATGAGGAGCCGGAGCTGATCCGCCCTCCCCAGAGCTCAGCTCCAGCCTGAGGCTGGGAGGAGTCCCAGGCTGGTTTTTATCCTTGGTGCAGTGAGGTTTCCTCCCCTCTCCTTGCGCAACAGGGCAGGGACGAGTCATCCTGTGAGGAACTCTGATAACACAGGAGTCATCCCAAAGCCTGATAACACAGAGCTCATTCCCGACTCTGATAAGCCAGGACTCATCCCCAGCTCAGATAAGCCAGGACTCATCCCGAGCCTGTCGGTGCTTGTTAAACCAAGGCCCCTCTCCTGCAGCTGTTGGTAAACAGGCTGAGCAGCAAACACAGCTCTGGCTTCTGGATGAAAGTCTCCAACTGGCGCCCCTGGATAGAAACTCCAGGAATTGTTTCAGTGATAGCAAATGGGAGCCACCCCTCGGCTTCAGGGCATCTCTGCCCAACCAAACCTCATGGCTCCATGAGGGAGTTCAGGTGGGAAATGAGTGAGAACACATCAGGAGTCTTGCTGGAATTCCATGGTCAGGCCGGGAACAGGAGGGGAAATCAGAAGCCGGGGCTGTTGCGAAGCCGTGGTTGCATCCAGGATTGCACCACCCCAGTGCTCTGCACCCAGGTGCTCCCATCCCGCCCCAGGGAAGAGCCAGTGGAGCTCGGGATGCGTGGGGAGCTCGGATGTGTGGTCTCTGACCCAGCATTTTACTCACAGCTTACTCACGGGTGCAAGGTTTGCACAAGCGTCTTCCGTTGGCGCCAATTTCCCATCGCGGCTCCAGAGCCCGGCAAAATACAACGGAATAAAATATGAGAAAAAATGGAAAATTTCAGAGAAATTCTGTGTGGGGCATCTTGGGGCTGGCCAGGAAAAACATCAGCAATGAATATCGGTGGTGACTTTGTCAGTGATGGTGGAATGGCCGTAAAATCAGGTGGGATAGCAACTCCAGGAGTAGATGTCCAAGTAGATGGACACAGGTAGGGAATCACAGAACCATGGAGCCATGGAACCACAGAAGCTTGGAATCCCTGATCTCACAATCACAGAATCCTGGAACAGTGGAAGAGCAGGGTCACCTGGACCAGGTGACACAAGGACACATCCAGCAGGGTCTGGAATGACCCCAGACACTCCAACTGTTCCAGGGCTCTGCCCCCCTCCATGGGGAGAAGTTCTCCTTCATGTTGAGGAAACCTTGTTAGATTTTTGGGGAATTCTCAGGTAGAAGCCAACACTTCCAACAGTGGCCTGTGCCACCAGCTGGGTTTCCCAGGTCACCTCCCAGCCAGAGCCTCCCACGGTGGCCACAGACTTCACCATCCTGGTTTTGTTCCTTTGGGAAATGACCCTGTGAGAGAAGGGACCCTTGGCTTAGTTCTGGTACCTGCAGATGCCTCACAGGGTGAAAACAACTTTAAAGATGTTTTCCAAGCACATCCAACCAGCACTTTCTAAGAATTTGCCATTTTTCACGGGAAGAACCTGAGAATGGTGGTTTTTCTCCACAAAAGCCCCAAGGTTTTTCTCCCACCAAGACCAGTCAGGGAGGGCCAGGCACTGGGACCTCTCCTTCCTGCCAGACTCCAGGTGAGAGGTTTCGGGAGGACAGGAACCCCAAAACTCACCACCTTTGCCACCCGTTTTGCAACCTAAAATTCATCGTGCCGTGAGGGTGAGCCAGCCGGGCCGCCCACACGGTTTTCACTCAGAGCCCGCCAGGGGCAGGGTGCAATTAAAGCTGTGTAAGACGAGGAAGACAATCCAGAGCCTGACAAGTCAATCAAAGAAATCGGGTGGAAGGAGCTTTTGAAGGTGGTGGGTAATTAGGGGTGGGGCTGTTTTGTAAATACCTTGGTCATTTTTCCCCAGGGGGTTATTGCATTTTCAGGAAGGGACTTGGGAACTGTATAAAAGTCCTTGGAGGGGAGAGCAGCTCATTCACTCAGCTCCGCTCCTCCTCCAGAGCCTTCACAGCCCAGGTGAGTGCCTGCTAACCTCTAATTCCAATGAGAATTCCCTGCACTGAGCTGAGCTTTGCTCTGGGGGCATTTCCTGGGGTTATTGAGAGCCAAATCCTTGGCTCTGTGGCTGGGGCTATTTTGTGCTCCCAAAAATTAGGACTGCCTGTGCTGAGAAGCAAAATTTATTACCTGTAGTTCTATTTGGATTACTCTGGTGCTTTCCAGTATCTAAAGGACAAACTGGAAATTAATTAAAGCAAAGAATGGGATTTGGGGATGAATGGGAGACAGCAGGCTGATCTTTCATAAGAAACCTCGGGGTTATGCTTTTAATTAATTTTAATTGCTTTTATAAACCTGACTGCTTTATTAAGCTCCTTTGGAAAACATTCAGGGGCTGAAAGTATTAAAACATCCCTGAAGAAATTTAGGAAAGGACAGAGAAGACAGATTTAAACTGTGAGAGGAAGGAGCGGCAGGATCCTCTTCCAGCTCAGCATCCCAGATGCCTTTTGCCTCCCTGAAATCCCAGCAATCCTCGGCAGGGAGTTGGGATGTGCACAGAGGATTTTCCTCATGCTCAGGAAATTGGGCCTGGAGGGAGCAGAGGACATGAGGAGGGAGGAAGGCAGAGAAATTTATCTTTATTTTGGGCACCTGCCTTTGGAAGTGGATTTTTCCGGGGCTCTGCCACCAGTCCTGTCTGTGCCAGGGCCCCTCAAGGCTACGAGATTTTTGGGATTCTTGCCAAGATGCCTCTTGCTGGTGTGGGATATCCCAGCATCACACAGAGCATCTGCTCCTCCAGGAGCATCCTGGGATGCAGCCAAGGAAGAACAGGGAACTGGCTCAAAAAATAGCAGGGAATTGGCTCAAAAAAATAGCAGGAAAATGGCTCAAGGAAGAACAGGGAAACGGCTCAAGGAAGAAGAAGGAAATGGCTCAAAAATATCAGGGAAATGGTTCAAGGGAGAAGAAGGAAATAGCTCAAGGAATAGCAGGGAAATGGCTGAAGGAGAGGAGGGAAATGGCTCATGTGGCACAGCAGAACCAGAGGCCAGGGCTGCTGTGGGGACTCATGGGGGTGTTCAGATGGTCCAGGCTCATCCAGCACTGTGGGAACGAAGCCCCAAACTGGGTGAACTGGG
Organism: Onychostruthus taczanowskii; assembly: GCF_017590055.1. NCBI lineage: Eukaryota > Metazoa > Chordata > Aves > Passeriformes > Passeridae > Onychostruthus > Onychostruthus taczanowskii. Next base: position 58,988 of record NW_024499318.1, read on the forward strand.
CGGGCAGAAAGGCAAATCCCACTGGGGCATCTGGGAGCGATGGGACCCGTGCCCTCCCTGTACCTAATGCCGAACCTCTCTCTTTCCCAGCTTTCCCAACCTTCTCTCACCCAGCCCAAAGATGTGCTCCCGTGAGAACAGAGGCTGCCACAGCTCCGAGAGCTCCTCCTGCCACGGCGGCAGCTCCTCCTGCCACGACAGCGACCGCTCCTGCCACGGCTCCGAGGGGGTCGTGTGCCACGAGGTGACCCCGGTGCCGGACGTGACCCCCGTGGTGGTGCTGACCCCGCAGTGCCCGGTGGCCACCGGCACGGGGCAGGTGCCCCTGGCCCAGGTTCCGTGCCAGCAGCAGCAGCAGCAGATCAAGCAGCCGGTGCAGTGGCCGCCGCAGCAGCAGCAGAAGTGAAGGGCTCGGAGCTGCTCCTGTCCCCTGTCCCTGAGCTTGGACAGGCCCTGCCTCATCCCTCCGGCCCCTTTCCCTCCTCCTGGGAACCCCAAGTGGCATTAGTGCGGTGGAATTGGGATTTGTTCTTCGTTCCCTGCTCCTGTCTCCAGTAGCAAAGGTGTGATATTGAATTAAAACCTAAAGCTCATCAAACGTGCTGGCGTCCTGGTGTTTTTCCACTGGTTTTCCTTATCTTTGGCATCGTTCCCAAGCCTGTCTGGGCTGAGGGGAGCTGCTTTCCACAGCTCCCTGCCCTTCCCATGGCATTCCAGTGGCTGGGGTGGCTCAGCCCTGCAGTCCCCACACCTTGGGCACCTGCCAGGCTGATTTCAAAAGCTGTCTGGGGCAGAAGTTGCAGATCAGCCTCTCTGCAATCCCAGTCCTTGGCTCGGAGCCTCAGACCCTCACGGGCACTTTGTGAAGGGTTTGCAGTTTGTCCATGGCTGGTGAGAGCAGAGCAGGCTCTATCCTGGAAATCTGGGATCCCTGATCTCCATAAAGAGGAGGACATGAGCAGAGGAAGGACCAGGTCATGCCCAGTGTCCCTTCTGATCCCTATAAAATGGAGAATTTGGGGTTAAATTGGTCTTTTCTGCGAGGGAACTCTCTGCTTTGAAAATCCCATCAGGAGTCTGTGTTCCTTGCAGGAAATCCCAGAGGAACTGAGGCTAGAAAAGCTCTCCAAGACCTTTGAGTCCAACCTGTGCCTGATCCCACCTTCTCACCCAGCCCAGGGCACTGAGGGCCACCTCCAGGCTTTACCTGGACACCTCCAGGGATGGGCACTCCAAACATCCCTGGGCAGCCCTTTCCAAGGCCTGACCACCCTTTCCATGAGGAAATTCCTCCTGATGTCACCCCTGAGCCTCCTTTTCTCCCAGTTGAGCCCCCCCAGGAGTTCTCCAGACCCTTCTCCTGCTGCCCCAGCCCCTTTCCCAGCTCTGTTCCCTTCTCTGGATGCACTCCAGCCCCTCAATGTCCTTCTTGAGTGAGAAAAAAAACATTCCCATTTCCTCCTGAGGTTTTAACTGACTTAAACCATTAAAGTTCTGAGCCCCCCTTGTAGGTGTGAAAGGGAAAAAAGGAATTTTAGATCTGCAGTTGGATTTCTCACTGCCCCAGACCTCATCAGGCCGATTTCTGTGGGGGCCAGGGGCTCTGTGGGATGAGAGCAACACTGTGTGTAATGCACAAGACATTCAATTAGCCAAGGGTTTGTGCTGAACCTTTGAAAGGAACAAGAAAGGTACTATTAGCACTGGTTTTATTACTGCTCTTAATTAAAATAACGAGGAGCCTCAATGCCAGGTGTGAGGTCGGTGATTGCAGGAGCAGGGAATGAACATCAGGGTTGGGAACGTGCGGCTCCAGTCTGGCACGGGGACATCCAGGGGTGCCAGTCCCCATTCCCAGCACTCCTCACCCACCCTGTGCCCACCCACCCAGCCAGACGAGCGGCTCCAGGCCGGGTTTGAGTCTGCCTTTGCGGGAAGGGCAGATAAAATCTCCAAGGTGAATCCTTTCCAAGCAATCCAAGGTTTCACCTACGCTGCCGGCTGAGCCGGAGCCATCCAGGCTGCGTCACTTCATGGAAGGAAAGACTTGGCAAGGGCCTGAGGAGCAGAGACAGGGAATCTCTCCTGAGCTGGAGTTGTGTTATCTCCACACATATCTGCGGAGGGAAGCAGGAAAAGCTGCAGCAATCCAGCAGCAAATTGTCCCCAACTTCTCCTCCCACAAAGGCCACAGCAGCAAAGGTGCTGAACCCCTGCAGAGAAATATTCCAGGGAAAGCCTCTCCCTCTTGCAGCAAGAACAGGTGGGTCCAGGCAGAGCCAAGTCAGGTGTGCAAACACGGATAATTTTCTGTAACTGTTCCAGACTGTTGGTGAAACCCCCTCAGTCAACCACAGGGAGTGGCAGCGCTGCTGCTCGGCTCCAGCTGCTCATCCCAGACCTCAAGGAGCTCATCCCACCCCTCAAGGAGCTCATCTCACACCTCGTGGAGCTCATCCCACACCTCATGGAGCTGGAAGCTTCCACAATGAGCCACTCCTGGAGAATGGGGGCTTTGTCCTCTCATGCCCTCAGATGTTTCTGTTTCCTGCCCCACTTCCTGATATTTACACCTAACACCGGGTGGTTTTTTTCATTTTTCCCTCCTCACCTCTCTCAGGTGACAGCAAATCTCCTCCCATACATGGGCAAAAATCCCTGAAGTGCTGCCTGATCACGGCCTGACCCAAACCTCGCAGGGAGGTGTTATGGGTTCGTTCTGTGCACCGGGATAAGGCAGCTCAGCTGTGAGTGCTCCAGTCTGAGGGATCCCGGTGAGTCAGCAGAGCATCACCCCAAATCCCTCGTGCCTCACTCCTAATCCCCAGTGCCATCCCAGTGTTGACACATTCCTGCCTTTTATGGGACAAGAAGATGTAATTGATGGGTCGGATGGGCATGACTTGTACCCAGGCATGGGAGACCAAAGTTCACCCGTGATTCACGGGAAAATCCAGGTTCTGAAGTGTCTCCTACATCACATTGTTGTGTTTGTGTCTCCATCCCTGTCTCATCATCCTTGAAATCCTACCGGAAGTGCTGGAAGCAGGACAGCAACAGCAGCACTCCGTCCCTGCTAAAATAAAAAATTCTGGGTAGGAAATCAGAAGGGAAAATAACCAAAACCCCTCTGTGAGGGTGAGCAGGGCTTGGGCCATCCTGGAGGTGTCCAAGGAATGCCTGGACCTGGCACTCAGTGCTCTGGTCTGCTTGACCAGGTGGGGGTTGGTCAAAGGTTGGTCTTGGAGATCTTTTCCAACATCAGTGATTCTGGAAATCTGGGATTCAGCTCACCCCAAACCACCTTGTCCTGGCAGTTGATACTACTGCCCCCAAGAGCACAATGCAAAACCAAACTGAAACAGCGTCTGAAGCCTCAGGCTGGGTTTGCTTGGCCAGGTTTTGGTGGATGGGGATCCACAGAGATGGCAGAACCTGTGGGCCATGGACAGGAACCCACTCTGGGGCAGGTTTGGTGGCAGAACTTGTGGGCCATGGACAGGAACCCACTCTGGTTTGGTGGCAGAACTTGTGGGTCATGGACAGGAACCCATTCTGGGGCAGGTTTGGTGGCAGAACCCATGGACCATGGACAGGAATCCACTCTGGTTTGGTGGCAGAACTTGTGGGCCATGGACAGGAACCCACTCTGGGGCAGGTTTGGTGGCAGAACCCATGGACCATGGACAGGAATCCACTCTGGTTTGGTGGCAGGACCTGTGGCTTTGGTGGGCACCTGGAGGAGAAATCCTTGCTGGGCCACAGCGGGCAGGCAGGTTGGAATGATCACTGAAGGACAGAATTGGGCTAATGCAAACCTCTCATCAAGATATCCGGCCCCCTTGTGCAATTCCCCTGCAGAATTCCTGCCCTAAACCTAATCCTCAGGGATTAACATCAATAATTTTTATTTTTTCACATGGAGGTCGATCACGTGGAGCTTCTGGTCCATGTGACCCTGAGGAATTTGGGATTACAAACACCTCGTCTGCTTGATCCACGTTGTCCATGAGCAGATCCATTGGTCACTTCCCGTGAAATTCCTTCCAATCTCCTTCATAGGGAGGCAAAGGAATTAATGAGCTATTAATAATTACAATGCTAAAAGCACAGAGCATCAAAGGGAAAATACGGGAAGCTGAACACAGCGGATAGAAATGGGCTGGGATCTGTAATTAGGGATGCCTCATGTCCCAGATAACCCTGTGGAAAAGTATAAAAGGTTTCCCATCCCAGTTTCCTTCACTCGCTGCTCTGCTCCAAAACAGCTCCATCCCCACTGCTGGAAGGGTGAGTCCAATTTTTTCTCTTCCCCTGGAGTTTCTTTAGGAAACTGGAAGTTTTTCCATGAGTTTGGGTAAAATTGGAGTGTTGGACACTCCCTCCTCACCTCTGGATCTTAGTTGTGCTGGAGACCAAGTTCTTGATACCCACAAGAGCAAATTACTAAAACAAATTACAATGAAGGCTTTGAGCAGAGGCTCAAGGCAAACCAAAATAACAGAAAAGGTAGACAGAGGGTTTTGTGGAAAAGGGGCTTGGAGGTTTCCAAGCAGGAGGAACCAGAAGATCTGGAGCTGCTCATGGGAAATTGATGTTAGGACAAATTTTTCTCTGGAAATCAAGTCCCATCCAAAAAGTTTCTGGGTTTAGTAAGGGATTAAAGCATCTCCCAACAACACTGACCCCGCTTTCTCACCCCTCAAGAACTGGAAATTAGGAAGAACATGGGGAATCCCAGAACAAATGTCTATAAGCTGGTGCGGGCTGTGACCGTTCCTCTCTTCCCTCCAGCTCTGCCACCTCTCCAGGAAGATGTGCTCCCGCCGGTCCTGCCACAGCCACGAGACCTCGTGCCATGAGTCCCACTCCTCCTGCCACGACTCGAGGCCCTCGTGCCACTACACCATCCAAAGGCAGCCTGTGCAGAAGTTCACCTACGTGACGCCCTGCTGCGCTCCAGTGCAGCCCTGCTACCCTCCAATGCAGCGTTACTGCCCCCCCATGCAGCCCTGCTGCCCCCCAGTGCAGCGTTACTGCCCCCCGGTCTGCCCCCAGGCCACCAAGAACATCTGCAAGCTGCCACCGTCCTACCCCAAGTACTGAGGGCACACTGGATGGCTCCTGCCTTGGATGCTCTCCGTGCCTGAAGCTTCAATCGATGGCTCTTTATTCCCATTTTTAATTTGACCCTCGAATTCCTTGTCCGTGATTAGAATTGGGTTCCTGGTTTTGCTCTAATTTGGTTTAATTTGCTCGGCACGTAAGACCCGGCTCAGGTTGCTTCCCATGAAGCTGGGAATGATTCCTGCTGCTTTTCACCCATCTGACAGCCTCCAAAACAATAAAATTTGATTTCCAAAAGTAAAAGAAGTTCATGGTCTGTTTATTCTTTGATGTTTTTTCTTTAGAATAATTGTTACCTCTGACTTCTTGGTCACCACTTCTTGCTCTTTTTCCCTCAAGCTGGTCACAAAATGCCCTAAAATTTCAAAATAATAAAAGCCAGCTATTCCAGAGGCATTCCTGGAGCAGCTAAAGGCTCAGGGAGCTCACCTGCACCCTATTTATTCACATATTGATACACAGAATAAGTATTTATACATTTATATCCCGGGAGGGTGGCACAGGTGATTCCATGGATGCCTGGAAGTTTCCAAGGCCAGGCTGGACAGGGTTTGGAGCACCTTGGGACAGTGGGACGTGTCCCTGCCATGGCAGGGGTGGCACTGGAGATTTTTAAGGTCCCTCCCCATCCAGCCCGTTCCAGGATCCCACTGGAGGGAACTGAGTCCCCTCCTCAGCAGCTCCTCACATTTCATTTGTCCCTCTGACTCAGAGTCACAAACATTTTGAGGTGTCTAATAAATGCAAATAAGCACCTCGTGGCTTTTCCTAGCCCTCCTTCTTTCACTGAGCTCCAAATTACTGTTTTCAGTGACAATTGCAGGCACTTAAAATAAGCATGAAATCTCTCTGGACTTTTGACAACCTCAGACTTTCCTTATCTCCCAGTCCAGCTGAGACACCGGTTCCAGAACAGGCTCTGTGGCTGCATCAGCTTCCCCAAGAGCTCAGCAGCCAGACTCAGCTTGAGTTAATAACCCTGAGAGTTGAATGAGGTGATCTTTAATGTCCCTTCCAACCCAAGTCTCTCCATGATTCCCTGATTCCATGGATTCCTCCTGCCTGACGGAGAACTGACTCAAGGGCCTCCCCCAAAAAGGAGTTTAATCCACCCAGATGAAGCATTTCTACATCACAGCAGCTTCCAGAAGACTTCAGATTTTCCTACGCTCTAAACTATTTTCCTAAAAGCTTTTGGGTTTCTGAAACTGGCAAATAAAATAAAAAGATTCATAGAATCGTAAAATAGTTTGGGTGGGGAGGGACCCTAAAGATAATCTCACTCCCTGACCCCTGAGTTGTTCCTGTGGCTCTAACCTGGATAAAAGTCACAGGAAAGAGACAATCACCCATTTTATTGTCCTAAAACCTTGGGCTGCTCTGAGAGAAACTTGGGACCAAAGAGCGAAATGGGGGAAAGAATAAAAATTACAAAACCGCTTAAATGAAACAGGACCCCACAGAAACCTGGGTTGGCAACAGATAAAATCCTCACACAAACCCTTCCTGGTGAGGATTTGACACCCCCTCCATCCAGGAGGAGCGGGAACAGGAAAATATCATGGCACAAACAAAAAACCAGCTGATGGTTGGGAAACGGAATGGAAAAAATTGGGATTTGGGACGTCGTTCTGGCGTCACCTCCGGAGTTGAGGCGTTGGGTCCCAGGTAGTCACCAGGACCTCCCTCTAATGAAGTTCTTGGGAGTTGTGGCTCTTAATTACAGTCCCTTGTGTCAGGGGAAAAAAACCTATCAATCAAAATGTGACTCTGCCATGGAGAACCAGGGGCAGCACACGGGGAAGGAGTCAACTCTGCGGAGTTGATGCAATCCCAGTTGCCCAATGACAAATCACTTAATAACTCCAGGGATAGGTTCATTTTTGCCACGGGAATATGCAACTGCCTCCAAAATTCCCTTCTAAGCAGATTGGGAAATTCCTTGCTTATTAAAGTGCTGAGAAAAAAGTCATCGTTGGTTTTTTCCTGACTGCATCAAGTCGGAAATGCTAAAAACGAGACACAGGAGATAAATATGAATATGAGGTTTTGTGTCAGCATTGCCAAGAGGTGTCTAATTCCCAGGACAACCCTTTGGGAGATATAAAAGTCCAGCATCCCCTGTCCATCCTTCACTCAGCATCAGCTCCCCGAGCTCTTCCTCTTGCTCCAGCCAAGGGTGAGTTGGATTATGTTGATTTATCTACTCTTGAGCAGCAGAGGTTCACAGAGTTCTGTGTTTAGACCTTGCCTTTGTCTTAGAAATTCCTTATTTTTGATGGCTGGGTGTCTGAACAGGTACAAGGAGTGCTTGGTTTGCTCACGAGTGGGATGGCAGAAAGGAAGGGGCAATTGAAGGAGCAGCTCTACAAAGACAGGGAGTCTTTGGAAGCCAGCAAGGAATCACTCCCAGACTGGCAGGAGATGGAGGCAGAGAGAGCTCAGACAAGTCAGAGCAGTTTTAGAAGAAAATTCTACCTTGAAAAGCCAACAGGAGCATCTTGAGAGGGAAATAACCATCAGAGCCACACCATCATGGAGTGTCCTCCAAAAGGAAGGGTCACCATGTCCTGAACATCCCAAAACAGAGGGAAACATTTCCCATCCCAGTCCCAAAGAAGAGCCAAGGAGGGGGCAGCTGTCCCAGCCTGACCATCTCTCTCTTTCCTCCAGCTCTGCCAGAACTCCAGCACGATGTGCTCCCGCGGGTCCTGCCACGACTACGAGTCGTCCTGCCACGGATCCCGCTCCTCCTGCCACAGATCCTGGTTCTCCTGCCACAGATCCCGCTCCTCCTGCCACGAGCCCGAACCCTCCTGCCGCTACATCCAGAGGCAGCCGGTGCAGAAATGCACCTACGTGACGCCCTGCTGTCCCCCCGTGCAGCGCTACTGTCCCCCTGTCCCCTGCTGTCCCCCTGTGCAGCGCTACTGTCCCCCTGCCCCCTGCTGTCCCCAGGTCCCCTGCTGTCCCCAGGTGCCCTACTGCCCCCAGTACACCAAGAACATCTGGAACCTTCCACCGGCGTGCACCAAGTACTGAACAGGATCCAGCCAGAGCCGCCAGCTCCTCCCTTGGACACACCGACCTCGGCTCATCTCGTCCACGCTGAAACCCCTGGGTCTCTGCCATGTGGGGATGAAATGCTCCCCTAATTAACATTTATGGTGTCATTCTTGCTAATTATTCGGGAAATGTCCTTTTCTAATTATTCAGGGTGTAGTTATTTGTTGGGAATCTTTCTCTGTCTTGCACTTCTGTTTCAGACTCATCTAGGTGTGGGAAACAATAAATCTGATTCATGAGAACCTCGTTGCCTTTGAATTCATTTATTCTCACTTTCCTTGATTTTTTTGGTAATTTTTTCAGGAGTTTCCCATTCAAATTACTTTGTATTTCCAAAGTATCCCAAAATTTGGTGGCAAATAATTCCCACGTTCATTTGGGAATGAATGGAAGTCAGTAAAGGAAAGGGGGACATGGTCAAAGATTGGACTCGATGATCTCAGGGGGCTTTTCCCATCTCAGTGATTCCAGGAAATTAAATGGAAGGGGAATAAGTAGGTCACATTGCTCCTTCTCAATAAGCAATAACTTACTCTGAGCTCTATTTCAGACCTTGGATATAAATTTTCAAATATTTGAAAACCTCTGAGCCTCTGAAAACAGAAGGCCCAAATTCCTGTGAAAGAACTGTGAGCAAAGGATGATGGGAACTCTTCTGAGATCCTGTTTTCCTGAACAGGCCCTGAATTTGAAAGGTTCAGAGATGTTTTTTGGGTGGTTTTGGAAGGCTCTTGAGGAGGTAGAAAGATTTTGGAGAGCATCAATGTGGACAAAAGGAGAACTGTCACACAAGCTCCCACTTTATCACCTGGGCAGCTGATGATGGCCCTCACCTGAGTCACCAAACGTCCCTGAGGAATTCCTGCCATCCTCTCTTGCTCCACAAAACTCCCCACGAGGAATTGGCTGCATTTATCCTGGGGAACAGCTCTGGGACACCCCAATTTGGGAGATCTTCCCTTCCCAGTCAATGAATTGCTCTAATGGGCAACATTTTCCCAGGCTGAGGAGTTTCATTTTCTTACATTTCAAACTCTGAGTCAAACAGGGCCAAAAATCCAGCTTTAGTGCCCAAACTTCCACCAGTAGTGACAAAACCCAGTATTTGCTCAAACTTCAGCTCCTCTTCTCTGAATCCTTTGGTGAGGTCAGGTGAAAAAAATGTGAGGGATTGCGGAAGGAAAGAGAAGCCAAGGAATGGGAAAATTTAATATCCTCAAACCTCATACAGAGCACAGGGTCAGATGTTTTTCTCTTTAATAACTTGTGATTCACGTGGAACAACCTGATGGGATCATCCCAATCATCTGCCAAGTTGAGGGACACGTGAAGAATCAGGAACATTTTATTTCTTGCCAGCCCAGGGAGCCGAGGAGATCCCGCCGGATTTTCCGGCGTTGTGCCATCCCCAGGAATTGCAGGCGGTAATCCCATTTCCTCTTGGCACTCAACAACAGGGGAATTAAAACCCTGAGCTGTCACCTGTTCCCAACGGGAGACCAACCCCCGGAGTCAGCGTTTCTGAGACTTTTCTGTGCCTGATGCAATCCCGGGTGTCCCTCGTCCCTAATTAGCACCCGTCACATCAGTGTCAGTCTGCAGGAAATGGGAGAGAGCTGCCCTTCCAAAATCCCTGCCGTAGGAATCTCGGGCAGGACGGGACCCGGTGTGTCAAGGAGGGAACACCTAAAATCAGGGGAAGTGCAAACATCTGCGGGATTGAGCACAGAATTAATTAAGGTGTCATCGTGAGGAGGTGCCTCACACCCCAAATGACCTCGGGAGAGGATAAAAGGTCCCTCAGCCCCGTCCTCCGCAGTCACTCGCCTTTGCTTCCAGAAACTTCTCGCTGCAGCTGAAGAGGGTAAGACCAACTTCACCATTTCTGTTCTTTAAACCTCCACGAGGGGTTTTTATGGATCTCGTGGCAGCTGGGATTTAGGGAAGTGCCTCCTGTGTGTGCTGAGGGAGGGAGGGGTGGGAATGGCAGATGGAGGACAAGGATTCCTGGGAATCCTGGGAAAGCTGCAGCCCCCCGAGGGATCCTTGGGTGACACAAATGCTGCTGGAGCTGGGGCTTGGCAGATGGGCTCCTGGGGCTCCAATTGACACAGGGACCTGATTTCAGACCCCAATTCCCAGAGCACTCCCAGCAGACCTGGCGGGATCCAGGGGGTGTTGGGTCTGGATTAGGCAGGTGAAAAAAGGAGAGAAACAGTTCACAGGAGACATCAAGAAAAAATATTATTAAAAAGAAAAGGGGGGATATAAGAAGAGAGCCAGAGCCTCCTCTCACCACATTGATCCCAACAGCTTTGCCAGAACTCCAGCACGATGTGCTCCCGCGGGTCTTGCCACGACTACGAGTCGTCCTGCCACGGATCCCGCTCCTCCTGCCACGGATCCAGCTCCTGCCACTCGAGGCCCTCGTGCCACTACACCATCCAAAGGCAGCCTGTGCAGAAGTTCACCTACGTGACACCCTGCTGCCCCCCGGTGCAGCCCTGCTACCCTCCAGTGCAGCGTTACTGCCCCCCGGTGCAGCGTTACTGCCCCCCGGTCTGCCCCCAGGTCACCAAGAACATCTGCAAGCTGCCACCATCCTACCCCAAGTACTGAGGGCAGGATCCAGCACCAGGATGCACCAGCTCGCTCCTCGCCCGCAGCTTCCCGCTCGTCCCAGTGCTTGTGGCTCTGCAGCTTTGTCACTTCTCTCCAAGAAAAACCTTCTGAAACTGCTGGAGGTGGTGCAGTTTCAGGATGAAACCTCTCGGTTTAAGGAACTCTGAGCTGTTTATCTTTCTTCTGCCAACGCTGGGAATGGTTCCCTACTTGCTTTGCTGCTTCGTCCTCCAGCAAGACAATAAAAATGGTGTTTCAAGCCGACCGAACAGTCCCGGATGTTTTCAGTCACTGCTCCATTAAATGGGCTGGGTCGGTGGGCAGGAGGGGCACTGAGGGGTTGGAGTGTGGCAGAGAAGGGAAGGGAGCTGGAAAAGGGGTTGGGGCAGCAGGAGAAGGGTCTGGAGAATTCCTGGTGGGGCTCAGCTGGGAGGAGGCTCAGGGGGGACATTAGGAGGAATTTCCTCCTGGAAAAGATGGTCAGGCCTTGGAAAGAGCTGCCCAGGGAGGTTTGGAGTCGCCATCCCTGGAGGTGTCCAAGGAAGCCTGGAGGTGGCACTCAGTGCCCTGGGCTGGGTGACAAGGTGGGGATCAGGCACACGTTGGATTTGGTAGCCTGGGACCTCTTTTCTCTGGGATTTCTCTGGGATTCCATGGTGGTGTGGTGGCATCTCTGTTTTCCTGTGGGTTTGGAATCATAATTTAATCCCTGGAGCAGGAGGAATGCCAAGAAAACGTGAAATCCATGGAAAATACCTGCAGGGCTGGGAGGAGCTCGTGGGGTGAATTCGGGGGGGAAACAAACCTTGCCCTCGGCTCAGCAGCTGTTGAGGTTCAGGTTTCCACCTGGCCTGCATGTTCATGTTTTCCCCACGTGCTTCTGCTTTCAGAGCCACTGCTATTTTTGGAACCAAAATAAAATCAAATCCTGCAGGGTTTGGAACATGGAACAGCCTCAATTAACCAGTTTCTGCAGTGTAAAATAAGTGAAGGTTTCCCCAGCATGATTCATCCCTCATCACCCATCCCTGGCATGGAAAACAGCCTGGAATGAGCTGAGTGCTGCAATAGCCACTAAATGACCACTTGGTCAATAAGCAATTGGAATTAGTTATTTATAGGTTCTGGAGAAAATGCTCATTACACAGGAATGGGTTAAAAAGGAAAAGTTGAGGTCGGGACACAGACCAATGGATGATTCACCTGCCTGGGGGTTCTTGCCCTTGCTAAGAAGTGGCTCAGCTTCACAGGAGCCTGAAAAAAAACCATTTTCTTACTCATTCCTGCCCTGCCTGCAGGTGGGAATTGAGTTAGTGAGGTTTCACAGCCACAGCAGTGCTTTGGTCTTCAAGTAGAGACTTTCACTTCCCTGTGCTGCCCCAGCTTCCAGCTTTCTCCTCCACCACTGACCACGGCAAGTTTTATTTCCTTTTCCAAATCTGGAGAAGGCCATAAAGTTGATAAGGAGCCTTTCCCCCATGGACCAGGCTGGGAATGTTGGGAATGTTGAGCCTGTGGAGACCCCAGAGCCCCTCCAGGATCTGCAGGGGCTCCAGGGAAGCTGGAGAGGGACTTTTCCTCCTGAACTGCACGGACAGGACACAGGGAAATTATTTCAGAGTGATGGAGAGGAGTTTAGGGTGGGATATAAGGAGGAAATTTTTCCCTGGGAGGGTGGGGAGGCCTCGAAGAACCACAAACATTTGGCAAGAGAAATCCTTTTCTCCAGATGGCCTGAAGGGACATTTCTGCTCTGCTAAGGACACGGTGGATTCCACAACCTGGACAAACTGTGAGGAAACCCCCAGGGATTAACGGTGAGGAATTTGCCTCAGGAATGTTTTCTTGGATCTCCAATCCAAACAAACAGAGCTCTACTTCTCTGGGCATCTTTCAGAGCCTGCACAGTCCTTTTACTCAAAGCAAAATATAATTGAGACATTTTTATGGCCCTAATTTGAATATTTTCCTCTGTGAAATCGCTGTTGGATCTATGAATCCACCTCGCAGAGCTTTAAACTCCTCAGGTGTTCACATCCAACTGCAACAATGGGGTTTTTTTGGCTCAGTGGATGAACCCATGCACCAAATCCATACAAAGTCAACAAAAAACGGCCTCGTTTTGGCCAAACTCTCTTCCGCCACCTCCCTGCTCAGGAAGTCCCACATTTCTAATGCTGGAGTTTCTCTGGAGACTCTGGAATCCCCTGCGCAGGGGCTCAGCAGGGTGCGAATGTCAATCACTAATTAGGAGATAATGGGTGGGACCCGGCTCAAGGTCATTAACAGAGCTGAAGCCAATAGGAAATTAAGCTCCGAGGGAACAGGAACGTTGACCTTGGGATGGCCTTGCCTGGAGAAGTGGTGACTTCACAGTCCTGTGAATTCCTGGAAGCAGGACCAGCTTCTCAAATTGTGACGTAGCCAAACATCAAGAGCCGAACTGAGGGGAAACGGAGGATTTGCGTCACCAGGAGCCAAACAGAAGGTTCTGGTGGCCCAAAGTGTCCTCAACATCCAGAATTCGATGAGCAAACACAGCCTAAATCTCCCCTCCCTCACCCCAGCAGAAGTGAGGGGTCTCCAGGGATGCACGGGGTCCTTCGGTGCTCAGCCCCCGTTTCCACCCCTGTGGGTGACCTCAGACACCAAACATTTCCCCTGACGGAGAGCGATCATTTTTTAATAAAGTCGTGGTTTAATTTGAGATCCCCGAAATGCCCAGGACATCACACGGAGCTTTTATGCAAAGTAGATATTAACATCCGTCATTAATGGCTGATCACAACGTGATCATTAACATCAGCACTAATCGCTGCCAGCGGGTGACTGCGAGCTGAGCATGGAGTTTTTCCAGAATTAACATCCGTGGGTGGCTCTTCCATTACTCCAGGGCATCTTGGAATCTGAAAAGAATTGAATAGGAATTTTGCAGATCAAGTTATGCCCAGCATAAACAGGATGCAAAACTTCCAGAGCGGTTTTGCATTTTGCTTTTATCTAAATGCACCAAAGAGGAATTGGAAAAACGCGGGCTCCGATTTGACCAGAAACCCGTTCCAAATTTCCACAATGTATTTGCAGTGAAAATGTTTGATATTGGCAAGGCCTTGAGCCTGAGAGAGCTCAAGGAGAGTTTGGACAATGACCCCGGGCATGGGCTGGGATTTTTGGGTGCAGGGCCAGGGGTTGGTCTGGATGGCCCCTGTGGGTCCCTTCCAGCCTGGGATATTCCATGATTCTATTCCCAAGTGTTTTCCCATGCACAGATGCAATGAGGGATGGGACTTCAAGAACTTTCTGGGCTTGCCCTTCTGGTGGCCCCAGAGAAGGACTTTGGGCTCCACCATTTCTGCATTCAGACACAAAGCACGGGACCATGGAATTGCACTTCCTGGAATTCTATTTTAAAAATCATATCAAGGAGCAACTGACATCCAGAAGCTTCTGCACGCCTCCGGAATCCACTGCATCTCAATCTTAATTAGGATTTTTATGTCAATTAATCATTTCCATGAAGCAGCCTTACCATATGCAAAGCAAGCAGAAACAACACCTTCGAGCGTCCCACAAGAATTAACTCGACATTAAAAAATTGTAAAAAATTCACACAACAAATTGATAATAACCCAAAATTGAAGGGTTGGTCAAAAGCCACGAGGCAAAGACTAAACACATGAAGGCCCATTGGGTGAATAAGTACAGGCTTAGTGCGTAAATCACAGATTGCTTGGGGGTACCTCATGTCCGGCAGGACAACTCCGACCTCAATAAAAGGTCTCCAGGTGCCCCTGCTCCTCACACAGCTTCAGCTCTCAGCAAGAACAAGAACGGTGAGTGCTCCCTACCAGGGATCCTTGGTTCTCATTTGGCTTTGGGCAAGCGATGAATTGAGGCTGAGTTGTTGTGTCTGATCTCTGTAGGGCGTTGGGCCAGATGGACCTTCAAAGGTGCCTTCCGACCCAAAATGTTCTTTGGTTCTATTTCTTTGTGATGCCATGGATTTACGGTTCCAAGGTTTTGTGGATGGGTTTGTGGTTCCATGGGTTTACGGTTCCAAGGTTTTGCAATTCCATGGTTTTAGTGTTATGGGGTTCCATGAGCTACAGCTCTCCCTGAAATCCAGATTTTTCTGAGGCTGTTGATCTGTTGACTCTTGGAAAAGATGGAGAGAGCACAGTGGAAAATGAGCTGCTCAGGGTGGAAATTCAGGGAGGGAACAATGTGGATGAGCACAGTACAGGCAGCTCCCAGGAGAGTACAAATATCTCTGGGACAGAGCAACAGTTGGTTCGATTCCTGTGAGGATCTTGGGTTTCCAACTCAAGACAAGAAATAGGAAGCAGGGTGGGATAAGGGCCTGGGCAGTGTGGAAAGATGAGTTGAATCTCAAAGTCCTTTGTGTTCCAGGTCCTCACTCCGACCACCCTTCGCTCCTCTCCCAACACCATGTGCTCCACTGGATGCTGTTCCACGGGATGCTGCTCTGTCGTGAAGAGCAAGACCGTGTGCTGCACCCCCTGCAAGACCGTGTGCTGCAGCCCCTGCAAGACTGTGTGCTGTAGTCCCTGCAAGACTGTATGCTGCAGCCCATGTAAGACTGTGTGCTGCACTCCATGCAAGACTGTGTGCTGCAGTCCATGCAAGACTGTGTGCTGCAGCCCCTGCAAGACTGTGTGCTGTAGTCCCTGCAAGACTGTATGCTGCAGCCCATGTAAGACTGTGTGCTGCAGCCCATGCAAGACAGTGTGCTGTGACCCATGCCAGCAGTCCTGCTGCTGCGATCCATGCCAGAAGCCCTGCTGTGACCCATGCCAGTCCTGCTGTGACCCCTGCCAGAAGCCTTGCTGTGACCCATGCCAGTCCTGCTGTGACCCCTGCCAGAAGCCCTGCTGTGACCCGTGCCAGTCCTGCTGCGATCCATGCCAGAAGCCCTGCTGTGACCCGTGCCAGTCCTGCTGCGATCCATGCCAGAAGCCCTGTTGTGATCCATGCCAGTCCTGCTGTGACCCCTGCCAGAAGCCTTGCTGTGATCCATGCCAGTCCTGCTGTGACCCCTGCCAGAAGCCTTGCTGTGACCCATGCCAGAAGCCCTGTTGTGAGCCATGCCAGACTGTCTGCTGTGACCCATGCCAGAAGCCCTGCTGTGACCCGTGCCAGTCCTGCTGTGACCCGTGCCAGAAGCCTTGCTGTGACCCGTGCCAGTCCTGCTGTGACCCGTGCCAGAAGCCGTGCTGTGACCCTTGCCAGTCCTGCTGTGACCCGTGCCAGTCTGTGTGCTGCACCAAGGTGTGCCAGAAGTCCGTGTGCTGTGTCCCACGGCCCTGCTGCAGCCCCTGTGGGTCCCTGTCCTGCTGCTCCTGCGTGGTGAAGAAGCCCGTGATGGTTTGCTGCACCCCCGTGAGGAAGTACTGCACCCCCTGCATCCCCATCCAGCAGTGCTGCGCCAGCCTCAAGAAGTCCTGCTGAGCTCCAAGAATGGGCACAAGGAGGTGAAAAGCTGCTCGTTTGCCTCTGGTTCTCATGGTGATGGAGCCAATTCATAGCGATTTTCTTCTTCTTTCCAAGCTTAAGCTGCTGCTTCTTTCTGTCCTTTAGTTATCGATTGTCTTTAATTATTGACTGCCTGAGTTTACTGCTCATTGTATAAGGCATTAGATATTAGTGGGGTGTTAATTCTCCTCTTGGTGTTTGGGAAACCTTTGGTGTCACTTTGGTGACCACTCTTCATTTCCTCTCTTGACTCGTAGACAATAAAACTTGGCATTAAGCAAAACACAACATTTGGTCTTTTGGTTGTTCTTACACAGCTTTGCCCTTAATTTGTCACCTTGCCCAGAATTTGTCACTTTGCCCAGGATTTATCACCTTGCCCAGTTCTTGTCACCTTGCCCAGGATTTGTCACTTTGCCCAGAGTTTGTCCTCATTCCGGCACCATCTGTGCCTTTGGCCAAGGTCCTGGGTGTGCCCCAGTGGGGACACAAAGAGCTGTCCAAGCTCTTGGCACAAATTAGGTCATGTCTGAAGCAAGTGGAGCATTCCTGATCTTCTGGAATGGGTGCCCAGAGGAGCTGTGGGTGCCCCTGGATCCCTGGAAATGTCCAAGGCCAGGTTGGAGGGTTTGGAGCAGCCTGGGACAGTGGGAGGTGTCTCATGGCAAGGGGAGGAATGGGATGAGCTTTAAATCCTTTCCAGCCCAAACCATTCCTTGATTCCTCCTTGCCCCTCCTGAGCATTCACTTCAGCTCAGAATTTACTACAGAACGGAGAGCTGAAGTAATTAAAACTCAAAGGGCAAGGCATAACAGCATCACCTGAAAACACAGCACTCCATAAATCAGAGACCCCCTGAATATCCTGACTTGGAAAGGATCCACCAGGATCATGGAGCCCAACTCCTGCCCCTCCACAGACACCCCAAAATCCCACCCTGTCCCTGAGAGCGTTACCCAAATGCTCCTGGAGCTCTGGCAGTCTTGGGGCTGTGCCCATTCCCTGGGGAGCCTGGGCAGTGCCCCACCACCCTCTGGGAGAAGAACTTTCCAGAAATAACCAACCTAGACCTTCCCTGGCACAGCTCCAGCCATTCCCTCAGATCCTGCCCCTGGTCGCAGCACAGAGATGGGAGCTGCCCCTCGGGAGGAAGTTGTGGACAGCTGTGAGGTGCACAGGAGCTCACCCCTGACCTCCGAAGGAGTGTTCCAATAGGTACCAGGAGGAATTCACTACTCACTGGACAGCAGGCAGCATCTTCTTCCCACCACCATCTTCCAAAAAGAAAAGCTTAGAAACCCCCTGAAATCGTTGAATTTTTACGGGAGCAGAGTGTTTCCCCTGTGCATTTCAAGCCGAGAATGAAACCTGGGGTTGGCATCCAACCTAAAAGCCTCATTCCTAAAATAGCAAACCCGTGAGTCAATGATACCTTCCCTCCCTGGCTGGGACTTTCTTTGCTATTAAAATGCAGGACTCAGCTCGGAATTGCAGGTCTGGAGAAAATGCCCGGAGCTCTGGCTTGATTTGCTTCCTCCAACCTTCACACGCGACACCTGCATTAAAATCATCTTCTCTACGTGTTTGACTCTCTGAAAACATTGCTTGGGTCTTCAGGAGGGTTTTTATTTATTGTAAATTAGGCACAATGTGTGGGCAGAAGGATATCCCAGATCAGAATATTCAATAAAGTGCTTTCTCTTTAGAGAATCTTGTGAATATTCATTCCATCTTTGAATCACGGGATGAATTGCATTGGAAGGGGTGTCAAAAACCACCTCGTTCCAATACCCTTGCCACGGACAGGGACACCTGCAGCTAGACTAGAGCTCCATCCAACGTGGCCTTACCCTACACTGGAAAAGCCACAGGAACAGATTCACAAAGGTCTCAGACTCACAGAACCACATTGGAAGTTTCCAAAAACATCGCAGGATGGGGCGTGGCCTATAAAACGAACTTTGTGGGGATATTATTTCTGACCCAAGTGCAGGTTAAATGGCGTTGAACAGCAGTGAAAATGCTCTAAATATTGACAGTGGTGGGGTGGGATATTGGTTTAGACAGGTCGCAGGATAGGGCGTGGCCTATAAAACGAACTTTGTGGGGATATTATTTCTGACCCAAGTGCAGGTTAAATGGCGTTGAACAGCAGTGAAAATGCTCTAAATATTGACAGTGGTGGGGTGGGATATTTCTTTGGACAGGTATAGATGGAATATTGGGAAGAAATCCTTGGAAGAATATCCAATCCTGTGAGGGTGGCAATGCCCTGGCACAGGATATTCCATGAGTATCCCATCCCTGGATGTGTCCAAGGCCAGGCTGGATGGGCTTGAAGCAGCCTGGGATAGTGGAAGGTGTCCCTGCCCATCCAGGAGGGTTGGACTGGATGATTTTGGGGTTTCTTCTGACCCAAATCGTTCCGTATTTCTATGACTACAATACCAAGATCATCTCGGCCATCAGGACAGCAATAAAACCCGATAAAAATGCGATGAATGATTGATTCAAGGGAGATGTTTGAGGGTTTGCACAAGGAGGATGTTGCTTCCTGCAGGCAACTCTTGGTTATTATTGAGTGACCAAAACAATGCTCCCCTGGGGACAATTCCTGAGGGGCCACCCGACGTCACAAGAGGTCATGGTCACATCCTGGAAAGGCAGATCCTGTTCCAGTCACCAGGGATCACCTGCCACCACGTCAGCCTCACAGACAGAGTCTCCTGGATGTGATGGCAGCCTCTTTTTGCCATGAATTGGTGCTGCCTCAGCATCCTGGAATTCCCATCTTTTACCGGAGGCCCCTCTCATCACATGGAAACACCATCAACATCTTCTAACGTGGAGCTGTCCCTGCTCTGCATGTGACCACAGTTCCTCACTCAAATGTGATCACCACAAGTCTCCTCAGTGCCAGAAATCTTTGGGATAATGTCAGAAAATAGGATGTGTGGAACGAACATGGGGAAAATCCCTCCCGTGTGCACTGCTGCTTTGAAAGCTGCTTTCATTTAGACTGAACCCATCCATTCCATGAATGAAAATTTTAAAAATCTTAATAATAGAACAAAAATTACGAAACAGGGAGTGTGAGGACCCAGCACCCTGAAGGGAGGCCCAAGAGCAAGACTGAGAAAGGGGAAATTTCAGCCTAAACTTTGACAACAGAGGCAGGAAAAAAAGGATTCCCACTGACCAAAAAATTTCCACCGGCCCCCAGAAATCCCGGCCAAGGGCAGAGGGGACACATGAGCAATGACAACTCCAAGTTCCAGGCATGGTTGTCCCACTGCTTCAGCACCTGGCTCCCCCCAGGCACATTGCTAAGCGCCCCTGTGTCCCAAGGTCATTCTTTGGGAAGGGATGGGAATACCTCAGAGCTCCCTCCCTCCGGTGCCATTAACGCAAATCCATTAGAAAATTTGCATCTGTTGTTCCTCTGGAGGAGTAATTATGGGACACAATTGAGGTGGTGAGCAAACAGAAAGAGGCAGAGATTAAACACCGGAGGAGGAAGACACGTGAGGGGATACACCGGGTGATCCACGGGGTCGGAATTGCCAAGGGATGCCTCATTTCCAGGGGAGGAGGCTTTGGAGCGTATAAAAAGGCTCCCCAGCCCAGGGGTCTTCATTCGCTCATCTCGACTTCTCCTCTCCTCCCTCCACTGCTCAGCAGGGTAAGTTGGACTTTGCTACTTGTCTTGACTTTGGGACTCTCTTTCCGTAGGCTTCTCCAGGATTTTCTGGGCTGTCTGGTTTGGGACTAGAAGCTGCAGAAGATTTGGGTTCACGGATTGGTTTTGGGGACCAGAGATTGGTTTTGGGCTGCGCCCAGGTGGATTCTCTCTGGCAGAACCAGTGCTGGACAAAATGCCAGAAGCACGGGAGTCTGTCCTGGGATTCAGGACCCCAGGCACTTCCCCAGCTGGTTTGGGATGGATTTGGGGATAAGAATGCTTTAAGCTGCCTCAGCCTCTGGGAGATTCAAGCAGAGAAAAAGACAAACTCTCTCTTTCCCTTCCAGCTTCGCCTCCACTCCCATCACCAAGATGCCCAACGGATGCTGCGGTGGCGGAAGTAGCTACACCATGTGCTGCTACAGCAGCCCCAAGTGCTGCAAGAAGCCGATGTGCTGCAGCCCCATGCAGTGCTGCAGCCCCTGCTGCTGCACCCCCTGCTGCATGCCCATGCAGTCCTGCTGCATGCCCTGCTGCTACACCATCAGCAGCAACAACAGCGGCTGCTGTGGCGGCAGCAGCAGCAGCAGTGGCTGCTGCGGCAGCAGCTAAACCCACCCGGCTCGTTCCCTCTTGGATACGGATTTGGATATGGATAACACCCCAAAAGCTCCTCCTCCTGTGCTTAGAAGCTGTAGAACTCCTCTTCTTCTCCTGCCTTCCCTCGCCTCGTGCTTATGGTGTGCCCTGAAGCCGCCGCCCAGCGAGTTCCTCCTGTGAGCGCTGGCGCTGCTCTTCGTTCTCCTCTTGGTGTGTGGGATATTTCACTCTTTTCATCATGTTTTGCTTCAATCTTTCTGGAAAAAAACAATAAAATCTGTAGTTTGTGACCCTGCAACCTCCTGGTGTTGAGCTGTTTGTTTGCTGGTGGATCCAGAGGGTTTTGTTGCGCCTTTCATCTTTTCCTGGTGTTTTTTCCCCAGTGTTGGGATTCTTTTGTCTCCAAGGTGTTCAGTCAAATAAAATCAGGGCATCTCTGATGGTAAATGAATTCAAACTGGAGTTTCTGGCACCTCTGGGAGCAATATTTGCCCTCTCTGTATAAAATAGCAGAGAAATAGGAAGAGAATAGGAGAAAAAATGGTTGTGTGGAGATCTCACAGCAACTTCCAGGATATGGAGTGGCTCCAGGGAAGCTGGAGGGGGACTTTTCATCAGGAACTGCAGTGACAGGACAAGGGGGAGTGGGGTCAGACTGACAGAGGGGAAATTGAGGTCAGATATTGGGAAGAATTCGTTCCCTGTGAGGGTGGTGAGGACCTGGCACAGGTTTTCCAGGTAATTTTTGGTTGTGCCATTCCTGGAAGTGCCCAAGACCAGGCTGGACAGGACGGAGCCACCTGGGATAATGGAATATGTCCCTGCCCATGGCAAGGGGTGGAATAAATGGATTGTTAAGGTCCCTTCCAACCCAAACCAGTCTCTGGTTCTATGAAAACAACTCACAAAACACAGGAATGTTTTCAGGAAGAGTCTGACACAGACACATCCCAGACAGCCAAAATCTGCCTCAGGACCCACAGCCAGTCCCTGCAGAGAGTCTGACACACCGAGTTACCAGACAGGGAGCTGAAGTTGTAAAACAAATGCTGAGGAACCTCTGCTGCCTTCAAGGGTCGGTAGGGGTTCTACCAAAACATGAAAGTTCTGCACTGTCGTCCTTTTAATGAATTTAATGCCTTTTTCTGACTTGTTTCCACCCCACTTCAGTCCCTTGTTTGCATTGTGATCCACACCCCACTCCCCAAAAATGATTTGGGTAATTTGGTTCCACTAGGAGCTGGACACAACCCACCAGGGTGGGAAATGCCCACCTCCATCTCCCTTCTCACAGGTGACAATGGAAAATCTCCCTCAGGAGGCACAAGTGAAGTGCATCCCTTTGCTTCTGCCCCATTAATTCCTTGTAAATTAATAAATTGATCAGTCCAGGTGCATTTGTCTCTCCCACCAGGAAGGAAATGCCGCGCGCGTTCTCCTGGCCTTCACGCAGAAGTCACAATTACTGCCTTGCTTCTCCTCTGTTTCACTCCAGGAATTGTTTTCATGCCAGGGAAGCTTGGAAAGGAGCTGCTGGCATTTCCTGCAGGGATGAAACAGCTCTAAAATCTCAATCTGCTCCCTTTGCACTGCACAGAGAGCAAAGCAAGGTCCTTGTCACCGTCCTCGGGGCTGGTCCCAGCTCACCTGGGCCGACCCCTCTCCCGAGCAGCCCCGGGATCCCTGAGGATGTCAGGCAGCAGCAGGGAACTGGCCAGGCAGGATCCACCATCCTCTCATTAGGCAGCTCTCAGGATAATGTGGCCAGGTCCTCAACTGAGAGCTGCAATTTCAGACCCTGAAAAAATTCCTCCCAAAATTCCTGCCCGGTGCTCCTGACAGGGTTCAGCTGCCCAAGGCTCTGCCCTACCTTGACGTCCCTCCCTTCCTCTGTCCCTCACAGAAAATGGTTTCACCTCAACAAAGTCTCTTCCTGAGTCCCTGCCTCCCACTCACCTCCACCAACCCAATGAGGAGCAGTTTCTGTGCTGGGCCCGTCTCTTCCACTTCAGTCTTGTCATTTTTGGTTCATTCTGGGCTCCCTCCCCTTCCAACACCCTCAGAGGGTCCTGCACCAACTCCAAACCCCTCCATCCCTGCTCAGGGCCAGGATTCCAGGATTCCTGGACTTTAGATGGATGCCAGGGGAGGCTGCAGGAGGGAAATGTTGATTTGGGATGCTCCACACCCAGTTCCAGGGCCACCATCCCTCGTGTTTCCTCTTGCACAGGCAGAGCTGCCCCTTAACCTTTTAACTGAAATATTCATAAAAATACTACTACTAATAAAAATTAATAAATAAAGCGAGAACTTCCCAAATCTGGAAGTGTCCAAAGACAGGCTGGATGGAGCTCTGAGCAGCCTGGACATGTCCCTGCCCACAGCAGCAGGGCAGAATTGGATGATCTTTAAGGTCCTTTCCAACCCAAACCATCCCACAATGGATTTGCACGAAGTCACGTGCGGGTGACTGAGCCCCAGACATCCCAAACACTCCTGGCTCCCTCCTCACGTGCACGTCCAGTGACCAGGAACAAACAAACCCATTTTCCCAACATTTTCCCAATTTGCTCCAAACGCCATTCCGACGGAACGACCGGCACGACGCCGGGGTTGGGTTTGGGCTCCCGCACTGATTCAGCACCAGCTGCTGCTGAGTCAGACCCGGAACATCTCCATCCAGCAGATACGAGGCCGCATTTTTTGGCTCCCTCGCAAGGTTGTGGGGAGGACAAATTCATCCAAATTCACGGGAGCCCTTTGATTATCTCCAGGCTAAACCATGACGAGGCAGAACAAGAGTGGTGATCACCAGTAATGAGGCGAAATGCAAATTCCAGGCGACACCTATGGCTAAAAAATATGGGTTTGGATGGATAAACAGGGAAGCTGGAATGGTCAATGGCTGTCTCACTTCCAGGAGGAAGGATGGCAGGGAGTATAAAAGGGCTCCGGGCCCAGCTCGCTTCATTCGCTCGTCTTCTCCTCCCTTCACCTCTCCTCACTCTTCAGCAGGGTAAGTGAGAACTTCTAACCCTTCCTTCGCCTCCCAAAAGGGAATTTTGGCTGTCCAGAATTTGGATATCTGCTGTTTAGAGCAGATCCCAGCATTGCTGGGGGTCTGGGATGGGGCTTGGATGTCGCAGTTTTATGGACTTTGCACGAGGAGTTACGGGGATGAGCTGGGAATGTTCGGGGGGGCTCTGGGGGTATCAGCAGGGCCATGCAGGCGTGGGGCACGGAGAATATTCCAGAAGGGCCCAGAGTGAGGGCTCACTGCTGGGTTCCTAAGACACCAGGGGTGCCCCGGAATGAGTCGTTGGGCCCCTGCACACGGGAAAAACCCAGAACTGCGGCCACAATTTACGAACAAGACACGCCTGGGTTTGCCCTCCTAGAAGCCCCAAAGGTGCATGAATGACCAGAGCCTTGAATTCACCCCAAATCTCAAACCTGCTGCTCCCACTCACAGCCTCTCTCTGCTCCTTCCAGCTCCGCCTCCGCTCCCACCACCCCCAAGATGCCCAACGGATGCTGCGGTGGCGGAAATAACTACTCCGTGTGCTGCTACAGCAGCCCCAAGTGCTGCAAGAAGCCGATGTGCTGCAGCCCCATGCAGTGCTGCAGCCCCTGCTGCATGCCCATGCAGTCCTGCTGCATGCCCATGTCCTGCTGCTACACCATCAGCAACAACAACAGCGGCTGCTGTGGCAGCAGCTGCTGCGGCAACTGAGCCCGCCCGGCGGATCCCCGGCTCTGACACGGATGTGGACATGGATGTGGACACGGATCCCAGCCCAAACGTTCCTCCCGCTGTGCTTGGACACGTAGAACTCCTTTTTGCTCCCTTTAGTCCCTTGACTGTGCCCTGAAGCCGCTGCCCAGAGAGTTTCTGGCGCTGCTCTTCCTTCCCCTCTTGGTGATGGGGTGTTCGATGCTGTCTCCTTCTCCCTTCTCTTTCTTTAATCCCCAATTAGCCATGAAAGACAATAAAAATTGTGACTTCTGACCCTGCAGATTCCTGGGTTATGTTTATTCATTTCTCTTTATCCCTTAAACAGTAGCGTGGGATGTGTTTAGCATTTGCCTAATTGATTAATGTAATTAATTTTGCATGTTTGACATTCTGTGACGACAACGCCCCGGTGTACCTGGTGAACTCCTTGGGCTCACCTGGGGGAAAATGGGACTTGCAAGTGAAAAATGTCACCTCAGCAAGAGGAGCATCAGTTTAATTCCATCTTTCTCCTGCTGATTTGAGATCCTGTTTGCAACCAAAGCATCTCTGTGGTCCTAAAGCCAGAGCTGGAGGTCTTTTTTTCCTAACAGGAATCTTCCCAGAGAATTTGCTGAGCTTTAAAGGAGGGTTTTTAAATTATTAAATAGACCAGGGTCGTTCAGGTTGGAAGGGACTTTAAAGCTCATCCAGTCCCACCCCTGCCATGGACAGGGACAGCTCCCACTAGCCCAGGTTGATCAGATTTAGGTCCAGCCTGAAGGATCCAGAAATGCTGAGTCATTTTCTCTGGGTTCTATTAAAAAGTGGGGAGATTTAAGAGACCAGATCAGAAATTCAATATTCACACTTGGGGATTTGTGAAATCCTCTGGAAGTGGCTCCAAAACTCCTCTAATGTAAAAAAAGAATCCAAACCCAGCATAAACTTGGGGCTCTGGCAATGAGCTCTAAACCGAAAATCCTGCTCGGTCCTAACAGATCCCGAGGTCTTTTCATCTTTCCACACAAATCCCGTGGCTTCCTGCCAGGCAATTCCACTTCTCCTGTAGCTACGGAATAAATTACAGCAGAGCCCTGTCAGGTGCCAGCACAGCCTTGGAGCCACGCCCCCGAATTCTGCAGATGATTTTCCCAGTGATTCAAACCCAAATTCCACCGGACAAAGCTCCGAGATCCCTTACTCCACATGGAAATGCCTTTGGAGCCCCGGGGGGCTCCTGGGAGAGGAATCTTCCTGGTACTTAAAAAATGTCTCGGCCACAGAAATGCAAACTGGAGCAGCTCCACGGAGCGTGAATCAAAGCAAAAATGCCAGAAAGGTGGACACGGTGCTTGGCAGAGCCTGGAATTGTTTCTGTGTGAGGTCATCGCTCCTCTGGTGTCCCCATTCCAGACTTTCCACACATAAAAGGATTTTCCTCCCCGTAGCCAAGGTGCTCCGCACTTGGGAGAGAATTAATTCATTTAAATCAGGGAATAAACCTCCAAACATCCCATCCCCAGCCTGCCGCTCGCCCCCCGTGCCCGGTGCCCGTAGGAATCCCAGATTCCCATCTCCCAGTCACCCACAGGAGCATCACCCGCTGCTCCTCGAGGTCCTGGGGCCAGCCTGGATTCCCTCCCCTTCCTCTGGAAGGACTCCTGGGCCTTTCTGTGGTTTTCCCACCGCCAGCAGAGTCCCCTTCTGGGCGCATCACTCAGCATCCCGGCATGCCAGGTATCCGCATCCCGGGATCCCGTCTGACTAACGCGGGGCAGGAGCCCATCCGAGCACGGCCAGGACTAATGAGATAATGTCCCCTGCCTCTGCAGAGCGCTGGCCACACCGGGGCAGGCGCTAATTGCGGCTGATTAACCCGACAGCGAGCTCCAGGAACAAAACACACACACACACACGGCAGCGGCCTCAGAGCTCAGCTATTCATTCCCAGGACGTGCCTCATTCCCGGCAGAGCTCGGCCGCATATAAAAGCTTTCAGCCCCGGCTCTGTTCTCAGGACTCCGACTCCCTGCTCAGCCCGTCCGTTTCTGCTCGCAGGGTGAGTTGGATTCTCTCAGATTCCTCAGTTTCCCCCCCAAAAAAAGGCGTCGGTGTTTTGTTTGCTTTTTCCCAGGCTGTTTGTGCCCAAGGGCTTGGTCACCCTCAAAGGATTTGTGAGTCATGGGAGAAGCAGCTCCGAGGGAACTGGGGGGGGGCTCAGCTTGGAGAAAAGGAGGCTCAGGGGGAATTTCGGGCTCTGCACAGGTCCCTGACAGCCGCGGGGTCGGGCTCTGCTCCCAGGGAACAGGGACAGGAGGAGAAAAGCTGTGCCAGGGCAGGATCGGGTTGGACTCGGGAGGAATTTCCTCCTGGAAAGAGCGTCAGGACTTGGCAGGGGCTGCCCAGGGAGGTTTGGAATCTCCATCCCTGGAGGTGCCCGAGGAATTCCTGGACGTGGCACTCAGTGCTCTGAGCTGGGGGATGTTGATCCATCACAGGCTGGACTGGATGACCCTGGAATTCCTTCCCACCCTCAATAACTCCCCGGTTCTGTGATCTCTGCCCCAGGATGCTCCAGCAGAAAGGCGGCACCGACCACGACCTGTGCCAGCACCGCTCGGGCTGCGACCACAAGGGCCGGACATGGCCCAGCTCCACCGGGCACTGCCACGACACCCCCGAGATCTGCCCCAACCCCCCCGAGATCTGCCCCAACCCCGGCAGCCTCAGCCACGACACGGAGGGCTCCAGCCAGAGCTGCCACCCCAGCGAGCTGTGCCCTCCCCGGCCCTCCTGCTGCCCAGCCCCGCAGAGCTGTAAGCCCCGGCGGCGGGTGGAGGTGAGCCCGGTGCCCCCCGTGTGCCCCTCGCCCGTGAAGATCCACCGCCGGCCGCTGGAGCAGCACCGCCCGTGCCCGCCGTGCCCGGAGCCCGACTCGTGCGGGAAGCCCCGCAGGCGAGTGGAGCAGTGTCCGGAGCAGGATGAGGAGCCCCCGGTGGTCCTGCAGCCCCTGCCGCTGCAGCATCGCTGCCCCTGCATCCAGCGCTGCCCCCGGCCCGTGCCCTGCTGCCCCCGGCCCGGGCCCTGCTGCCCCCGACCCGTGCCCTGCTGCCCCCGGCCCGCCCAGCGCTGCTGCCCACCCGTTGTCCCCCTGCCACCTCACCCCGGCCACCAGCAGCAGAAGCAGGTCACGCTGGTGCCTCTCTGCGTGAAGAACTGAGCTCAGGGACCCCTCCCCGCTCCTGGCTGGGCTGGGGGGATTGACCCCCTGCCCAAGGGATGCTCCCAGCGCCGCTCTGGGCTCGCTGCTGCTCTTTGCACATCAGATTTGGGGATCCCCTGCTTGGCCCCAGCACCGACACTTTAAATTCGGGGTGTCCTCCCCTGCCGGGCTTTGGTTCTCCCCGGGGAGCAGCAGAGGGGGTTCCCCCTTCTGAGGACACGGAGGAACCGCCGGGGATCTGCTCTCCCGGGCTGCACCTTCAAGGTTGTTTGGAAGCAGCTCCAGGATTTTCCTTTACGAGGAAAAAAAAGGAACCACTGTGAGGACAGGAACACCACAGACTCCTGCAGCTTTATCTCCCCCACCGTGTATTCAAGAATAAAGTTGAAAATTACTTAGCAAACCCTCGGTTCCTCTCCTTTTTTTGCCCACCGATGTCACAATAAGATGTTGAAAGCCATTCAAACTCTCCCGAGGAAACTCGTGCATTTAAATCGGAGTCAGGGCACGCACGGGAGGGTTTCAGCTCTGCCCGCTGGGGTTTCTCCAGGCTGGAAGGTGGAAAATCCCACCCCAGGAGCTCGGGATGGGCAAATCCGAGCACCAACATCTGCTCTGCGGCCGTGCCAGCACCTTCATCCCCCGAACGGGAGCAGTGCACGGGGAGGGCATCCTCATTTACACGTTAATTATGATAATGAGCGCGTGGCCCGGCACGGGAGGGGTGGCTGTGCATGCCGGGGATGCCTTTTCGCTGCTGCAGGAAGGTGCAGGCGCACGGGTAACCTGCTCCTTCTCCTCACTTTGCCAGAAAAGCCTCCCGCAAAGGGCATGAAAATAAATAATTTAATTTATTTGTGTTGCCTCGGCATCACCCGGGCATGTCCTCGCACAACCACCACGGAGAGCTGGGAAGGAAAAAAAAGGAAATTCGTCCTCGTTTTCTTCACCACAACAATTTATTTTTCTCATGTCTAATTCTAGCCAAATAAAAAACCACTTCCCTGTGAAATTTACCTTGGGAGAGCCCTTTTTTTATTAGGGATTTTCTTCCCAGCCTTTTCCCAGTTCCCAGCACGGTGACTCAGACCAAGGGCCAGCTCAGCCCTCGCTTCCAGGTCTGATTTGGTCCAGTTTATCTCCCAAGCTGCTTTTCACCAGCCCTCCCATCCCAGTTCTCCATCCCAGTTCCTCACCCCAATTTGAGGATTTTCCAAGACCATCCCATTATGCAGGGTTTTAATGAAGGCATTAAGCAGCAGCAGCACCAGAATCAGCCACTTTTTCATCCCCACATTTTTCATCCACCCAGTCCAAGCCTCCACCAGTTTAACCCCGAGGCTGCTGTGGGAGACAGTGCCAAACACCTCGCAGAAGTTGGGGTAGAACCACAGAATCATGGAATGGTTTGGGTTGGAAGGGACCTGGAAAAACCAACTTGAGGATGAGGGGAGAGGCAAGTCTGGAACGCAGAAATAGAGAGGAAACAGAATCATGGAATGGTTTGGGTTGGAAGGGACCTTAGGGATCATCTCACTGCAAATCCCACAGGCACGGACACCTTCCACCATCCCAGCCCTGTCCAAGATGTCCCTGGACACTTCCAGGAATGAGGCAGCCAGAAATTCCCTGGAAAAGCCGCGTCAGGCCCTGCCCGCCCTCGCTCCCTCATGCCCAGAGCCAACCCCTTCATCACGGAAACGGACGGGCACAATTTGCTTTTGGTGACTCTGAGCTGGCTCTTCCCATCACCTGCTCGTGCTTCACCTGGAAATGCTCCTGACGGGCAGCAGGAGGGGAGGGTCAGAGCGGTGCCATCACCGCTCCTGACTCACAGGTCACCCTGCAGAGGGTGAATAAGTCCTTTATTATCTGGCTCACACAGCCAAAGTGGGGCTTAGGCCGTCTCAGTCTTTTATGTGCCCCGCTGGGGACTGATGTTATAATTAAAAGATGCTTATCAGAAATGGTGAGTCAAGCAGAACATGCCAGGCACTGGGAACAGCATCCAAATGGAGGAGATGTTTTGCCAATAAATAATTTAATCCTCGTTCCTGCTGCGTGTTTCACGTTCAGGGGAACACTAGGAGCTCTATAAAAGCCCTCGGCCCCTTGGCCTCTCACATTCTGCTCCCCTGGGCAGTGCCTGTCTTCATTTGAGACCTGGTGAGGCTCATCCCTTCTTGGATGGGGGTCTGGATTTGGGAGGTCACACCTGGACCTTCAGACCACGCTCTGCCACGGGAGAAGCTCTTGAGGGATCTGGGGTGGGATTTACAGCGGTGCCACCACATGGTGGTGGTGCCTAGTGGTTGGTTTTGTTCTTGGAGTTGAAAAATTGGAAAGGGAAGGTCAGAAAGGGGGTTTGGATGCAATTTGGACGCAATCTGATCAGCGCTGGGCAACTGCAGGAATTTCCTTGGATCCAGGCTCTCAGGATAAACCCCAAGGCAAATTAAACAGAACCAGAGGAGGCGCTGACACCAACCCATCTCTCTTCCAGGTTTTTCCCCACAGCCCCGACATGATTTACTCCTCAGGACGAGAATCCTTCTTCAACCTCAACTCCACCTGGTACGACCCCTCGGGCTCCTGGCTGGACACGCGGCGCACGCCCTTCCGCTATGGCTACGCCACCTGCTGCTCCTCGGGCTGCCACGGCGAGGGCGTGGAGGGCATGAGGGGCCACAACTACCGCCACTACGGCTACCGGCAGCCCCGCTGCGCCGAGCGCTGCCAGGGCTACTCCAGCTCCTCGGGCTCGTGCCACGGAGGGGGGGCCAGCTGCGTCAGGAGGCCCACGTACAGCTACGGGGGTTCAGGGGGGTGTCAGGGCTACGGGAGGTCCGTGTGCTCCGAGAGGTGCCAGGGCTCCTCGGGCTCGTGCCACGGAGGGGGGGCCAGCTGCGTCAGGAGGCCCACGTACAGCTACGGGGGTTCAGGGGGGTGTCAGGGCTACGGGAGGTCCGTGTGCTCCGAGAGGTGCCACGGGCCAGTGGCCCAGGGTGGAAAGCCGTGCTGTGGGACGCCCGTGCAGAGCGTCCCAGTGCAGAGCTGTCCCCCGCCAGTGCAGAGCATCCCAGTGCAGAGCTGTCCCCCCAAAGTGCAGAGCATCCCAGTGCAGAGCTGTCCTCCTCCAGTCCAGACCTGTCCCTGTCCCTGTCCCCCCCCAGTCCAGACCTGTCCCCCTCCAGTCCAGGTCTGTCCCTGTCCTTGTCCCCCTCCGGTCCAGCAGGGCTGTGTGCCCGTGGCCAAGGGCATCCCCCGCCAGCAGCAGAAGCAGGTCTGCAAAGTGCCAGCCCGGAAGATCAAATAAAGGACGTGAGGAGCGAGGGGAAACAAAGGGAATTGTCCCCCCCTCTCCTGCGTTGTCACCCATCTCTGCTCTGTCCCTCTGCTTGTAACGCGCTCTGAAGTTGTGACCCACTGATGCTGTGAAATTTAAAATGCTTTTCACCTCATTTCACAGCAGATGTGGAGGCAATAAAAAATGCTGGCTCAAACTCTCCTGGCATCCGCGTTTTTATCTCCTCACCCCTCTGAGTGGCTTCTGGTCCTTCTGGTGGCCAGAGCTGGGTTTGCAGCGGGCTCAAAAAGAGGCTCCGGGTTGGTTCCACCTGGTGGCTCCTCGTTCCCATTCCAGGCAATTTCCTTGTTGGAAAAGTAACAGTTTTCATCACAAAGTGTTTATGCAACGGGGTTATTAAATATTAATAAAGTTGTGTAAGAAAAATACACATTTTATCAGAGAGGGGAAAAGCTGAGGGTCTGTTGGGACCAAGAGGCAACGGGAACAGCTGGATTGGCACCATAAACCTCCAAAAAAAAGGCCTGGGGAAAAAAGGCAGGAAGATGATTTGGGAATGGCTCCAAAAGCCCCCAAATTCCTGGTGGGGTCTGGGAGGGTTGGGAGAAGAACCCCCTGTGAGGATTTCTGGGGCCAAGCAGGGATGTGGAGCCGCTGTGAGTCACGGCACCGCGTGCTCGGAGCTCCTGGCACCTCCCCAGCCCAAGTGAGGGCCTCCATCCCCTCCTGGCGTCAGGACGTGGCACACAGCACCATGAGCCGCTCCCCAGGGTGGGGATTTCTCCTGCAGGAAAAGGGAAATAAGCAAAAGCAGGTGTAAGGTAGGGGTTTTAGGGTGGACACTGACACCGACACCACCCCAAGCCTCCCTTGACAACTCTGCAAAGGCAATTCTTTCATAGAACCAACAAACGACCCAAAAAAAAGCCATTTCCCACTCAGAATGGTATCCATGGATCCAGGGATGCCTAAGGAACAGGAGCTTTGTAGGGGATACAGAGAGCAGATGTAGGGTCAGCACAGTCCTGCCCCATACTTGGGTCCAGGTCCCCCCGGGCCTTGCTCAGGTGTTTGTCTCCATCGCTGAGACAAACGATGGAACAGGTTTATCCCAATCACGGAATCAGGGCTGTAATTAATCATGAATAATGAGTTTCACAAGGATTTCTATTCTCCCAATGTTTGTGAAATATCCCGAGTTGTGTTCGGATTTCCTCATCTATCAGTTACAGTGATTCAGCTCCAATGGGGACCAAGGAGTCTCCTGGACTCTGTGTTTGATTTTTATTCAATCCAGGCTGGTTTTAATATCACAGTGGCCTCTGGAGTCCTGCAGGAGATCAGGCCTGAAAGACATTTTTGTCCCCAAAGCAGAGTGTTGAAGACGCAGATCCCGATGTTCTCCCGCTCCTACCAGGATGTTTCCCACATCATACAGGGCTTTAAATTCCTTCTGTTTGGGTTGAAATCCTTTAAGTAAAGAAAGGGCTGGCTTGGAAAATCGCAGCACTGCTTTTAGTGCTTCTTTGCTGAATTTATTCACGATTTTTGGTGTTTCTTTGATGCTGTGCCCTGTCCAATTATGTTTATTTCTACTACCCACCACCACAGCCTTTTTTGTTCCTTTTTCTTTTATTTCTGGGTTTCTTTTATAACTCCACAGTCCCACCTTCCCAGCCTCTAACACTGTCCCATCTCAGTTCAGAATTGGTTACAAGGAACAGAAAAATGCCACAATCAAAGGTGACAAAAACCATCCCAAACTCTCCCAGCTCCGCACCCCGCTGGGCCAGGCGTGGTGGGCAATTAACATTTTTATGGAGTAACTAGAGGGATGTCAGGATATTGATCTGCTCCATGTGTCAAAACAGCAGAGCAAAAACTCCCAATTAGCCAAGTGCTCGGGGTGCTGAGCAATCAGGTCCCTCCAGTGGGGCCCCAGCTCGTTTCCGGAGGAGAAGCCCAAGCCAGGCTTTAAAAGCCCTCGCTCCGCGTTTCTCCTCAGCCTCTCAGCTCCTCAGTGTCTCCTCTCGAGCTCCTTCTGATCCAGGTGAGTCCAGATCCATCAGATTTTTACTCTCCTAATGCTCTCCAGCTTCTCCCCAATCCTGATCTCTTGGGGACTTCTCTTCCATGTCCTATCTCCATTTCAATCCTTCTGCCGAGTCAGAAAACGTAAAAATTCCTGGCTCGGAATTTATTCACGATTTTTGGTGTTTCTTTGATGCTGTGCCCTGTCCAATTATGTTTATTTCTACTACCCACCACCACAGCCTTTTTTGTTCCTTTTTCTTTTATTTCTGGGTTTCTTTTATAACTCCACAGTCCCACCTTCCCAGCCTCTAACACTGTCCCATCTCAGTTCAGAATTGGTTACAAGGAACAGAAAAATGCCACAATCAAAGGTGACAAAAACCATCCCAAACTCTCCCAGCTCCGCACCCCGCTGGGCCAGGCGTGGTGGGCAATTAACATTTTTATGGAGTAACTAGAGGGATGTCAGGATATCGATCTGCTCCATGTGTCAAAACAGCAGAGCAAAAACTCCCAATTAGCCAAGTGCTCGGGGTGCTGAGCAATCAGGTCCCTCCAGTGGGGCCCCAGCTCGTTTCCGGAGGAGAAGCCCAAGCCAGGCTTTAAAAGCCCTCGCTCCGCGTTTCTCCTCAGCCTCTCAGCTCCTCAGTGTCTCCTCTCGAGCTCCTTCTGATCCAGGTGAGTCCAGATCCATCAGATTTTTACTCTCCTAATGCTCTCCAGCTTCTCCCCAATCCTGATCTCTTGGGGACTTCTCTTCCACGTCTCATCTCCATCTCAGTCCTTCTGCCGAGTCAGAAAATGTAAAAATTCCTGGCTCAGGTGGCAGAGGGTTCTGCAGGTCTTGCTCTGGAGTCTGTCCAGCTCTTCTCTTTTCACTTCTCTCTGATGTACAAGACCAAGGGTCGCCCAAAGGGGCCACCACGAGCAGACGTGTGGGAGAGGTTTTACAGTCGCTGTAAAACCTCTCCCACAGCCTTGGACACTTCCAGTGTCCCTGCTCACTGCCTTCACTCACGGATGAGTTTTCCCAGCAGGTCTCCCACCATGTGCTCCCGCCAGGACAAGGACCAGTGCCACCAGCAGGAACGCTCCTGCTGCCACAGCGGCGGGTCCAGTTGCCACGGGAGCAGTGGCGGATCTGGTTGCCATGGAAGCAGTGGCGGATCCAGTTGCCAAAGGAGCAGTGGCGGATCTGGCTGCCATGGGAGCAGCGGATCCGGTTGCCACAGCAGCAGTGGATCTGGTTGCCACGGGAGCAGTGGTGGATCTGGTTGCCACAGGAGCAGCGGATCTGGTTGCCATGTGACCAGTGGATCAGGCTGCCATGGGAGCAGCGGATCTGGTTGCCACGGCAGCAGCGGGGGATCCTGCCATGGAAAGCAGCAGGAGTGCCAGCAGCAAATCTACCAAGTGTCCTCAAATATGAAGTGATCACCCCACCAGGTGCAGGTGATCCACAGGAATGCCCTGGATCCTGTGCCATGCTCCAAAAGCTTTGCATGTGCCCAGCAATTTCTAAGGACAATGTGTCCTTCCCTCCCCTGGTGTGTCCTGTAACCTGCCCTGAGCTTCTCTGTGGGTGCTGAAATAAATGCTTTGTTCACGCTGGCACAATTGTGTCTGGATCAGTCTGTGACTTCATTTGAGCCACTACATTCCATAATTTCTGAGAGGTTTAAGTCCTTCTTTTTTGCCATTTGGCCCCAAAACTCCACCCCTAGGGGAGGTACCTCCACGTGCTGGTGGCAAACCCCCAGCCAGCCTTTCTAGAAATGCTGTGCCCAGCCCTGCCAGAGCTCTGGGTCGTGGCAGGGGCGTTGCTCCATCGTTACACAATGGGCTGCTAAATTTCATCTCAGGGGATCCTGCCATGGAAAGCAGCAGGAGTGCCAGCAGCAAATCTACCAAGTGTCCTCAAATATGAAGTGATCACCCCACCAGGTGCAGGTGATCCACAGGAATGCCCTGGATCCTGTGCCATGCTCCGAAAGCTTTGCATGTGCCCAGCAATTTCCAAGGACAATGTGTCCTTCCCTCCCCTGGTGTGTCCTGTAACCTGCCCTGAGCTTCTCTGTGGGTGCTGAAATAAATGCTTTGTTCACGCTGGCACAATTGTGTCTGGATCAGTCTGTGACTTCATTTGAGCCACTACATTCCATAATTTCTGAGAGGTTTAAGTCCTATGGACAAAGAACCCCTTTTTTTTTTTTGCCATTTGGCCCCAAAACTCCGCCCCTGGGGGAGGTGCCTCCACGTGCTGGTGGCAAACCCCCAGCCAGCCTTTCTAGAAATGCTGTGCCCAGCCCTGCCAGAGCTCTGGGTCGTGGCAGGGGCGTTGCTCCATCGTTACACAATGGGCTGCTAAATTTCATCTCAGCTTCTAATTAAAACGAATTGGGTAATTTATTGCTCTGGTATTGCCATTCATGAAATGGATGTTACTGCGATAAGATTGTTCTCGAGTGCGTCAGGAGGATCAGAAATTTCTGGCATTGCTGAAAAGGGTGCAGGCAGTGGCTCACTCCCTGTTTTTGGAGTAGGGATGGCCTGGGAAGGCTCCTTGTCTGAATCTGGGGTTTGCCTTGAGCCCCCCAGTTCAAAACCCATTTTCAAGGCACATCAAGGTGGCTAACAACAAAATGTAGAGGTGCCCATTTTTAACAAACTCAGAGCAATTAAAACATGAGGAAATGAACACAGGGAGATGCCCAGAGCCAAAAATTCCTTCGAGTGGGCTTTTTTTTTTTTTTCCCCAGAGGTCATTGACCACATTTCTGCTGAGGCCAGAACAAAACCCAGTTGAAGAGCAGCAACCAAACCCAGGCACAGTTTGTCCTGACACTGTTCTAGATCATGGCAGAAGTTTAGCAATACAAAAGAAGCTTCAGGTTGCTCACCTGGTTCCTCCACCTGCCCTGTCCTCCCACCTTTCCCAAAATCCTCTGTTTTGGGTGCCAGCAAATGTGGATGGGGTTTGGATGGCAGGAACCCCTCAGTCTCCATCTCCATAAAATCAATGTGGACAAAGACAATCAAAGGCAGGAGAGCTTGGGAGGAAGGGAAGTATTTTTCACCCAGTGTTTTCCAAGTTTTTTTACAACAACAAAACCACAGCAGCTCCCAGATGGGAAAATCTGGATTTCAGCCTTTTTTCACTTCCAGTTTAATGATTGCAACGTCTTCCATAAGCAGTGACAGCAAGAGCCAAACAAGCTCCATGGTCCTAAAGAATTCCCAGCCCACGCAGCAGAAAGGTACAGGGAGTATCCCAAATTATTGCCTCTCATGAGCTCTCCGTGTGGGGCTGTGCATCCGGGATTTGCTGGCCAATTAGGAGTTAATTGGGGATCAGGGAAAATGCAAAGAGGGTGTTCCTGCAGCTCTGGAGAAAGTCCCGGGGGGTCTGCCAGTTGCCCATAACTGTGTGTGGCCGAGGGCTCCTGTGGGATTCTTCTTCTTCCTCCTCCTCCTCCTCCTCCTCCTCCAGCCGCACCAGGGCCACTCACCTGGAATAAAACCATGGCACGGTTGCTCCGGAATTGTTCCCAGGCTGAGACTCAACCACATAATTAAGCACCTTGCTAATCCTGGATCACTACCCAGGGCAGGGCTTATTCCTTCCAAAAATAAGAATTCCAGCTGCCTGTGGAATTTTTGGCAGGAAACCTTGGAGTTACTTCATCGCCCCACCGTGTTTTGGCGAGTTCTATGAGGAACCAGTCAACGGTGGTTCCAGGCAAATCCCAAAATCCCCAAGGTTGGAAAAGACCTCACGGCCATCGAGTCCAAACTGTGCCAAATCCCCACCTTGTCCCCAGTCCAGAGGGTCACAGCCAGGCCTTCCTTGGACACCTCCAGGGATGGCGACTCCAAACCTTTTCCAAGGCCTGGCCGCCCTTCCCAGGAAAAAATTCCTCCTGATTCCCACCTGAGCCTCCCATGAGGGAGTTGTGCAGAGCCAGAAATTCCCCATGAGCCCCCTTTTCCCCAGACTGGGCCCCCCCCAGTTCCCTCAGGAGTTCTCCAGCCCCTTCCCCAGCTCAGTTCCCTTCTCTGGACCCACTCCAGCCCCTCTTGCCATGCAGAGAAGTGAACACAGCTCTGGACATTCCCCTCACCATGCCCAGCACGGAGGGAATTCCTGCTAAAGCAGAGTTTTCTCCTTTCCCAAAGCTGTTTTTGGCACTTTGGGGCCCATCTCAGCTTTTAGGGGAGTTGCAGGCCCAGAGAACCTCAGGACATTCTGGAGGGATGTTGTGGTTTGGGGATGAGACATCATCTCCCCCTGAACCCAAAGAACTCCCGGGGTGTGATCAACACCAAACCTGACCTGGGGAAACCGGGGCCACCCACACGGCTCCCCCAGCCCGGCCCAGCACAGGCAGAGCCGGCAATTAAAGTTCTGTGGACAGGAAAGGCGACCTATAAGGAGAGGCAATCCCAGCGTGGATCAGGTGAGTCACCCCAGGAGCCCGAGAAATGGGGAGGCAAAAAAATAAAAAAAAAAGCCACCGGCGAATTAAATGAACGGGACAGGGAGGGGCTTCTCCAGGTGGGGTGTGCGGAGAGGGTATAAAAGTGCTGCTGTCCCCAAAAGCCTCATTCCCCTCATCCTTCCTCATCTCTTCCTGCACGAGCAGCTCAGGTAAGAGCTGGGGGGCTCCAGAATACTCAGGGGGTGAGTTTGGATCTCCATACCTGGAACGGGGCTGGGATTTGTTCTGGGGTGGGTAAGGAGAGAGCCCAGGGGTTCAGAGGGAGCAGAGGGAGGGTTTGGAGTCTTGGCTCTGGTTTTGGAAAGCCAGGCATGGCCTGGGTGTCCCCAATGTCTTTGGTGGGACACTGCCAGGGGAGAAAAAGACCCAGAGCAAGCTTCAAAAAGAAATGTGGGATCTGGCTGAGCCTGGGAAAAGGAACACCCAGATTCCTCTTGCCTGGAAGGGCAGGAGGAAGGAAAGAAGGAAGGAAAAGCCCCTGCCAGCTGCTGTGTCCCCACAGGTGACCCAGCACAGCGCCATGTGCTCCCGCCAGGAGAAGGACCAGTGCCACCGGCAGCAGCGCCAGAGCAGCGGCGGCTGCCACAGCTCGGGGGGTGGCGGCTGTCACAGCTCAGGAGGTGGCGGCTGTCACAGCTCCGGTGGCAGCTCTGGGGGCTGTCACAGCTCCGGTGGTGGCGGCTGTCACAGCTCCGGCGGTGGCGGCTGTCACAGCTCGGGCGGTGGCGGCTGTCACAGCTCCGGTGGCTCCGGCTGCCATGGGAAGCCGCAGATGCAGGGCCAGCAGCAACAGCAGCAGCAGCAGGTGCTGCAGATGCCGCAGCAGAAGATGAAGTGACAGCGTGGCCCTCGCCTTGTCACAGCTCCGGCAGCGAAGGCCACACGGGGACCGGCTCCCTGTCACCTCCCCGGGGCTCCCGAAGCCTCCCCGGTGCCCTCCGGAGCCTGGCAAGGGCTGGGCTGTGCCCAATAAAGAGTCACATTCCCTAAATCCCTCTGGTGTTGGTGTTTCCTTAAACTCCAGAGCCTGGGAGGCTGCCCAGGATGGGGTTTTGGGGCTGGGAGGATCTCCAGAGCCAGGGACACGGCCCAGGATGGGGTTTTGGGGCTGGGAGGTTCTCCAGAGCCAGGGACACAGCCCAGGATGGGGTTTTGGGGCTGGGAGGTTCTCCAATCAGGTGCTGCAGATGCCGCAGCAGAAGATGAAGTGACAGCGTGGCCCTCGCCTTGTCACAGCTCCGGCAGCGAAGGCCACACGGGGACCGGCTCCCTGTCACCTCCCCGGGGCTCCCGAAGCCTCCCCGGTGCCCTCCGGAGCCTGGCAAGGGCTGGGCTGTGCCCAATAAAGAGTCACATTCCCTAAATCCCTCTGGTGTTGGTGTTTCCTTAAACTCCAGAGCCTGGGAGGCTGCCCAGGATGGGGTTTTGGGGCTGGGAGGTTCTCCAGAGTCAGGGACACAGCCCAGGATGGGATTTTGGGGCTGGGATGTTCTCCAGAGTCAGGGACACAGCCCAGGATGGGGTTTTGGGTCTGAAATGTTCTCCAGAGCGAGGGACACAGCCCAGGATGGGATTTTGGGGCTGGGAGGTTCTCCAGAGCCAGGGACACAGCCCAGGATGGGATTTTGGGGCTGGGATGTTCTCCAGAGCCAGGGACAAAGCCCAGGATGGGGTTTTGGGGCTGGGAGGTTCTCCAGAGCCAGGGACAAAGCCCAGGATGGGGTTTTATGGTTGGGATCTCCTGGAGAAGAAAAAAAAAAACACTTCCCCCTCTTTTTTACCTGGATCATTCCTGGCTTTATCTAGTGCCAGCTCCAGAGCAGGGATTAAGCTCTGGGAGCTGAAGAAGATGCTATAATTAAACCTGGGCTTAATTTTGTTCTCCAGAGTCAGGGACACAGCCCAGGATGGGGTTTTGGGGCTGAAATGTTCTCCAGAGCCTGGGAGGCTGCCCAGGATGGGGTTTTGGGGCTGGGAGGTTCTCCAGAGCCAGGGACAAAGCCCAGGATGGGGTTTTATGGTTGGGATCTCCTGGAGAAGAAAAAAAAAAACACTTCCCCCTCTTTTTTACCTGGATCATTCCTGGCTTTATCTAGTGCCAGCTCCAGAGCAGGGATTAAGCTCTGGGAGCTGAAGAAGATGCTATAATTAAACCTGGGCTTAATTTCACCAAGCACAAGCAGAGGAATTTTTGGAAAAGCAGCACCCAGGCATTTTCCTACTGCAGGCAGGTGAGGCTGGCAATTGGCAAAGGAAGGAGATAAAAACAGAGTGATAAAAACGGAGTGATAAAAACAGAGTGATAAAAACGGAGCGATAAAAAGAGAGCGATAAAAACAACGATAAAAAAGGAGCGATAGCCATCAAAATGAGTCAGGGAGCTGTAAACACAGGGCAGCCAGTCAGGAGTCGGGGTTGGAGTGACAGATCAATGACACCGAGCTGTCTCATTTCCGGGAAAAAGGAGGGACACCCCCACAGGGCTGCTCCCACCGCGGATCCTCATTCCCTGCTCTCACACTCAGGTAACTCCGGCAGCACAGGCGGATTTTCCTCCTTTGGGGAATCTCCTCCCAGAGGAGGACGCGGAGCTGGGATGGGGATGGGGCTGGGATGCAGGGAGGGAGCTCAGGACCCATCAGGACCAGCTGATGGATTCCTCCATGGTGGAATTACTCCAAATCCCGGGAAGGAGCTCCGGGATCCTGCACAGCAGCGCTGAGGGACAGGGGAGGGGTCAGACTGGGACAGGGACCCAGGGAGAGCTGGGACAATGGGGGTGGTGGCACTCCAGCAGCCCCTGCCAGCTGCTGTGTCCCCACAGGTCACCCAGCACCCCCCGCAGCAAAGGCCAGGTCCCTGTCACCTCCCTGGGGCTCCCAAAACCTCCCCGGGGGTCCCAGAGCCTTCCCAGGGGTCCCAAAGCCTCCCCAGGGTTCCCAAAGCCTCCCTGGTGCTCCCAAAGCCTTCCCGGGGCTCCCAAAGCCTCCCTGGGGGTCCCAAATCCTCCCAGGGGGTTCCAAATCCTCTCCAGGGATCCCAAAGCCTCCCCGGGGGTCCCAGAGCCTTTCCAGGGCTCCCAAAACCACCCCGGGGTCCCAAAGCCTCCCCGGGGGTCCCAGAGCCTTCCCAGGGCTCCCAAAACCACCCCGGGGTCCCAAAGCCTTCCTGAGGGTCCCAGAGATTTTCCAGGGGTCCCAAAGCCTCCCTGGGGGTCCCAAAGACCTTCCTGGGGCTCCCAAAGCCTTCCCAGGGTTCCCAAAACCTCCCTCATTTAATTAAACGCCCTACAGTGCATTTAATCCTGCCTCGGGAGGTTCCTAAAATCCAGGCAGGCACCAGGTTGGACAGTTTTTATTGGGTTTTTGTGGTCTTACAACCGTTTATGTGAGAAAGGGAAAAACAAGCCGGGGGAAAAACGTCTTTGGGATATTTACAGTGCAGAAAGATCTCCCTGAAAACCACAACGAGCCCCCTCAGCCAGAGCTGAAGGATTGCCTGCAGCTGAGGTTCATTTTTGGTGTGTCCACCCGCCCAAAAACCCATGGGAATTTTGCTGTTGACTCCAAATGAGCTGGAGATGAGCTCTCAACGATGAACTTTTAATTTTCCCCCACGAATTGCCACTCTGGGTTCGTTATTGTTGTACAGGCTGACTCAAATAATTACCCTGCTCATCCCAGCCCTATTAACAAGGGATTTTTTTTTTCACTTTCTCCCCATTAATAACTGGGCTGAAGAGGCTGAGATTTCAGCAGGGTTGAGATTTTTGCTTTTTATGAGGAAAAAAAGAGAAAACTTTCCCCCAACCACCCCCACCCCCCAAGACTTCAAAGCTGCATTTTTAAAGCACCCCAAGGAGACACCGCTGGAGCGTCGGGACTGAAGGAGACCTGGGGATATTTTTTGCCTCATGGAGGTAAATTGGTGGAGCTGGGCATGGTCCTCACTCGTCCCAGGATGTGCCTGACCTGGGAGGAGGAGCAGGGAGAGCCTGGAAGGAGATCCCAGCAGCGCAGCAATCCAGGGATCCTACGGAAAGGGAGGAAAACCCACGGGGGGTTCACCCACAAAACCTGGCAGGACTCGAGCCCCTCCCTCCAGCCCGCTCTGCTTGGCACTGATTAGTGCCCAATTACTAATTACTAGCCTTCCCAGGGGTCCCAAAGCCTCCCTGGGGCTCCCAAAGCCTTCCTGGGGCTCCCAAACCTTCCCCGCGGGTCCCAAAACCTTCCCAGGGCTCCCAAAGCCTTCCTGGGGCTCCCAAAGCCTTCCAGGAGTTCCCAAAACCTCCCTGGGTGTCCCAGAGCCTTCCCAGGGCTCCCAAAGCCTTCCTGGGGCTCCCAAAGCCTTCCCGGAGTTCCCAAAACCTCTCTGGGTGTCCCAGAGCCTTCCCAGGGCTCCCAAAGCCTTTCTGGGGCTCCCAAAGTCTTCCCGGAGTTCCCAAAACCTCCCTGGGTGTCCCAAAGCCTTCCTGGGGCTCCCAAAGCCTTCCCAGGGTTCCCAAAACCTCCCTGGGTGTCCCAGAGCCTTCCCAGGGCTCCCAAAGCCTTCCTGGGGCTCCCAAAGCCTTCCCAGGGTTCCCAAAACCTCCCTCAGGTTTAATTAGAGCCGATTAAACGCCCTGCAGAGCCCAGCTCCTGCTCCATCCCACCCTCCCCGCTGGGCTGGGCTAGCCGGGATGATCCTCGTCGCCTCGGGGTGACACCGGGCACAGGAACGGCTCTGTCCCCTCCCCAGGAGGTGCCCCAGGGGTGACAGCTCCCTGCTGTCCCTTACCTGCTCCCTCCAGGTGCCAGAGCAGCAGGGAGCTCTCAGTAGACGCAGGATTTGGCCGGAGCCCTCTCCTTGTTCATGGGCTCCGTGTCGGGCTCCGAGGGCCGGGGGATGGCTCTGTACTTGCTGCTCGGGGACCTCTGAGGGGGGACACGACCCCGTCAGCCCCTCCCGAGGTGGGGAAGGGTCGGGACCCCTCCCAGCCAGAGCAGCAGCCGGTGCTGGACCATGCCCAAAGCTGGTGCCAGGGCTGGAGCTGCCCCTGCGGGAAAAGGGGAGGGGGCTCCGCAGGAAAAACCCCAAGAGTGGAGAGACCCCAGCCCAGCCCGGGATGTAGAGGGGGCTGCTGTAGACCCCCAACACCCCCGGTCAGCCTGAAATACCCCAGAGGGCAGAGGAGGGTGTGGTGACAGCAGGAACGACCTCCCATGGTGGCTGCAGTATCCCCAGGGCAGGATGCGCTCACATCCCAAATTTTGGGCGCCTGTCCTACCTCTGTCACCCCGACCCCATTCCCTGCGTCCTGTCCCTGCAGTTCCTGAGGAAAAGTCCCTCTCCAGCTTCCCTGGAGCCTCTGCAGATCCTGGAGGGGCTCTGGGGTCACAACATTCCCAACATTCCCAGCCTGGATCCGTCAGGGAGGGGCTCCAGTCCCTTTATCAACCTCGTGGTCTCCTCTGGGCTCACTCCAACAATTCCACGTCCCTTTCCCACCCTCTTTTCCCCCTCCAGCCCCTGCTCTTACCTTGACAGGAACGAATTCCTGCTGGATCAGCTTCTTGAACTCGCTCCTGCTGAAGGTCTCGGATTTCCTGCCCTTCCTGGCGTTGCCCTGGGAACTCTGCATCATGTCAGTGATGGCTTTGATGAGCCTGGACATGGCTCCAGTCCTGGAGAGGAGCAGAACCTGAGGCCACAGACACTGTCAGAGTGGCAGAAAAACCCCCATGTTCCCTTCCAAAAAATCCTGAACATCTCTTCCAAACAAATCCCGAACATCCCTCCCAAAAATCCCAAACATCCCTTCCAAAAATCCCAAACATCCCTTCCAAAAATCCCAAACATCCCTTCCAAAAATCCCAAAAACCCCAAACATCCCTTCCAAAAATCCCAAAAACCCCAAACATCCCTTCCAAAAATCCCAAAAACCCCAAACATCCCTTCCAAAAATCCCAAAAACCCCAAACATCCCTTCCAAAAATCCCGAACATCCCGCCTCAGCCTTCCTGCATTTGATTTCACCAGAGGTACAAAGAAGTTCTCCTTTCCCGGCTTCTCTGAGGACTTTCCCCTCGATTCCCTTCATTTCTCCACTTTCCCTGGTTCAATTAAAGGGAAGCTTCTCCCTGTAACCATCCCGGCACTTGTGGGGTGAATGAATCAGCTCCCGCAGGTGCGGAAAGTGCGTCCAGCCTGGGAGCTGTGCCGGGTAAAACCAGTTCCAAGGCAACCCCGCACACGCAGAAGCTCATTTCAGACACAAAAGCTCATTTCAAAGACAAAAGCTCATTTCAAAGCCGAAAAGAAGCGGCCGAGACTCACCTGCATCCGCCGGGGCCGGGTCGGGAGTGGTGGGAGCAGCTGGGAGCAGCTCCGGGCAGGCTCGGCGGTGGGAGGAGGAGAGGATTCCTTCCGGTCAGTCCTGTTCTCTGGCTGCCTCTTCCCAGGGAGCCTCCCTCATTATCCCGTGCTCCGAGGATGTT
Source organism: Onychostruthus taczanowskii (assembly GCF_017590055.1). NCBI lineage: Eukaryota > Metazoa > Chordata > Aves > Passeriformes > Passeridae > Onychostruthus > Onychostruthus taczanowskii. Next base: position 102,839 of record NW_024499318.1, read on the forward strand.
TACGGCACACCTGGAGAGGTGTATGTAGGTCAGGGATAAAGCACCTCCTTGGGTCCCCAAAAACGTCAGCCGGAGGTTCCCCTCTCGCATAAAACTCTGTATTTAACATCCCCGAAATTTGATTTTTCCCTCTACAACCCAAGGGGTTTGCGGGTTCACGGCGAAGTTTAGAAAATGTCACAGACCAGAAGAATTCCTGCGGGAAAATGAGGTTTAGTCTTCTTCTTAGGCTGTCCCAAATGTCACTGGGCCCAGACTGGAGACACCATAGGCCAGCTCAGGCAAGGGCAGCAGAAGGGTCAGGTTGTGATCCTGCCCTGATGGAGCCATGGTCAGGTTGTGATCCTGCCCTGATGGATCTGGGACCAGGCTCTGATCCTGCCCTGATGGTCTGGAATCAGGATGTGTTCCTGCCCTGATGGATCTGGGATCAGGACGTGATCCTGCCCCGATGGAGCCATGGTCAGGCTCTGATCCTGCCCCAGTGGATCTGGGATCAGGACCAGGCTTTGATCCTGCCCCAATGGATCTGGGACCAGGCTCTGATCCTGCCCTGATGGATCTGGGATCAGGATGTGATCATGTCCCGATGGATCTGGATCAGGACCAGGCTCTGATCCTGCCCCAGCCATGGTCAGGATGTGACTGTATCCTGATGTATCTGGGACCAGGCTCTGATCCATCCCCAGTGGATCCATGCCCAGCACCAGCCTCTGATCCATCCCCAGATCCGGGAGAGGCTCCCAGCACAGCCCGTTCTGCTCCCGGAGGAGCCGCGGGGCTGCCGGGATCCCTCCCCTGCCCAGGGCGTGCCGCTCTCCGCGGCTCGGGCAGCGGCCCCAGATCTCCCTACGGGGGCAGATCTCCTGACGGCGGCTCGGGCAGCGGCCCCAGATCTCCCTGCGGGGGCAGATCTCCCGACAGGGGCAGATCTCCTGATAGGGGCAGATCTCCTGATAGGGGCAGATCTCCTGATAGGGGCAGATCTCCCAACAGGGGCAGATCTCCTGACAGGGGCAGATCTCCCAACAGGAGCAGATTGTTTCTTGTCTCTGCCCCCATATGGGTAAGGTGGTTCTGGGCAGGCCGGGCTTCAAAGGACGAATCTGGACTCTCAAGTTTTCGGTCTTCGATTTTGTTTATTATTTCTTATCTACAAAGTTTTCTGTCTGCCCAGCCGAGGTCTGGTCAGCAAGGCCATGCACTCTCCCCCACCCACAGGGTGGCTGTGTCTTTTATAGTGAAAACTACATCTAACATATTTACCTTTTATTCCCAATACCTTTCATCCTTATTAACAAGTGCACCTTCACCATGAACCAATCCACAAGCGCCAACATCACCACAGAAAATGGATGACAAGAAGAAGAAAGAAGAACCTGGGAACACGCCCTGAATCCTCCATCTTGTCTCCATAACCCTCCTGTACCAAAACTCGAAAATCTGTGTTTCACCCTGTAGATAGATCATTCCTGCACCATTCAAAGGTTTCTCATTTCCCCATACACCGATGGCGCATCCCTAGAAGGGTCAAAGTCAAGCCACCAGACGTTTTTGGCAACATTCCAAGACCTCCGAGCCCCCAAAGGGTTCTTTCAGCAGCTCTGGACATCCGGAGCGATGCGTTGAGTTCCCACAGCAGATCTCCCTCGGCGTCTCCCCACGGCTGGGCCAGGAGGGGCTGCAGAGCCACCCACGCCCCCCGCTGGGTTGGAAATGGGATCGAGCCCAATTTTCCTTCCCCAGCAGGGTGAGGCAAGAGGCAGCAAGTCCCTGCAGGTCCCTGGCTGCTTTTTTGCAGTTCTGGCTTCTCTCCCTCTTTGGGGAGCCTTGGAGATTTTGGGGGACCCCAGGGCTGGGGAGGTTCCATTCGGGGGTGGGTTTGGGGCGGTCATGGGCAGCAGCACATTTGGGCCCACATTTGGAACATTTGGAAATGGGTGGGTGGGCTCCCACCAGCAGCTCGGGCCGAAAATGCAGGGCTTGATTCGGACACGTGAATGCGAATAATCGGATTTATTTCAGCGCTGGAGGAGCGGGGGGGACAGGACGGGGCCGTGCCGGGGTCGGGGCGGTCCTGGGGAGCTCAGGCAGGACATGGTGGCCTCTCCAAATGTCGCATCCTCGCGATGTCGCATCCCAGCAGGTGGCAGCAGGAGCCCGGGCTCGCCTCCGGATCCCGGATTATTTTAGGGGATTATTATAATATATTATTAGGGGATTATTATAATAATATTATAATTATTTTCATTTATTATTTATTATTTATATATTGATATTTACATTTCTTAAAATCAAAAGTACATTTTAAAAATAAAATTTAAAAGTAAAATGTTTTAAAACACCTCTCAGTTACCTCCATCTCCAAGTCAAAAAAGAGCTTAATCCCACAGGGTTTGTATTAAGGTTAGGTTTAGGTTTAGGCTCAGGTTTAGGGTTGGGGTTAACCCTGGCTCATTTTTTGGGGCACAGAGCTGAGAGGACCCTGCTCCTGCAGCAGTTTTGACCCTGTTAGGAGGAATTTGACATTTTGGGTGTCAAAACCGGCTCCAGAGGAAGCTGAAGCAACCTGGGGGTGAAGCAAACCCGGGGAGGTCTTGTGTTAATTGTGTCTTGTGTTAATTGTGTCTTGTGTTAATTGTGTCTTGCTTCAGATCTGCTGCTTTGGGGAAGCTTCTGGAAAGTTCCTTCCTGGAGGTGGGCGGTTTCAGGGCCTTGAGTCACCCTTGGGAAATCAGCTCTGCTGCTTTTCCTGCCCCAAAAAGGGTTTGGGAAGCTACATCGATGCTCCCAGCCAGCTTTTCCCTCTGGGCAGCAGCTGATTATTAATTAATTACCAATTTTGGGGCAAATTTGGGGCGTTCTGGGTCAGGGATTGGGGTTGTTTCACATTCTTGTCCACAGACAAGTTTTTAAACCCAAAACTTAATGTGTCCACCACCATCTCTGGAGGAAAAATGCCCTAAAAAGGGTTTTCCTGCAGAAAATAATGCTCATGCCTCCCCATCCTTCCTGCCCACCACCACAGCTCAGCTCGGGACCCCTGTGCAGAGTTTCCAGGTCAAAAAAAAATGATTTTTTTCCAGTTGGAAACCAAAAATCTGACAAATCCTGGGTGCAACCCAAACCTCTGGGAGTCACCAGCAGCTGCTGGGGTGAATCCTAAATTCCCAGGCCCCCACCCCACCCCTGGGAAGCTGCAGCCTGCCCCAAAAGTGGATTTAGGAAAGGAGGGAAAAGCCACAGAGACGCGGGAGAGCTTTGGAAACCTTTATTTGGCAGCAAAACCACGGTGCTGGGAGGAAGAGGAGGAGGAAGAGGAGGAGGGAGGGAGGGGTTGAAGGCTGGATTCAGCTCTGGAGCCTTCTCCAAGCTCCAGGATTCCTCCTGGTGGGGAGGGAAGCGGGGGGCTGCCTCAGTGGTGGTGCTGGTGCTGGTGCTGGTGCTGGTGGTCCTCCACCTCGTGCAGGTGCTCGTGGGTGGCACAGGTGACACGGGTGACCAGCAGCATCATCTCCCCAAAGCTGATCTGGGCATCCTTGTTGACGTCCAGGTCCTTCATGATCTGGTCGATGGTGGCCTTGCTCTTCACGTGCTGCGGAGGAGGAGGAGGAGGAGGGGGCAAAGTGAGGGGAAAATCCCCTCGTCTCTCCCCTGGGTGGAAAAAACTTTCTTTTGCCTTTAGGATGGTGAGTTCCAAACAGAAAAATGGGGTTTGGGGGTGTTTGTGGTGTGGCTTCCAGGGGGAAAAGGAGATTTTGGGCTGATTTTTGCAGAGAAGGGGATGAGAGCTGTGAGGGTTCCTTCATGGAGAACATTTGGGACAGGGTGGTCGGGCAGGAGAGCAGAGCAGGAAGGGGGTGAACCCAAACCCTGAGGACAATCCAGGCCCTGGGGTGGGGCCCCTCACCTTCAGGTAATTGGCCAGCTGCTTCTCAATCATCATCTTGAGCTCCTTCTTGCTCAGGGTGTCCCTGTCGCCCTCGCGGCGCGAGTACTGGTGGAAGACGTCGATGATGACGTCCATGGCCTTCTCCAGCTCCGAGAGCGGCTCCTGGCTCTGCTGGGCCTGCAGGAGAAATGGTCACTGCGAAGAGCCAGGAAAATCTGGGATAACTGGGCCGGGTCTGGGAAAATCTGGGGAGGAACGTTCCTTTCTGGAGCTGTTGGAGGCTGGAGGAACTCCTCCAAGGAGGCTGAAGGACCTCGCAGCCTCTGTGCTCTGCAGATGAGAGCTCAGAGCTGATTTGGCCCCAAAATGGGCCTGGTCTAAGCCTGGCTCTGCTGATAAACCAGCCAGAACAGCTGATAACACCCCAAAAGCACACAGCAGGTGACAACACCCCAAAAACCCTCAGTGGGGACACAGAGCAGGTGACAACACCCCAAAACCCTCAGTGGGGACACGGAGCAGGTGACAACACCCCAAAACCCTCAGTGGGGACACAGAGCAGGTGACAACACCCCAAAACCCTCAGTGGGGACACAGAGCAGGTAACAACACCCAAAAAACCCTCCGTGGGGACACAGAGCATGAGATCTGATGTCCAGGAGCCTCCCAGGTGGCCGGGAACCTCTTCCAGGAGGAAACCTCTCTCCTCCCGGGCTCTGGAGATGGTTTTGCTCAGCCAGGATGTCAGGTTGAGATGAAGAGGAGCTCCCTGAGGATCCTCGCACCTCGGATGACCTGGAAAAGAGCACGGACACCCCAAATGCCCCCTGCACTTGCCTTGCTCATCTTGTCACCACAGCGAGGTCCCCTGGGGTGGGTACGGGGCCGGTGCCACCCCGGTGTCTCTTATAGCCCAGCCATGAAGTGTCCCCATTGTGAAATGTGCCCATCCCGTTCCTGGCTGCCCCCACAAAGCCCCTGGCATTGCTCAAGGCTCCGGGAAGTTCCCCAAAAGGGGCTCTGTGGCTTTTCCCGCAAGCTCAGGGTGTCAGAGGCTCAGCTGGGGGTGGCCCTGTCCCCTCACCTGCTGGGGTTGGCCACCAGCTCTGGGCAAAAGCCCCTTCCCTTGGGATTTTTCCATATTTGGGATTTTTCCACATTTAGGGTTTTGCCACATTTGGGATTTTTCCATATTTGGGATTTTTCCACATTTTCTTCCTTTCCAGGGCTCTTTGCTGATGCCAAGTCACCCACTGTGCCATTCCTGCCCCACTCGTCCCCAAAATGTCCCCACCCCTGGTGCATCCCAACATTTCACAGCTTGCCAGGATCCCTGATCTTGGGAAAAAAACCTCCAAAATCACCAAGCCAAACCTTTGACCCCTCACCAGACCAGAACACCGAGTGCCACCCACTCCTGGCAGGGCTGGCTGTGTGACACAGGGCACGGGTGGCACCGGGACCATCCCCAGCCTGCAGCAACCAGCTGTCCATGAAAGACGATCCGGGCGTGTTCCCGGCCTGGCACAGCTCCAGGAGCTCCGTTCCATCCGTGCCAAGGGTGGCTTCTCCCCACCCCAGGTGTGCCCTGAGCTGCAGAGCCCAGGTGTGGCTGAAAGGCGCATTTTGATTTCGCTTTCCAGGGCTCTGGCCCGGCTTTGTGGCTTTTTTGTGTTGTCGTTTCTCGGCTTTGTGGCACAGGCCCAGCGCGGGCCTGGAAGCTCCGAGCTGCCAAGTTTGGGAGTAAAACGAGATTTTCCAGCGTTTCCTCATTAAAATGAGCTGCCTGCTGACTCAGCACACTCATCTGGGGTTTCTTTGACCTGCCCAGCTCGGGTTGGTCTCAGGCATGGTTGGTCTCGGGTTGGTCTTTGGCCTCCCTGTTTTGGAGGCCAAAACAAGGCCTGGGGCGAGCTCAGGAGCTCCTTTCAGCAGGAATTTCCTCCTGGAAAGGGCAAGCAGGGTTTGGAGTCCCCATCCCTGGAGGTGTCCAGGGTAGTGCTGGACATTGGTCTGGGTGACCAGGTGGGGACACATCACAGGCTGGACATTGGTCTGGGTGTGGGGACAGGTCACAGGCTGGACATTGGACTGGGTGACCAGGTGGGAACAGGTCACAGGCTGGACATTGGTCTGAGTGACCGGGTGGGAACAGGTCACAGGCTGGACATTGGTCTGGGTGACCAGGTGGGAACAGGTCACAGGCTGGACATTGGTCTGGGTGACCAGGTGGGAACAGGTCACAGGCTGGACTCGATCTTGGAGGTCTTTTCCAAGTGAAAGGACCCCGGGATGCTGGGATTCCATCCCCAGCCCCCAACCCTGGCTGCGGGGTGCTCTGCTTTCACAACGGGCAGGTTCTGCTGTGCAGGACATCCGGGGACATCAGGGACATTTCACAACGGGGTGTCCGGGGAGTTTTGGTGCAATTTCAGGAAATCTCCTTGGCTCACTTTGATCACCCTGGAGGTGCCAGGGGGACAAGGATGGGAGACAGGGGGTTCCAAGGTGGCCTGAGCCAGGGGTGACCCCCAGGTGTGGGGATCCATAAACCAGAGCAGGAACAGCCCAGGATCTGCTGGGAGGTGCTTGGGGACCCGCAGGGACACCCTGAGGTTGCAAAGAGTTGCAAAATTCTTTCAAAACTCACTTTTAGGGGCAGGAGAGTGGCTGGTGTGGGGAGAGGGAGCAGCAGCTTTGTCCCCCCCGGGGTCCATAACCCAACACCCCAATACCCCAACTTCCCAAATCCCAAATCATCATCAAGCAGAGCGTTCCCAGTGCCTGAGATGCAGGATTTGGGATTTGGGATGTTTGGGTACTGCAGTGTTTGGATATGGAAGTGTCTGGACTCCACATCTCTCCCCAAATGGCAGAAAATCATCATTACCATACCCTGAAATCCCAATATCCCAAACCACAGGACTTTGGGCAGTGTTTTTTTTTGGTTGTTTTTTTTTTTTTTAACTTCATGAGGATTTTTTGGCATCCTCAACAAAACCATCGCTGGAGATGACCCCACCCACCCCTCTCTGTCCCTCCTCCCACCCCCTCGACAACAGATGAGGAGATGGGAAAGGCTCAGAGAACTTCAAATGATGCTTTATTTTGCCAAGGGGCTGCTCCAGGCAGGCAGGGAGCAGCCAGAGCCCAACTCCCAAAGCTTCCCTCTCCCATTTCCCGTGCCAGGCTCAGTCCTTGTCCGGCCCGCAGCGCTCGGAGCCATGGCTGATGCGGTGGGCATCGTCGGCCAGCTTGCTCAGCACGATGGTGAACTCCTCAAAGCTCAGCTCCTTGTCCTTGTTCAGGTCGGTCTCCTGGAAGAGCTTGTCCAAGTAGCCGGCCTGGTTCCTGTCCTAAATTTGGGGACAAGAGGAGGGGTCACATCCCTGCCCTGGTTCCACCCCAGAGCTGGGTGAATCCTTCCCTGCCCTGGGAAGGGTTTGGAAGTTGCAGGATATCCTGACCCTCCCCTGTCTCACCCTTAGCCTAAAATTAAACCCCAGAGGGGACAGAATTTTGTCCCAAATCCCTGTGGGTGTGGACACAGTGGCTTTTGGGAGAAATCAATTGGACCAGGCCAATTTTGGGAATCACCAACGATGAACTTGCATCACTTTCCAACTTATTGAGAGGAACATTAGATGTCCCAGAACCCTCAGAGCTGAGGCCCAAGAAGCCCTTGAGGAGGTTGGTGAGGCCCTCCAACAAAGACAAGCACATGGATGTCACAGACATTTAGGAGAAAAAATGCAATTGTGTGGTCTCAGATTTCAATGGGACACCTCAAAGAGGGATCCAAATGGATTTTCTTATCCTACAGATCTCCAAAACCAATTGTTACAACATTAGAAATGACAGCTAGGATCATAATCAGAGCCAGAGTGAGATTGCTGACAATGGCAGGCAAAGATTTCACAATTTATCTGCCCTTGAAAAGAGAACCTTTTGATTGGGCCTTGCAAAAACCAGAAGAATTGCAAACTGCGTGGCTGGACCGTGTCTGATTCACTTTCCACCACCACACACAGCAGGAGGAAGAGCAGGGGTGACCCCAAACTGGGTGTGATAGAAACCCCCCAGTGCCCCCCATGCCCCAGGGGCTCCTGAGCCCCATCCCTGTGGGGTTGCCCCTCGGGAACTCACACAGGTACTCAGGAAGGACGGCGCCTGCTCCGTCAGCAGCGTCTTGAAGTCGTCGATGCTCAGGAGGTCGATCTCGCCCTGGCGGACGCTGTACTGGTGGAACGTGTCCACGATGGTCTGCAGGGACTTCTCCAGGGTGCAATTCCCCGGCAACTGCCGGCTCCCGGCGTGGCTGTGGGTGCTGGTGGACATGGCTGAGCTCTGGAGGGACCTGCAGGGGTTGGGGACAAACCTTGAAGTTGAGAGGAGCCAAAAATCAGCAGCAGCTGTACCTGAGCCGGGGGGCACCTGCAGCTCCTTGGTGTGGAGCAGAAAATGAGGGGATTTGGGGATATTGCTGGGTTATGGCTCCAGTTTGGCTTTGCCAAGGAAGCAGCTTGTTCCAACCCTAACCCTATCCCTAACCCTAACCCTAACCCAGGGACATTTTTTGGGTGAGGGAAGCAGGGTCAGGCCACTGGGGCACCGCCAACGAGGGCGTTTAGGGCGGAGGGCACAGAATTAGTGGTGCCCCCACCAAAGATGGCACCAAACTCCCATTAATTTGTCCTCATTTTCCAACCCAGACCAACATCCCGCTCTACCCTGAGGAGAACCCATCACCGTGGGCTGGTGGATCCCAAACTCATCCTTTTCCCTGCAAGGACCATCCTGGGCCTACTCACCCTGGTCTCCAAGGAGGGTTTGCAGGGGATGGATCCGTCAGTGTGACCCAGGAGCCTGGAGCAGCCCTTTTATACCTGTCTGAGGTCCTCTTTCATCAGAGCTGGTGACACACCTGCCACAAGCATCAGCTTGAGTTCACATTTCCCGCACCTGGAAATTGCCAGGTGGGAACCCCGAGCCCCTCCCGGCCTCATTCCTCCGCTCAAGTTCCTGGTTGCACCCACCAGGCTTTGGAAATGTTGTCCTTGGCCCCTCCATCACCTCTGACAGGGCTCAGGGAGGGGAAAAACCCCGGCTTGGTCACACCTCCATGTCGAGGGCAAAGACATTCGGGCAGAAGTTGCCAAAACTTGGGGAGTTTTGCAACACGACGAAAAATTCGCACATTTTCCTTCTGCCGTAGGAGCAAACTGGGCTGTTCCACATGGAACAGGGATAACTTTGTCCCCTGGGTTAGTTTTTAATGTGATTTCTGTTTTCTACAACGCCAACTGGTTGGACACTGCCCAAGACAAAGCAGCATCTGTATTTTATAACTTGTTTTCCAGAATATTTTCCATTGTTTTCTACTTGCACTCTGCTCTCGCTCCAGAGATTTTCTGGAGGAAACTGGGCACAAAACCAGGAGAAAACCCAAGGCCAGGGTCTTTTCTGGCTGGTGCAGGAACTGCTGCGTGTTTTGCAATTGTCACCTCTGCGTCACCCGTGTTAGGGACAAGGAGGAGCAGACAATGAGAAGGTTTAAAAATCAGACAATTAGAAGGTTTAAAATCAGACAATGAGAAGGTTTAAAAATCAGACAATTAGAAGGTTTAAAAATCAGACAATGAGAAGGTTTAAAATCAGACAATGAGAAGGAGGAAGAGGAAGGAGCAGCCGAACCAGGGGTGCCCATTCCTGTTTGAGGATGCTCCTGTGTCCCCGGGGCATTGCACGGATTTATTCCGGTATCCCTGACTCACTTCATTGCTCCTTTTGTTTCCCGGCCCCGCTCCTTGCAGACTGGCACACATCCCAAACTGGGATGTCAAACTGGAGTGTCACCGATCCCAAACTGGAGTGTCATCCACCCCAAACTGGGATCCCAAACTGGAGTGTTATTGATCCCAAATTGGAGTGTTCTTGATCCCAAATTGGAGTGTCACCCATTCCAAATTGTAATCCCAAACTGGAATGTTATTAACCCCAAATTAGAGTGTCACAAATCCCAAACTGGAGTGTCACCCATCCCAAATTGCACCCTCGTCCCCCAGCTGGCAGGGAAAGCCTCTGGTGCTCTTGTGCAGCTCCCACGCACGTCCCCTTTCCCAATTTTCCCAGTTTTCCCCTAAAACCTGTGGGGAAGCAGCTGGTGATGCCCAGCCCTGCAAGGGCAGCGATGCCCGAGTGACATGGGGGTGGCAGCGAGTGACATTTGCCTCAAGGGACAAGGGAGGCTCTCCAAATTCAGAGCTGTCCTTGAGTTACCACCCAAACCCTGCTGGTTTCACCCGGGACAGGCCCTGGTTTGGGCTGATGTTGGAGCCTCCTGAGCCCGGGGGTTCCCCACTCAATGTCCTCTCACTGACAGGTCCTGGAGCTCTTCTCCCCTCCTGTTTCAGCCCCCAGGAGCCCACGGTGGTTTTCAGGTGCATGGTGACCTGGGGGACGTGTCCCAAACCACGAAAGGTTTGACTCGTTCTGCAGAGGGGCCATGAGTAGCTCCCAGGATGGAGCCCCCGGAGCACCTCGGCCTTGTTCTTTGCTCTGATGGGGCTGCTGGATTGTTTTGGGGTCACAAAAACATGTCACACACGCCTGGGAAGTGTCACCCCTGGAATGCAGCACCCCTGGGATGCAGCACCCCTGGGATGTGGCACCCTTAGGGATTTGACATCCCTGGGATGTGGCACTCCCAGGATGTGGCACCCCCAGTTCCAGGGCTGGGTCTTGGCAGAGACCCTTGGAAGGACCCCCCCCAAACTGTGTTTCACTTCTGGCACTGCCTGAAGCTTCACCCTGGGATCTGACACCCTCCAGGAGCTGACTCGCCCTGTGCTGCCCACTGGGACCCCACAAAACCTTGTCCTGACCCCCCTATGCCCAGAACAAGGACCTCCCCCATGCCACTCTTCCCTTCCTGTTGCTATTCCCCTTCAACCCCCACAGACCCCAGGACACGGCACACAGATGGGTTTGGTGCTCAAAGGAAGGGATTTTATTTCAATGCCACGAAGGAGAAGCAGGTGACAAAGGTTTGGTTACAGGGCTGAGGCTCTTGGGGGGACACAGTCCCGTGGCTCAGCCACCGTGGGAGACGGCTCCGTTTCAGTGACGGTGGCTGTGCCCATGCCCATGGTCATGCCCGTGGTCGTGGCCGTGGTCATCACCAGGGCCCTTGTGGGACCTGTTGTGGGCATCGATGGCCACGAGGCTCAGCGTGGTCAGGAACTCGGTGAACTTGAGGCGGCCGTCGTGGTTGCCGTCGGCTTTGGTGAAGAGCTGCTGGATGTAGCTGTCAATGGTCGTTTTGGGCTGTGGGGGGAGCACAGTCAGCTCGGGGTCACTCACCCTTATCCAGTAAGGGCTGAACCCCAAAAAACCCTCCTTCTCTTTGGGAAGCTCCCAAGATAAAGTTCTGGAATGGTCTGCCCAAGGAGGTGGTGGAGTCACCGTCCCTGGATGTGGCACTGGGTGCCAGGGATTAGTTGAAGTGTTGGGGCAGGGTTGGACTAGATGGTCTTGAAGGTCTCCTCCAGCCCAGTGATTCTGGAATTCTGTGAACCCTCCCCATCCCCAGGGATCCCTGGAAGTGCCCAAGGATGAGCTCTGAGCACCCCAATCCAGCGGGATGTGTCCCTGCCTAGCATCCACGGAATGAGAGGACCTCCCAGGCCCGTTCCCACCCATCCCATCTCATCCCAACCTATCCAATCCCACTGATCCCATCCCATTGATCCCATCCCATCCCATGGATCCCATCCCAACCCATCAATCCCATCCCATCAATCCCATCCCACTGATCCCATCTCATCCCATTGATCCCATCTCACTGATCCCATCCTAACCCATCCCATTGATCCCATTGATCAGGGCTCTCACCGGCACCGTGTTCCTCAGGAAAGGCTCGGCCGTGTCCTTGAGCAGACTGGAGAACTCCTCCTTGCTCAGGTAGTCGTCCATGGGGTGCCTCATGGCGTACCGGTGGTAGACGTTGACGGCGCATTCCAGCGCCAGCTCCAGGTCGGTTTTCATCCTGCTGGGAGGGGGAAAAACGGCAAAATATCAAACAGAACCCCAGCACGGGCACCGGCCGCTCATCAGGAAGGAGCTGCTCACCTTGGAGGAGGTCTGGGCTCTGCAGAGGAAGGAGCAGGAGGATCGGGTGATGCCGAGCCGGAGATGGCACCTTTTATACCCTGCTGGAGATGCCAGCCGTGCCAGCCTCGGTTCCCGGCAGGGCAGGAACCTCCAGGAGTTGTGCAAGGCAGCTCAGCACGCCCAGGTGAGGATTTCGGGCTCCTCACCCCATCCAGGAACTGTTATCGAGGGAGGGGAAGCCCCAGACTCGTCAGGCAAACCAAGGAAACACCAAAAATGGCATTGGGGGTCAGCAATGGCGCAAGAGCTTTTCTGGAACGTTCCACAAGTGTTTGATGGAGATGGTGGAAGAGGAACTTCTCTGGGTGGGGGTCTCCAGCTGACACTGGTTTCACCCAGTGGTTTGTCACAGATGTTTTTGGTGAATTTTGGACAGGTGTCGGATTAAGTCCTTTTCTGACTCACAAATGGGGCAATTGAGAGGCGTTTGAAAAACTTCAATTTCATTTTGTCAGGCTTTGAAAATTCTCCGCCAATTCACTCCCCACAGACAGGTGCCAGGGTGGCCAGCACATCCCAACCCTCCCTGAGGACATTCCCCATGATCCAGGGGACAATCCTGCTGTGTGGAACTCTGCCAGCCGCTCCTGGGAGGTGGCACTTCCCGGCAGCTGGAATTGCTGGATAACCCAGGGCATTGGCCAACCCTGCCCACCCCCAGCTGTCCCCCAGCTTTGAGACCCCCCCCAGTGCTCCCAGTGGAGCCCCCCCAGTATTCCCAGTGCCCAGAATGAGCTGAAGAACCCCAAGTGTCTGGAGGGGGGTGGTGAGGAGCCTCCACCCCGAGGTGGTCACGGAGGCTTTTGGGAAGTGACGGTGACAGCGGTGGTGAAACATCTCCTGCCAGCCTCCTAATCCCAGGAACTGCTGCCAGAAAAACCCAAAATTGCAAAAGAGGGAGACAAAGGGACGGGGTTTGGGATGGGGACGGGCACGTCCTCAACGGGAAGGGGACATGCGTGGGCTGGGCAGAGGGACACAGGTGACCCGGCAGTGACACGGGTTCAGACAGGCCTGGGGATGGCAGAGGGCGTGGCTGGGCCACGTGGGGACAGGGACAAGGACAGGTGAGTGCCATGGGGATGGGAGGGGGATAAGGACAGGTGAGTGCCATGGGGACAGGAGAGGGACCAGGACAGGTGAGTGCCATGGGGATGGGAGGGGGACAAGGACACCTGTGTGCCATGGGGACAGGAGAGGGACCAGGACAGGTGAGTGCCATGGGGACAGGGACAAGGACAGGTGAGTGCCATGGGGATGGGAGGGGGACAAGGACACCTGTGTGCCCTGGGGACAGGAGAGGGACCAGGACAGGTGAGTGCCATGGGGACAGGGACAAGCACAGGTGAGTGCCATGGGGACAGGAGAGGGACAAAGGTGAGTGCCATGGGGACCGGAGAGGAACAAGGACACCTGTGTGCCATGGGGACAGGAGAGGGACCAGGACAGGTGAGTGCCATGGGGACAGGAGAGGGACAAAGACAAGTGAGTGCCATGGGGACCAGAGAGGAACAAAGACAGGTGAGTGCCATGGGGACCGGACAGGAACAAGGACACCTGTGTGCCATGGGGATGTGAGAGGGAGTGGCTGAGCCACCTGGCAAGGGGGACGAGGACAGGTGAGTGCCATGGGGACAGGAGAGGGACAAGGACAGGTGAGTGATTCAGGGTGGATCCCTGACAAGGGGATGGATTTAGGTTGGATCCCTGTGGGCAGCATCATTCCACCTTCAGATGGCCACAGGTGAGGAGTGGGATTTTGGGGCTCCCTCTCACCTACCCGGGGGTGCAGCCCCATTCTCTGGGGGTTCACTGATTTTGGAGGAATGGAGAATTTTTTTTTCCCTAAATCTTAGACTCCCAGGATCCCAGCCGGATGTTGGAAAAGCTCCAAGATCATGGAGTCCAAGTTGTGCCCAATCCCCACCTGCTCACCCAGACCAACACCCAGGAGTTCCCCGGACACCTCTAGGGGTGCCCACTCCAAACCTCCCTGGGCCGCCCTTCCAAGGCCTTTCCAGGAGGAAATTCCACACCATGAGCCCCCCCCCCGAGGACGTTCCCTCTCCTCCTGTCCCTTTGTGTCATGGCTGGAGCATCCCCGAGCTGAGGATGACGGCGGTGGAGGGGGCGCAGCCACATCTGGAAGGGGCGTGTGGCACATCTGGAGCCAGCAGCGTGACAAAGATTTTCATTGCGAGGGGAAAGGGCAGCGGGGGAGGAACGGAGCGGCGGGGCCGGGACCGGGAAGGGCTGGCCCGGGGCACCGGGAAGTGGCTGCTCGGCACGGCCGCACCCCGGGCAGGAACGCGAGGGGTGGGAAGGCGACAATCGCGACATCCACGGGTGAGGGACAGAGCCCGAGCTGGTATAATTCCAGCTCGGAGCTGTTCCCGCATCCCTGCGGGATGCCAGCGGCTCCTGCGGAGGAGCGGCCGGGCAGGGCTGAGTGAGCCCGACGTGGCTGCCGGGGAGCGGCCCCGGGGGCGGTTCGGGAGGCCGCGGGGGATGCAGCATCCACCCGGGCAGAGCGAGAACCAGAACCAGAACCAGAACCCGAGCCAGAGCCAGAGCCAGAGCCAGAGCCAGCCTGGGAGTGGCTCCGGGGACGGTTCGGGAGGCCGCGGGGGATGCAGCATCCACTCGGGCAGAGCGAGAACCAGAACCAGAGCCAGAGCCAGAGCCAGAGCCAGAGCCAGAGCCAGAGCCAGAGCCAGAGCCAGCCTGGGAGTGGCTCCGGGGGCGGTTCGGGAGGCCTCGGAGGATGCACCCCCGGCAGAGTGAGAACCAGAGCCAGAACCGGAACCAGAACCAGAGCCAGAGCCAGAGCCAGAACCAGAACGAGAGCCAGAGCCAGAATCAGCCAGAACCAGAGCCAAAACCACGGCCAGAGCCAGAAAGAGAACCAGAACTACAGCCAGAGCCACAGCTGCAGCCAGCCTGGCATCACCCCCAGCTTCCCCCAACCCAGGCAGAGATCCCCCATCCCGGGTCAAAAACGCTTCATTTAAATCGAGATTTATTGAAATGACATCGGGAGCACAACGGGAGGGTCCCGGGGCGGTGCCGGGCCCTGCCCTCACTTCCTGCGGGGCATCTTGTCCGGGAGGTCCTGGAAGAACTCGTTGCACATCATGGCCATGCAGGCCAGGAAGGTCACGTACTCCTGGAAGTCCACCTCGTTGTCGCTGTTGCAGTCCAGGTTGCTCATCAGCTTCTGTAAACTGGCCTCGCTGGTTTGCTTCTGCCCGGGGGGAGGGAAAAGGAGGGGTTAAAACCGGCCTTTGCACGTCGGCCCCAGGCCCCCCCCCCCCGGCACTCACGCTGAAGCTCGGCAGCTCCTTGGTGAGCAGCTCCTTAAGCTCGGCTTTGTTGAGCTTGTACTTGTCGCCCTCGTTGCCAGAGTACTTGTGGAAGGTGGCGACCACCACGGCCAGCGCCTGCTCCAGGGGACACGCCATGGGGACAGCGGCAAGCCTGGGGACACGGGGAGGGGACAGAGCTGGGCATCGCCGGGTACACCCGTGCCAGGCCCGGGATGCGCCGTTCCCTCCCTGGCCCCACCTCCCGCTCCGGCCGGGCTGGGCAGCCCCAAAATAGAAGGAAAATGGGGCAGGGAAAGGGTTCAGGCGCTTTTCCAGCCCTCGCCAGGTGAAATCCACATTCCCAGCTCGGCACCTGCAGCAGGAACCTCTGCCAGGGGGAGGGGGGGCAGCCGCGCCTCGGCAACATCTGGAGAGCATCTGGAGAGGGAAGGGAGGGGGGAAAAGCAACTCACCGAGAGTTCAGGCTGGCCACGGGAGGACGGGCAGGGCGGAAGGGGAGCCAGCCTCAGGCCCTGGCATTTATAGCCCCGCCTGGGCCACACCCGGCCGGGGAGGCAGCGCCGCGGCCGAGCCCGCCCGGACCCGGCTGGGAAAGGAAAAAAGGAGGAGAAAGGAAACCCCGGGAGCCCCCCTCCCCACTGCCACGGGCGGTGGTTTGGGTTAGGAGGAGCAAAATGTGCCTCTGGGGCTGCCCAGGGACCGCCAGGGCTGGGAGAGCCCCCCGGGATTGGGGATGTGCGGGTGGGCACCGCGTCCCCCCGGTGCCGCCCGCGCTGCTCCCGGCAGCATCCCGAGGTTCTGCCGGGACCCAGCGGGGGTGGTGTCGAGCCGGGCTTGTGCCGAGGGGTTTTTTTGCCTTTTCCAGTGGCCTGGCAGCGATTTGTGTTTCCCAGCGGCGAGGGCGGCGTCCCGAGGCGCCGTTGTGTAACGGGGCTGCTCCCGTGGCTGCGCGGCCCCGGGCACGTGTCCGGGAGCTGCGGGAGCACCGGGAACCGGCACTGCCCACCCCCCAAGCCTGGCAAAACCCCCGAGTGTCCCCCAGCTGGGCAGAGGGACAAAAACGGCGACGAAGCTGCGGTTGCTGCCGTGCTCAGGGTGGGAAATTCACCAAACCCCAGCTCGGGGGGTCTTCACATTTTGGCTGAAAAAAGCCCCCAAGGCTGAGCTTGGTCACCCCAGCAGCGAGTGGAGATTTGGGGGAATCGCTGGGAGGGGCAGAAGCTCCGGGGGTTCTTTGTAAAGGGTCTGGGAAGGGGTAGGGGAAAGTTTGGAGCTCCTGGAAGGACTTGAGGGGGCTCGGGGAGGAGCTGGGGGCTTGGGGACAGGCTCTGTCCTGCTCTGTGGGGGTTTTACAGCCGGGATTATTCTCTGGAAAGGCAGAGAGAAGCTGAGGGATCTTTCCCAAACCAGTCCCGACCTGCCCGGAGCTGCTGGGGGCGGGGGAGCCCCGTGACTCCCGAATGCCACCCCCGGTTGTGGCTCTGGCTGCTGTGCCTTGCCCAGGCTTGGTGTGTCCCCAACCCCGGTGGCACCCGGGGCACCACTCCTGAACCCTCCCCGAGGCAGGCAGAACCTTCAGGGGAACATCCAAGGGCTGGTTTTGCTCAAATTTTTCCAAAATAAAACCTCCCAGGGCTGAGGCACGCCATGGAAAATCCCCCGGAGCTGGAGGAAGGCGTGAGTCAGCCTGGGCCCGCTGCTTGTGGCCACTAATAAATAAATAAATAAATAAATAAATAAATAAATAAAAATCGCCTCCCGGTTGAAACCACAAGCCAAGAAAGGGAAGTGAGGCTTTAAAAAATAAATGATAATCGCCTCCCGGTTGAAACCACAAGCCAAGAAAGGGAAGTGAGGGTTTAAAAAATAAATGATGGGGGGAGGGGGAAAAAGAAAAGAAAAAAAAAAAAAAAAAAAAGGAAATTTGAGCGTGATTTCCTTTGCCGAACCAAATATTTCCGTGGGTTTAAAAAAAAAAACAAACTTTTTTTAAAAGAAAAATTTAAAGGAAAAATGAGCCCCTCGAGACCTCCCCTTCCCCAGGGAAGCACGAGCTCTCTGAGGGACGAATCCATCCGAATTTCAGAGACCCCCCCCCAGAACCCGGGGCTGCTCCTCTCCTGTCCCTCCACCCTCCCCGAGGGACACCCGGGGACGTCCCCGCGGCCACTCACGCTCCCGAAGACGGGCAGCTCCTTGTTGAGCAGCTCCTTGAGCTCGGCCTTGCTGAGCTTGTACTTGTCGCCCTCCTTGGCCGAGTACTTGTGGAAGGTGGTGACCATGAGGGCCATCGCCTGCTCCAGGGGACACGCCATGGCCGGCCTGGGGACACGCGGGGCTGCCGTCAGCTTTTGGGGGTGTCCCGGGCAGCTTTTGGGGGGAAGGGGAGCGGGGACTCACCGGCTCAGCGCGGATCAGCTCGCCCAGGGGTCGGGATGAGGCGCCGGGGCACGGAGGGGGTTTATAGCCCCGGGAGGGCGGCGCTGCCCCCGCGACACCCCCGAGCCCCCGGGCCCGCCCTGCTGCTCCCTGAGAGGGTTTCGCCCGCGCCTCATTTTTGGCTAACGAGCTGTGTGATTTCATTAATGAGATGTGTGATCCCGTTAATGAGCTCTGTGAGATCCCATTAATGAGCTCTGTGATCCCATTAACGGGCTGTGAGATCCCGTTAATGAGCTGTGTGATCCCATTAATGAGCTCTGTGAGATCCCATTAATGAGCTGTGAGATCCCGTTAATGAGCTCTGTGAGATCCCGTTAATGAGCTCTGTGATCCCATTAACGAGCTGTGAGATCCCGTTAATGAGCTGTGTGATCCCATTAATGAGCTCTGTGAGATCCCATTAATGAGCTGTGAGATCCCATTAATGAGCTGTGTGATCCCGTTAATGAGCTCTGTGAGATCCCGTTAATGAGTGAGCTGTGTGATCCCATTAATGAGCTCTGTGATCCCATTAATGAGCTGTGAGATCCCGTTAATGAGCTCTGTGAGATCCCATTAATGATCTTTGTGAGATCCCATTAATGAGCTGTGAGATCCCGTTAATAACTGAGCTGTGAGATCCTGCGCGTCCCTGTCCCCCCATCTCCTCCAGGGCTGGGAAAGGGACACGAGGAGGGGGGGAAAATTCCCGGGATTATTCCCCAAAATGGGACTTGGGGGTGGCTGTCCCCAAGCACAGAGACCCCAAGGATGGGGGTCGAGGCCGGATCTCCGCGTCCCGGCGGAGCCGCGCCCGGCCCGGCCCCGCACCCCCCGGGCTGAGTCACGGCCGGGCCTCGCCCCGCGGGGATTCCTCGGCCGTGACTCAGCCCGGCCCCGCCCGCTCCCACGGGGACAGCCCGGTTCGGCTGGCACGGGAGCTCCGGGCTGCTCGGGGGGGGCTGCGGGAGCGGGCAGCACCCGAGGGGCGAGAGGGGGGGGGTCCTGGTTCCACGGTGCCGCCCCCCACCCCGTGACTCGGGGGCCCCCACCGCGCTCCAGCTCCACGGCCCGGTCTCTTCCCGGTGAGAAATTCCCAGGAAAAGCCAAAACTGCCGGGCCCGGGATTCCTGCAGGGCGCCGGCAGCTCCGCCCTGCCCAGCCCGGGGGTCCCGCGGAGCTTTGCCCCCACCCCGGCTGGGGTGCTGGGACAGGAATTGGGGTGGGGGCAGCCGTGGATGTGCGAATGTTCCCCCCCTGACTCGGGGGGGGGGACACGGGACAATCGCGGCCGCGGTGTGTGCTGACACCCCGTGGTGGCTCCGGGGCACTCGGGACCGGCCTTGTCGCCAGCCCAGGCAAGGCGTGACACGGCGGTGGAGGGCGGGGACCCCCTCCCTCATCCGTCCCCCCCCTCCGCCGCCCCTCCCGCGACGGCAAAAGCTGAGCGGCACCCGCTGCTCCTCCGAACTTTATTGCTGCAATAAATAACCACGGTGCGGCACCCGGCCGGGACCGCGCCGCCCCCCGGGCAGGGGGAAAAGCGCCCTTTGCTCAAGGAGACCCCCCCAGTTTGGGGGGCAGCCCCAAAGGCAGAGGGGGGGCTGCCCGTGCTGGGATTTCTGCCGGCGCAGCGCTGAGGACAGACAGAATTCCCGTCCCGGAGCAGCGGGAGCCTCTTCCTTTGAGAGGAGGGGGGCAGAACAAGGAGGAGCCCCCCGAGGCTGCCACAGCTTCGCCCCCCAAATCCCACCCCCGGGGTCTGCCCGCCTCTACCCCGTTCTACTCGTGGGGACCTCGGGGTTCCGGAGGCTCGGGGCGGGCACAAAGCGGGGTTGGTGGAGGAGCCGGGGGGGGTCCGGGGGGGTCCGGGATGGGTCCAGCAGCGGCTACTTGGTGTGTTTGACACTCTGCTCCTGCTGGCGGATGATCTGCGCGATGGGGCTGGCGATGCCGCCTATCAAGGTCCAGTACTCCTCGAAGCTGATGCGCCCGTCCTTGTTCTCATCCAGGTCGCAGATGAGCTTGTCGGCGGCGCGGCGGTTCCCGGTGTCCTGAGGAGAGAACGGAGATGCTCAAGCCGTGCTCGGGAAGGGGAAACCCCCCTCCCCCGAGACCCCCGCCCCGCAGCCCCCCACGGGCTCACGGTCAGCATGTGGTTGAGCTCCCGGCTGAGCATCTTCCGAAAATCCTTCTTGCTGATGCGCCGCGGGTTCTTGCAGCAGCAGCAGCGGCTCGAGTACTTGTCGAAGTTGTTCACCAGCACCTGCACGGCCCATTCCAGCTCCGTGCACTCGGCCATGGTTCCCTGCGGGGGCGGCGCTCAGCTGAGACCCTCGGGGGTCTCCACCACAAACCCATCCCCCGCGGAGCGGCCAAGGCCCGCGGGCGCGGGTGGGGTTCTCATCACTCACATCACCCCCAAAAAATCCTCTCTGCCACCTGCGCCAGCCCAGAACTCCCGGCCGGGCCGGGCCGGGCCGGTGATGACGGCCCCGGTGCCGCGGGGCTGAGCAGCGCCAGGGCCGCGGCCGGCGCTTCCCAGAGCTCATTAGGGAGGAATGGGGCAGGAATTACCAGCCAGCCCTCCTGTTGCTTCACGGCTCCGGGAACGGCCCGGCGGGGCAGGTCCCGGCCTGCCGAGCCACCCCCCGCCCCGTTCTCCACGGCTCAGGGTCCCCTCCTGGCTGTCCCCTCCTGTCCCCTCCTGTCGCCGGGCAGGAAGCGCTGGCTGGGCCCAGCAGGATGGTCACCGTCACATCCCGGTGACAAGGACACGGAAACTGCGTCACCTTGGCAGGACTTGGCTCTTTCCTGCCCCGCCGGTGGCCGGGAGTGGGGACAGCTGGGCTCGGTGGGTCCCTCTGGTTCCACACTGGTTTGGGGACAACGGCGAGCGCCACAGCCACCGCCACGTGGGCCTTGAGCGCCGAGGGGTGGCCCAGCACTGTCCCCACTCTGGGGACATCATCTGAGGGTGTCCCCAGCCCGGCTGCTCGCTCTGGGACCTGCCCCGTGCCAGAATTTGGCTGCTGTCCCCTCTCCTCAGCCTGACCCTGCCCAGTCCAGCCCCAGGGAGGTGACACCGGGCTCAGCCACGCTCTCTCCTTGTCCCCACGTGCCTCAGCGTGGCCCTGTGTCCTCCCACGCCATCCTTGTCCCTGTGCTGCCACGTCCTGAGGTCACTCCATCACCCCGGGGCTGGGGACTGTCCCCAACTCTCGGGACTGTCCCCAACTCTCAGGACTGTCACCAGGGTGGCTTTGGGGCTGTCACACAGCGATGCCAGCCCAGGAACCCAAAGGATTTTGGCAAAAAAACCCCCTCGGCACCCCCTGCTGTCGCTCAGTGACATCGGTGTCACCTGTCCCCAGCGCCCGGCCCGTCCTTGGGGCACCGCGGCTGCTGCTCCGCCGGTGACTCACGGCACGGCCCCGGGGCCAGCCGGGGGCACGGGGCACTGCCGGGTGGCACACGGGGACACCGGGGTGAGACCCGGCCCCAGCTGGGTGGGACGGGCAGCCTGGGGGTCTCCAGCAGCTCCAATCCCTCCCACCCCTCCTTCCTCCTCTCCCTCTCCTTCCTCCCCCCTCGCCAGTGCCCAGAGCGGGGACAGAGAGCCGAGCACGGCCCCAGCGCTGCCTGGCCCCGCCGGCAAATCCTGCTTTTCCAGCGGCAAATCGCCCTTTTCCACCAAAAAATCCTGCTTTTCCACCAAAAAATCCTGCTTTTCCACCAAAAAATCCTCCTTTTCCACCAAAAAATCCTGCTTTTCCACCAAAAAATCCTCCTTTTCCACCAAAAAATCCTGCTTTTCCACCAAAAAATCCTCCTTTTCCACCAAAAAATCCTGCTTTTCCACCAAAAAATCCTCCTTTTCCACCAAAAAATCCTGCTTTTCCACCAAAAAATCCTCCTTTTCCACCAAAAAATCCTGCTTTTCCACCAAAAAAGTCCCCCTTTTCCACTGTCAAATCCCATTTTCTACCAACAAATCCTGCTTCTCCACTGGCAGATCCCCCTTTTCCACTGGCAGATCCCCCTTTTCCACTGGCAGATCCCCCTTTTCCACTGGCAGATCCCCCTTTTCCACTGGCAGATCCCCCTTTTCCACTGGCAGATCCCCCTTTTCCACTGGCAGACTCCCTTTTCCACCAACAAATCCCCTTTTCCACTGCCAAATCCCCTTTTCCACCAACCAATCTTGCTTTTCCACCAACAAATTCCCCTTTTCCACTGGCAGATTCCCTTTTCCACCAACAAATCCCCCTTTTCCACCAACAAATCCCCCTTTTCCACTGCCAAATCCCCTTTTCCACCAACAAATCTTGCTTTTCCACCTGCAAATTGCCCTTTTCCACCGGCAGATCCCCCTTTTCCACCAACAAATCCCCCTTTTCCACCAGCAGATCCCCCTTTTCCACTGCTAAATCCCCTTTTCCACCGACAAATCCCCCTTTTCCACCAACAAATCCCCCTTTTCCACTGCCAAATCCCCTTTTCCACCAACAAATGTTGCTTTTCCACCTGCAAATCGCCCTTTTCCACCGACAAATCCCCCTTTTCCACCAACAAATCCCCTTTTCCACCGGCAGATCCCCCTTTCCCAGGATCCAGACCCCTCTGGCTGCCCCAGGCCCAGCTCCCCAGCTCCAGGGAAGCTCCGCGGGTGCCGCCGATCCCGTCCCGGTTCCCCCCCGGTGACCCCGGCAGGTCCCTCCAGCCCGGGCCCCGCTCCCGAAGGATTCCAGGAATTTCCACCTCCCAACCTGCAGCCGCACACCCCAGGGCTCATCCCGGCCAAATATCCATCCCGAGGCTCCCGAGGCCAGCTTCCCCACCCCGGGAATTCCCGGGGAGCCCCACCTGCATCCTGCCGGGGTCCCGCAGTGTCCGTGTGTCGCCGCTGTGACCTCGCGGGCGGTGGCAGCCGCTGTCGCCGCTCTCTCCTCACCTCGCACCCATCCCGCCGGCCCAGCCGGGTTTTTAAGGAGGCTCCCACCCCTCCCTGACGTTCCCAGGGCGTTCCCGGAGCGGGGCTTACCTGGGAAATGGTTCCCCGAGGTTGCAACACCGGGACGGGTCGGAGCGAGCAGGGACCCGCAGCGGCCCCGGCTCCTCCCGGGGCTCTTTCGGGGTTTGGGGTGGTGGGCTGGGTGTGGGGAGCGCCCCAAAGACCCCACGGGCTGCACGAGGGCTCCCAGCAGCGAGGAGCGGGCGCAGAATTCCCGCCTGATCCTGGAAATTCGCTCATCCCTGCTCCAACCCAACCCCAGGCACTGGGGGCAAATAAAATCCTTAATTTGAGCCTAAACCACTCGTTCTGGTGCTGGCACAGGTTTGGGGCGAATAAAATCCTTAATTTGGGCCAAAACTACTTGTTCTGGGGGGTGCAAGGGGCTGACAGGTTTGGGGTGAACAAAATCCTTTATTTGGGCCAAAACCACTCATTATGGTGGGTGCAGGGGGGCTGACCCAGGTTTGGGGTGAATAAAATCCTTTCTTTGAGCCCAGACCACTTCTTCTGGTGCTGGCACAGGTTTGGGGTGAATAAAATCCTTAATGTGAACCCAAACCACTTGTTCTGGTGCTGACCCATGTTTGGAGCAAATAAAATCCATTATTTGAGCCCAAACCACTCGTTCTGGTGGGTCCAAGGGGCTGACCCAGCTTCGGGGCCCTGTCCAGCACTCAGCCCTCTCCGGCTGCCCCGGGACGGATCAGGCTCTTCCCTGGGCTGGTAAAGTCCCATCCATAATTAACCATCCCCGCAAATTGCAGGCCCGGTGTCTCCCAGAGCGATGCGATGGCGAGATCAGATGCCGGCCTTATCGGGGAGGGCTCATCTGAGGATGCAAAGCAGGAGGTGATTTATTCCACCTGCTCCCAGCACCTCCGCGACTCCCTCCCAAATCCCGGAAAAAAAAAAAAACAAAAAAAAACCGCGTCAGCTCTGCCCTGGCCTCTTCCTAATCTCGGCCGGGGAAGGAAGCAAACCTGTTTTCTTTGGGCCGAGATGGTGTTCGCGGCGGAGTTGACGCAACACCCCGGGAGGGTGGGAATCCCTCCCGAATCGCTCCCGAATCGCTCCCGGATCCCTCCCGGAGCCTGCAGGCAAACAGCTCACGCCTGAATCACGGCCTTTCATCGCCCTGCTGCCCCGGCGGATGTCACAACCGCAGCCAGGCCCTTATTTTTTTTTTTTTTTACAAGGCATCCAGGGCGTGTGCGTGTGCCCCGAGCAGCCACCGGCCCGGCCCTCGGGGAGCCCGGGGGGGTTGGGGGTCCCCTGGTGCAGCTCCCCCCCCTCCCACCACCCCAAAATGAAAGTTTGGGAGGTGTTTGGTGTCTGCAGCACCACGGGAGGCTTCGCAGAGGGGGCTTTTCTTGGTGTGATATTTCCTGAATTATTTTTTTCAGCCACCGCTTTTCTTGTCGTGATGTTTGCTGAATTATTTTTTTCAGCCTTTGCAGAGGGGGCTTTTCTTGGTGTGATATTTATTGAATTATTTTTTTCAGCTACCACTTTTCTTGGTGTGATGTTTCTTGAATTATTTTTATTTTCAGCCACCTCTTTTCTTGGTGTGATATTTCTTGAGTAATTTTTTTCAGCCTTTGCAGAGGGGGCTTTTCTTGGTGTGATGTTTCCTGAATTATTTTTCCCAGCCTTTGCAGAGGGGGCTTTTCTTGGTGTGATGTTTCTTGAATTATTTTTTTTCAGCCTCCGCTTTTCTTGGTGTGATGTTTCTTGAATTATTTTTTTCAGCCACCACTTTTCTTGGTGTGATGTTTCTTGAATTATTTTTATTTTCAGCCTCCGCTTTTCTTGTCCTGATGTTTCTTGAGTGATTTTTTTTCAGCGGGATTTCCTTTCTCGGGGAGAGGAGAAGCCTCAGCTCCTCGCGGGTTTTCTGCCTCGGAGTATGAAGATTGTTTATCCGACACGTGAATTGTTTTAACTGAATGGCCAGCTGTGTCAGGCCCTGGTTCAAGGCAAATTTGGGAGCTAAAATTAGCAAATTTGGGAGCTAAAATTAGCAAATTTGGGAGCTAAAAGCAGGAGAGTCAGAGTCTAAAAAATCAACCACGAGTTTCCTGTATCGTCCTTGTTAAACCTTCTGCCTGTGTCCTTTTTCTGTATTCTTTACTAGAGCTTTAGTGTGGCATTCTTTAATATTCTCTGATATTAATTATAGTTTATTCTATAATACAATAATAAAAGAAGAAATTATTTTATTATAGTAATTTGTCTGTATCCTTTTTCTATATTCTTCAGTATAGCTTTAGTGTGGCATTCTTTAGTATTCTATAATATTAATTATAGATTATTCTAGAATATAATAATGAAATAACAAATTATTATGATAATTTGTCTGTATCCTTTTTCTATATTCTTTACTATAGCTTTAATGTAGCATTCTTTAATAGGCTCTAATATTAATTATAGATTATTCTATAATAATATAATAATATATATGATATATAATATATAATAATAAATTAATATATAAATTAATATATTAATATATATTAATATATAATAAATTAATATAAAAATTATTATAACAATATATATTAATATAATAATAAATAATAATATATATAATAAAATAAATTATTTTATTATAACAATTTATACCCTTTTTCTATATTCTTCAGTATAGCTTTGGAGTGGCATTCTTTAATTTTCTCTAATATTAATTATAGATTATTCTACTACACAATAATCATAAAATAACAAATTAACCTCCTAAAACCGCGGAGTCAGGCTCACCATTTTCCCCCTTCACCCTAAAAACCCCCAAAGCCTCCACGGTGACCCCCAGGGTGGGCGTCGCGCCCCTCACCCTCCCCGTCCCCTCCAGAACATTCCAGAGGCTGGCCCAGGGGCTGCCTCACGCCTCAGGAATTGTCGCGGCGGTGTCGCAGCCGTGTCCCCCCATCCCCATCGCCCCCACCTGACACATTTCCTGCCTCGCAATCACAGCCGCGCCTTTATTTATCGTTTATTCCCGTTCCCACCGGGAATGACCGATAAATAATCGTTCCCGTTGTGAAACCCGGGAGCAGACCGCGGTGCCGGGGGTGCCACCAGCCCGGCAGGACCTGTCCCCTGCCCGGATTTTATCATCCCTCTGCTTCCCTCCCTCTCCCGGCCCTGCCGAGGCGCCCACGCCCTCTCCCTTTTATTTATTTATTTTATTTTTTTTTTAAATCCTCCTTTTTTTAGGGTCCCCGCAGCCTCCTCCGGGATGTGCAGCCCGCTGGGAAGGGAAAAGTGGGAAAACCGGGTGCTCCGGCCCTTCCCCGCGGTTCTGTCACAGTTTGATGGAATTTCAACCAAATCCCGACTTTTCCCGGCCCGGTGGGGTCTTACTCACGGCCTCGCAGAATGTGGGGCTTTCCAAGCCCAGGAAATTTGGGGTGTCCCAGGAATTCTGGGGTGTCCCAGATTTTGGGGTTTCTCAGGGTTTTGGGGTGTCCCAGATTTTGGGGTTTCCTAGATTCTGGGGTGTACCAGGGTTTTGGGGTGTCCCAGATTTTGGGGTTGTCCCAGGATTTGGGGGTGTCCCAGGGTTTTGGGGTGTCCCAGGAATTTGGGGTTTCCTAGATTTTGGGGTGTCCCAGGATTTGGGGGTGTCCCAGGGTTTTGGGGTGTCCCAGGAATTTGGGGTTTCCTAGATTTTGGGGTGTCCCAGGATTTGGGGGTGTCCCAGGGTTTTGGGGTGTCCCAGGAATTTGGGGTTTCCTAGATTTTGGGGTGTCCCAGGATTTGGGGGTGTCCCAGGGTTTTGGGGTGTCCCAGGAATTTGGGGTTTCCTAGATTTTGGGGTGTCCCAGGATTTGGGGGTGTCCCAGGGTTTTGGGGTGTCCCAGGAATTTGGGGTTTCCTAGATTTTGGGGTGTCCCAGGATTTGGGGGTGTCCCAGGGTTTTGGGGTGTCCCAGGAATTTGGGGTTTCCTAGATTTTGGGGTGTCCCAGGATTTGGGGGTGTCCCAGGGTTTTGGGGTGTCCCAGGAATTTGGGGTTTCCTAGATTTTGGGGTGTCCCAGGATTTGGGGGTGTCCCAGGGTTTTGGGGTGTCCCAGGAATTTGGGGTTTCCTAGATTTTGGGGTGTCCCAGGATTTGGGGGTGTCCCAGGGTTTTGGGGTGTCCCAGGAATTTGGGGTTTCCTAGATTTTGGGGTGTCCCAGGATTTGGGGGTGTCCCAGGGTTTTGGGGTGTCCCAGGAATTTGGGGTTTCCTAGATTTTGGGGTGTCCCAGGATTTGGGGGTGTCCCAGGGTTTTGGGGTGTCCCAGGAATTTGGGGTTTCCTAGATTTTGGGGTGTCCCAGGATTTGGGGGTGTCCCAGGGTTTTGGGGTGTCCCAGGAATTTGGGGTTTCCTAGATTTTGGGGTGTCCCAGGATTTGGGGGTGTCCCAGGGTTTTGGGGTGTCCCAGGAATTTGGGGTTTCCTAGATTTTGGGGTGTCCCAGGATTTGGGGGTGTCCCAGGGTTTTGGGGTGTCCCAGGAATTTGGGGTTTCCTAGATTTTGGGGTGTCCCAGGATTTGGGGGTGTCCCAGGGTTTTGGGGTGTCCCAGGAATTTGGGGTTTCCTAGATTTTGGGGTGTCCCAGGATTTGGGGGTGTCCCAGGGTTTTGGGGTGTCCCAGGAATTTGGGGTTTCCTAGATTTTGGGGTGTCCCAGGATTTGGGGGTGTCCCAGGGTTTTGGGGTGTCCCAGGAATTTGGGGTTTCCTAGATTTTGGGGTGTCCCAGGATTTGGGGGTGTCCCAGGGTTTTGGGGTGTCCCAGGAATTTGGGGTTTCCTAGATTTTGGGGTGTCCCAGGATTTGGGGGTGTCCCAGGGTTTTGGGGTGTCCCAGGATTTGGGGGTGTCCCAGGGTTTTGGGGTGTCCCGGGGTTTTGGGGTCTCCCCTGACCTCCCTCCGGCTGCATCCCCAAAGCGCGGGCATGACTCTGCCCCTGGGGTCCCCACAACGGGACCACCCCCGCAGCTGGGAATGGGGGGGGTGGAGAGCCCTGGGGTGTCCACGGGGGTCACACACACCTGCAGCGTCCCCTGCAGCACCCCCTGGACCCCCACAGCACCCCCTGTACCCCCAGAGCATCCCTGGACCCCCAGAGTATCCCCTGCACCCCCTGCACCCCCACAGCACTCCCTGCACCCCCAGAGATACGCTGCTCAATCTCAATTTTCCAGCTCCAGCATAACAATGCAGTAATTTTCCAATAAACAGCCTCATCTCCCTAGACCATTACCTCTGCAGGTGACACTTGGCACAGTGTCCTTGGCCAGTGACCTCTCTGTGGTGCCTGAACCTGCTCTGGGGCCTTATCCCTGGAGCTGGACCAGTCTTTTCTGCTTCCACATCTGTCCTTGGGCTTGGAGAAGAGGAAGAAGCCAAAGCTGAGCACCTCACCACACCTTGGTGAGGGTGGATATGGGCACAGGTGTCAGAGCAGGGATGTGGTCACTGCAGCACGGGGCACAGTCCCCACTGCCCAGCACACCTGTGGGGTGAGTCTCCCCCACAGACGAGCCCCCCCTCCCCCCATTCCGGTCGGTTTGTTTGGGTGTTTTTTGTTGTTTTTTTTTTTTCCCCGATGTTTTCCTTTATTAATTTATACCAAAAAAAAAAAAAAAAAAAGGAAAAAAAAAAAAAAAAAAAGGAAAAAAAAAAAAAAAAAAACCCCAAAAAACCCCGGGGGCCCCCCCCTTTTTTTTTTTTTTTTTTTCCCATGTTTTCCTTTATTAATTTTTACCAAAAAAAAAAAAAAAAACCCCAAAAAACCCCGGGGGCCCCCCCCTTTTTTTTTTTTTTTTTTTCCCCTGTTTTCCTTTTTTAATTTATACAAAAAAAAAAAGGTCGCGGGTGGCCCCAGGAATCCCCGGAGGTGGGGAGCACCGGCAGGGCAGCGCATCCCGGAACAACCCCCCAAAATCCGGGTGGGGGGACGGCAGGGAAAGCTCCCAGACCACTCACACCCCCCCGCGGCCGAGCCCGGGGTGCCCCTGGAGGTGCCATGGGGGTGACAGGGACGAGCCCCCCTCCCCATCCAGGGGGGGTTTGGAGCCGAGCCCCTCTCGCTGCGGGGCGGGGGGAGCCGCACCCGCAGCGCTGCGGGGCCGGAGAGGGGGGACAATCCCGGGGGTGGGGGCGCACGGAGAGAGGCGGCTCCGCTGCCAGGACCCCCCCCTTTGTGCCCCCCGCTCCGGGGACAGAGCTGGGGGAGGGAAGGAGAGCCGAGCAGGGCGGGGATGGAGCCGGGGAGGGGAATCCTCCGGCAGCAGCGAGGTCGCTTTTTTTTTTTTTTTTTTCCCAGGCGCATCCCAGCGGCTTCTGGCGCTTCCAGGAGCAGAGCCTGAGGCCTCGGGCGCCTTCCCGTCCCCCACCACCCTCTACTTCCTCCGGCAGCCCTTGGCCGCATCCCCCATCATGTCCCAGTACTCCCCGAACTCCAGCTTGGCCTCGTTAGGGTCTCCCATGCATTCGATCTTCTCTTCCAGGGGTCCCACGCACTGCAGACAAAACATCGGGGTGACCCCACCGGCAGCCAGAGCCGCCCCCCTCCCCAGCTCCTCCTGCCCGCCCCCGGGCTCTGCCCTCACCTTGCCCAGGTGCGGCAGCTTCTGCACCACCAGCTCCTGCATCTCGTTGGGGGTCAGGTACTCCTTCTGCCCCTTCACGGCGTAGCAGTGGAACTGGCTGATGACGGTCTCGATGGCCCGTTCCACGTCCGTGAGCTCCTGGCAGTCCTGCGGGGGGGGACAGAGGGTGAGGCGGGGGGGGACAGCTCCGTGGAGGGGTGGGACAGGTCCCCGAGGGGTGGGACAGGTCCCCGGAGGGGTGGGACAGGTCCCCGGAAGGGTGGGTCAGATCCCCAGAAGGGTGGGACAGGTCCCCGAGGGGTGGGACAGGTCCCCAGAGGAGGGGGACAGGTCCCCAGAAGGGTGGGACAGGTCCCCGGATGAGTGGGACAGGTCCCCAAGGGGTGGGACAGGTCCCCGGAAGGGTGGATCAGATCCCCAGAAGGGTGGGACAGGTCCCTAGAAGGGTGGGACAGGTCCCCGAGGGGTGGGACAGGTCCCCGGATGAGGGGGACAAGTCCCTAGAAGGGTGGGACAGGTCCCCGGAAGGGTGGGACAGGTCCCCAAGGGGTGGGACATCCCGCGGAGGGGACAGGACAAGCCCCGAGCAAACATTTCATCCCTGCACAACCACGGGATAAATCTCCTTGTCGGCACCCGGCCCCTCTGCGCGGATGTGAGGCGCCCTCCCGTCCAGCTGTGGCACCTCCGCATCCAGCTGTGAGCCCCCAATCCAGCTGTGACCCCCAATCCAGATGTGACCCCCATCCAGCTGTGACCCCCAATCCAGATGTGACACCCCAATCCAGCTGTGACCCCCAATCCAGCTGTGAGACCCCCATCCAGCTGTGAGCCCCCATCCAGCTGTGAGCCCCCTCCAGCTCTCAGCCCGCAGTCCCCACACGGATCCCGGACCGCTCCATACAGATGTTTCTCCCCCCATCCAGCTGTTGCCCGGCTCTGACAGCCCCTCCAGCTGCCGTCGCCCGTCCCCCCCGAGCTGTCACCCCCGCAGACGCGCTGTCCCCGCCAGGCTCAGCCACCCCGGCGTCTCTCGCCACCCCCGGCGCGGGCCCGTCCCGACTGGTTCTTCCTCTCCTCCGCACAAGCGGCGATGGCAGCGTGAGTCAGTGCCCGCCGGCCCGGGGCTCCGGGGAGCCCCTGTGCCACCCCGCAGACCCCAACCCCGGCGGGGTGGGGGGCGCAGAACAGCGTGACCCCCGCTCCCGGTCACTCCCGGTCAGTCCCGGTCAGTCCCGGTCGCTCCCGGTCAGTCCTGGTCAGTCCCGGTCGCTCCCGGTCGCTCCCGGTCACTCCTGGTCACTCCCGGTCACTCCCGGTCACTCCTGGTCAGTCCTGGTCACTCCCGGTCACTCCCGATCACTCCCGGTCACTCCCAATCACTCCCGGTCACTCCCGATCACTCCTGGTCACTCCCGGTCACTCCCGATCACTCCCCATCACTCCCGGTCACTCCCGATCACTCCTGGTCACTCCCGGTCACTCCCGATCACTCCTGGTCACTCCCCATCACTCCCGGTCACTCCCGGTCACTCCCGATCACTCCCGGCCGCTCCCGGTCAGTCCCGGTCACTCCCGGCCGCTCCCGGTCAGTCCCGGTCACTCCCGGTCAGTCCCGGTCACTCCCGGTCGCTCCCGGCCGCTCGCGCGGCTCCGTTTGAGGGCAGCGACGGTGATTCACCCAAAATCTGCGGCTTCCCCTCGGAACGCCGTGAAACCACAGCCGGCGATGCCCACCGGGCAACGTGCAGAGCCTCAGCCTGGCGCCCCAAAATCCTCCACAGGATGCCAAGGGCTGCGGGGTGGGCACGTCCCGCTCGGCAGCCGAGGAGAAGCGGAGCTTCGCTGCCGTGGGGCATCCTCGGAGAGGCTGCAAGGAGCGCGGCCGGCTCCCGAAGCGGTCAATCCGCGGGAGCACACTGAGCTGCCCCCTTCCCCGAGCTTTCCAGCGGCTCTGCCAACCCCCCAGAGCAGCCCCCGGCCCACGCCGTGCCCGGGGCTGCGAGGCCGGGGCCGTGCGGGGTCACCCCCGCCCCGCCGGTGTCGCGGTGTCCCCGCCGGACCTTGCGCTTCTTGCGGCAGTTGCACTGGCCCATCCTGCTGCTGGGGGTCTCTCCGGGGGTCTCTCCTGTGCCGCGGGGTCCGGGGGAGCTGGCGGGGGAAGGAAGCCAAGCTCAGCTCTCGGCTCGGGGGGGAGCTTCCCCTCCTCCGGCGCCAGGACTCCTCCTCATCCCCGAGCCGAGGGCGAGGAAGGAGCCCCGGGATGCGGCGCTGGAGCTGCCGGGACACGTCCCCGGCGTCCTCGCAAGTCGTGGCAGAGCCGAGCGTGGGAGCAGAGGGGCCCGGGGCGCAGCCCCCCCCCGTCCCGTGGGGCGGCCGGGCCACTTACCTGCAGCACGGGCTGTCCCAGGTGTGCGCGGGCTGCGGCGGGCCGGGGTTTTATACCGGGGAGGTGTGAGTGGGAGCTCCGTGGTGCAAGGCGTCTCATTTGGGAGCCTGGCCCGGCGCCAGCGTGGGGCCGGGAAACGCCTCCTTCCCGGCCACACCGACGGTTCCACATCCCAGCGGGCCCGGCACGGCGGCGTGGGAACGGCACCGGGCCCGGAGCGGGATTTCAGCGGCCCAGCAGCGCCGGGATTCGGGGGGTCTGAACGCTGATGTCCTCCAGCGGGGATGTGCTGGCGGATGTGTCCCCCCCGTGCCACCCAAGACCCTCAGAGGACGGGCATGGATGCCATGGAGATGGTGGCATCGCTGCCCGGATCCGCCGTGCCCCACCCCGGCCACAGCCACAGCTCTGCCCCCCACGCCCCCCCCAGCGCGGCAGGAAGGTGTTTGTGGGGCGCAGGGTGGCACCCCAAAAGCCAGACCAGCGCAAGGGCAATTTGGGAACGGCTCCGGAGCCACGGAGTGACCCCAAAGCCACAGCCCGGGGCTGAGCCTGTCCCCAGCGTGGCCACCATGGGGAGGGAGGTGGTGGGGGCTGGGATCAGAGCCCCCCAGCAAGAACAGCAGGATGCTCAGGCTCAGGGAAACCTCTTTATTTGAGTCTCCATCACTTCTTGCCCGCTTTGTCCCTGCGCACGGCCTTGGCCAGCTCCCCGATCAGCCTCCAGTACTCCCCAAACCTCAGCTCCTCGTCGTTGTTCACGTCCAGCTCGCTCATCTTCTCCTCCAGGGAGGGCACATCCTGCGGGGAGCGCACGGGAGGGCGCCTCTGATGCCCAGACACCGGCACGGGCACCAGGCTGCCAACCCCGGGGGAGCGGGAGCAGCGCCGCTGTTCAGGGGGACCCCCGGAGACCCCCGGGGACCCCGCGGTGCTGCTGCTGCCCACCTCACCTTCATCAGGTTGGGCAGCTGGAGCCGCACCAGCTCCTTGAACTCGCCGGCCGTCAGCGTGCCCTTCCTGCCCTCCTTGGCGGCGAAGGTGACAAACACGGTGACGATGCGCTCGATGGCCGCCTCCAGCTCCGTCAGCTCCATCGGCGGCTCGGTGGGCTCGGTGGGCTCGGTGGGCTCGGCCGTGGCCATGGCACCGGACACGCCGCTAGCCCGGAGCTGCAGGGACAGGAGCCCAGCGGGGGTCGCATGCAGAGGAGTGTCCCAGGTGGGGACCCTCGCCCCCTCCCCAGCCCAGCTCGGGCTCAGCTCAGCCCCGCAGGGCTCAGGAGGGGTCCCGGGGCTTGTGCAGGAGGGGCAGCGGGTCCCGGTGGTGGCGGAGCGGGGACACGGGGAGGGGACAGGGGGGACATCGGTGGGCCGGAGCTGCGGCGAGCGATGCCCCACTTACCCCAGGCTGCGGGCAGGTCGCGGTCCCCGGGAGGTTTCGAGGGCTTCGGGAGCTTTGGGGAGTTTTCAGGAGGTTTTATAGCCGCGCCGCAGGAGGGGACAGCGCAGCCTTTGTCCCCCCCGCGCCGGTGTTGGGTTTCCTGATGCGGCCGGACGGACGCGCAGTCACCGCCCGGGCGCCGCCGTCCGTCGGTCCGTCCGTCCCTCCGTCCGTCCCTCCGCTCCCTCCCCTCCTGGGCACCGGACCAAACTCGGCCTGAACTCGCCGCGGCCTCCCGGGGACCTCCGGTGGGGACAGGACGGGACCGCGGGCAGAGAGTGCCCCGGCGCTGCGGCATCACCGGGGCCGCGCACAGAAACATTCCCGGGATCGGGATCGGTTTGGTTGGAAAAGACCCCCGAGAGGATTGAATCCAAACTCTGAGCTCCATTCCGGGGGTGCAGGGCAGGTGTCACCCCCAGCTCTCTCCCTGCAGGGCTGGGGACACTGAGGTGACCCCAGGGCTCCGGTCACATTCCGGTGACATCCCTGTCACATCCCGGGCAGTGTCACCGAGCCAGGGCCCGGCTCGGCCCGCACCGAGTGAGAGTTGTGACTCAGCCGCCCGCTGACATCATCCCTATTAATAGTGGGCTCTGTAAAAAATTAATTAATCCAAATTAATTAGGGGGTTGGAACGGCCCCAGCGCTCCCCTTTAATCAGTGGGTATTTATAACATGGCAGCCCTGGCAGACCCAGCAGCTCCTGCGGGCACCCCAAATCCCCCGGGGACCCCGAGGGGACCCCGCACACAGCCTCAGGACTGTCCCCACGGGTGTGACAAACAGCGAGGCTGCAGCGAGCAGCCCCCCACGGCAACACGCGGGAATTTGGGGTCCCAAAGCCCCAGCGGTGTTTTGGGGACCGAGGGCAGGGGGATCCCCGGTACAACGTCACCATCACGGTTTGTGCTGAGCCCCGACACGCTGGCGGGGACAGGGAGGCTCCCACGGGCGCGGGGTGGCCCTGTCCCCACCCCAGAACCGTCACACCAGCTCACGGGGCAGGAATTGGCTTCCTGCCGCCCCATCCGGCCCCGGGATGACGGAGGGGACGGGGCTGGGACGGTCACCGAGCCCCACGTCAGGGCACCGGGGTGGCCTCTTGGGAAAGCGGCGGGTGAGTCAGGCCCGGCAGGGACCGGGACAGGTTTGGGGTGAATCACCGGCCCCGGAGCCAGGCGGGCCCGTGACTCCCCGGCCCTGGAATTCGGGGTGAGGAAGGGGCAGATGCAGCAGCAGCCCCACAACAGGAGGGGAAGGGACATCCAGGTCTTTTGTCAGCCTGGGATCCCTGTCAGGACTGTCCCCACGGGAAGGGGACACCGGCATGGCCAGGAGGGGACCATGGAGGGACTGGGGCCACGGAGGGACTGGGGCCATCTAGGGACAGGGATGGGGGCCATATAGGGTCAGGGACTGTACAGGGACTTGGGCCATGTAGGGACAGGGACAGGGCCTTATAGGGTCAGGGAAAGGGCCATACAGGGACTTGGTCCATATAGGGACTTGGGCCATATAGGGACAGGGACAGGGCAATATAGGGATGGGACCATAGAGACTTGGGCCATTTAGGGACAGGGAAGGGACCATATAGCAACTCAGGCCCTATAGGGATGGTACCACACAGAGACCTTGGCCATATAGGGACAGACACCATACAGGGACTTGGCCCATATAGGACCACAGGACCCCGTGTGACAGGGTGACCACGTGCAGGGGGTCAGTGCCCACTTCCACATCCTCATTCCGGGGTTCTCCACAACCCGTCTGGGTTGGGGACCCCAACTAGGGATGGCCACCACGATGCCCAGCCCGGCAGTGGCCCCTGCTGGCCCCGTCGGGGCTCGCTGGAGGGGACCGCGAGTGCCAAAGCCACCGCGGTGTCCCCAGCCCGGCCACTGCAGCTCCTCCCTTTCCAAACCCCGGGGATGGAAAAGCCTCTTCCAAAGCCCCGGTGATGGGATGGGGAGACAAGATCGGCCCAGCCCGGCACCGGGAACTGGAGCAACTGGTTTAGCTGGGTCAAAGTGGAGCAGGGGAGTCGCAGTGGCTGGAACCTGTTCCAAGCTGTGTGTAAAGCTCCTGGCATGTCCCTCGCTGCTCCTGCTTCGGGAAGAGCTCCTGGGAATGTGCCAGCCGTGCTGGGCGTGCTCTGCCCCGGCCGCAGGGTCTGAGACCCGCCCCGAGACCCCCCGGTGTTGGGGTTCACCCTGGGGCACCTCGGTCCTGCTGTCCCAGAGGGTTTGGGGGGCTGGGAATGCATGGCCCTGTCCCCTCTGTCCCCGCCTGGCAGGGAGTGGGGTCGGGGTTATTTTTGGGTAATGCCCGTCCCTGTCACGAGCAGCTGCTGGCCCCGGTGACGTTCCCGGGCTCTCCCGGAATCCTGCCCGCTGTGAGCTGCTCGGGGGACAGGGACACGGCGAGTGAGTGCCACGGGGCCCCTCCCGGCGCCCCCAGGCTCGGGATCCCGGGATCCAGCCCCTCCCGGAGCCCCCCAGGCTCGGGATCCCGGGATCCAGCCCCTCCCGGCGCCCCCAGGCTCGGGATCCCGGGATCCGGCCCCTCCCGGCGCCCCCAGGCTCGGGATCCCGGGATCCGGAGCCCCCCCTCCCTGCCCCACCGCAGGATCGGGGCCGTGTCCCCTCCCGAGCTGCCCTTTGGGACCCCCCGCTCCCACCCGGGACTCGCAATTCCAGCTGGGACCCCTCCCCTGTCTGGGGACCCCCACATCCATCCAGTTTCCCCATTCCCAGCGCAGTGGGGAGGGGGCTTGGCCCCACACGACCACCGGGTTTGGGACCCCGGGCAGGGCCCACCCCCGGCCGCGGGGCAGGAAGTGCGGGAGGTGGGAGCAGGATGTAATTAGCCCCAAATTAGGGCTGGAAGCCGGCACGAGGAGCCCGGCAGCACCCGGCGCTCGGGAAAATGCTGCTCCTGTCTGAGGGGGTCCCAACTCCTGGGGAGGGTCCCAGAGAGGGGGGCTGAGGAATTTGGGGGATGAAGAACTTGGGGGCTGAGGAATTTGGGGGATCAGGAATTTGAGGGCTGAGGAATTTGGGGGATGAAGAACTTGGGGGCTGAGGAACTTGGAGGATCAGGAATTTGGGGGATTAGGATTTTGGGGGATCAAGAATTTGAGGGCTGAGGAATTTGGGACTTGAAGCATTTGGAGGCTGAGGAATTCAGAGGATCAGGAATTTGGGGACTGAGGAATTTGGGGGACTAGGAATTTGGAGGATTAGAAATTTGGGGAATCAGGAATTCGGGGGCTGAGGAATTCGGGGGCTGAAGCATTTGGGGGATCAGGAATTCGGGGGATCAGGAATTCGGGGGCTGAAGCATTCGGGGGATCAGGAATCCGGGGGATCAGGAATCCGGGGGCTGAGGAATCCGGGGCTGAGCTCCCCGGGGATGCCGGAGCCGGGCAGGCTGCGGGCTCCGG
Organism: Onychostruthus taczanowskii; assembly: GCF_017590055.1. Lineage (NCBI taxonomy): Eukaryota > Metazoa > Chordata > Aves > Passeriformes > Passeridae > Onychostruthus > Onychostruthus taczanowskii. Next base: position 139,546 of record NW_024499318.1, read on the forward strand.
CCCGCGCGGATCCGGGGCCGTAACGGGATCCTCGGGATTATCAGCATCACCGGGGCCAGCTCGGGCTCCGGTTTCTTGGCCGAGGCGTTGCTGCAGCAACGTCGGGCTCGGGATTGTGGGGCCTTTTCAGGCGGACAAGAGCCCTTTGAGAGCGCGGGGGGCCCCGCGGAGTCACCCGATACCCCCGCGCCTCCCCCCGGGCCGCGCTGGCTCCCGTGGCCGGGCAGCGGACACCGGATCCCGTTATCAGCGCCGGGAGCGGGGCTGGCCGCGGATCCGGCCCCGGGGATGCGGCCCCGATCCCGGCGCTGACAGACGGGGGATGCCCGCGGTGCCACCGAGGGGTCACGGCGTGGCCACCGCCGTCACCTGGGGGTCCCCGGGGACTGTCCCCAGCGAGGCACCCCCGCTGTCCGTCCCAACCCTGCCGATGTCCCCAATTTTCTGAGCATCCCGGAGCATCCTGGGGGGTGGCGAGGGGCGCTAAAGGGACCCCCCCCCCCCACCCGCCGGTGCTCCCCCCCCCCC